>NW_024100530.1:0-437500 GCF_016545835.1 Crotalus tigris | reverse complement strand
CTCATGGGACCCTTGACTTATGCTTTTCTGTCACCTTTCCCACCTACAATAACACCCCCTTGAAGTTCCTCTGGTCCTAGTGCTGCAATTGGTAAAAGACAAAAAAATACAACAAAAGGCACCTTGGCAATCTTGTGTGTTTCCATGTGTTTTTCACCTTGATTATGTGTATTCAGCATTGAATAAATTAAGACCAATCTTTTTGTTTTGGTGTGTCCCAAGACTGTGTTGGTCAGAATGGGCACCATAGGGGTGTCCATACTGAAAGCAACAATAGCGAGTAAATTTGGCTCTGTGGTTTAGGGACAAGATCTCAATAAATATTTCCCCCCAATTTCTTCTTGGGTTTCATTTTTCTTTTTTTTAAAAAAAAATTCTTGCTTTGGTATGTGGTTATCATTTGTTCTTGATACTCCTTGGATGTATTCATTGTGAAGATTAGATTGTTTTTTCTTTATATGATATCGAATACACACACATACACAAATATTAAAGTTGGTGACTTCTCCACCCCTGCCCTCTGCCATTTCTTTTTTTTTTTTTTTTATTGAAATTTTTCAAAAGTTTTACAAATAAGAATCCACCCCCCCCTCCCCAACCACCCCACCCCCCCCCCGACTTCCCAGAACTGAATATAGGATTATTTAACAAATATTTTAAAAATAACATTTGCAATTTATAAAATAATTAATAATAATAATAAAAATCACAGTAATAATATATATAATAATAATATACATAACATAAACTTTAAAATAAATAATATATACTAAAAAAGAAAAAAAAGAAATAAGAAAAGAAGAGAGAGAGAGAAAGAAGAAAGAAGAAAGTAGACGAAGAATAAAGCATATATATATAAAAAAAAAATATATGAATAATAATACGTAAAAAATGTATATATATAAAAAAGAAAAAGAAGAAAGAAAGAAAGAAAAAACAATCATTACAAATTATAAAAAGGCTAAATAATATTTTTCCATATCCAAATTATGTTGTATAAAATTTATCCATTTTTCCCATACCGCAAAAAATTTTTCTTGAGATTGCTCCTTTAAGAAAGCCGAAATCTTTGCCATTTCTGCCAAATACGAAACTTTATGAAACCATTCTTGTAAAGTAGGCAAAGATTCCTTCTTCCAATATTGTCCTATTAACAACCTAGCGGCTGTAATCAAATTTAACATCAATATAACCTCCTTAGCATCACAGTCAATAACAATACCTAATAAAAATAATTGCGGAGTAAATTTTACCCTCCTTTTAAAAATTCTTTGAATATTCCACCATATCTTAATCCAAAAAGCTTTTATATGCTTACACGTCCACCAAATATGGTAATAGGTAGCATCCAAATATCCACATCTCCAGCATTTCGGCTGTAGATTAGGGTACATAATGGACATTTTCTTTGGGTCAAGGTGCCGCCATTTCTGAGATGCTGTCAAACGTTGTATGTTTTTGCTCACTGGCAATGATGACTGTCAGCTGTCAATTCCTGGGAAACATTCATAGTGATGATCAAGAAATGGTCCAAAATTGACAGTTTCAACATGCTTATTCTCTGATATTGTCAAACATTGACTCCTGCAAGTCAATGTCAAACAGTGGCTGCTGCACATCAAGTACTGTCAAAAATTGACTGCTTCTACATACTAGCTGCCAGAAAAGCGACGAATTTATTTCTTTCAGGACTTCTGACCCATTTTTCAAAGTACTATCACTCTGACAAATGGCTACCAATAATGGACTGGTATAAAAAGAATTTAAAATAAACTGTCTAATAAGGCCCATGGGGATTGGGATTGGAAACCAATACCCCCCCCCCTGCAACCCTATCTCAGGTCAGATGCCAAAACTAAAAGACAAAATAATGGGTGTATATGCACACATTCAAAGGCCCTTCGGAGAATATTCCCCATTAACATTATCTGAAAAGAATGCCCCTCCTTTAGGTGGCAGACCTATTTCAGCTCTGTCTGAAGAAGAGGGAGTCAAGCTATTCTCCAAAGCACCTGAAGACAGAACAAGAAGCAATGGATGGAAGCCCATCAAAGAGAGAACCAACCTAGAACTAAGGAGAAACTTCCTGATGGTGAGAACAATTAACTAATGGGAATGGCTTGCCTCCAGATGATGTGAGTGCCCTTATCATAGGAGGTCTTTAAGAGATTAGACAGCCATTTGTCTGAAATGTTATAGAATCTCCTGCTTGAGCATAGGGTTGGATTAGAAGACATCCAAGATCTGCCCCAATTCTGTTATTCTATTGTAAAACCAAGGGAGAATAGGAAATGCTAGCTTAATCCTTGCCTGTGACATTCCCACTTGGACTTCACTCTACCTACTGTAGTGTTCCTCCCCCATAGCAAAAAGGGCTGACTCCAGACAGTAAATATTGTCCGTCTTTTCAATAGATCAATGCAGATCAAACTGGTTATATTCTAGTTGCAGGCCAGTTGTTAGCTAGTCATGCATAATCATCCTTCACCCGCCTGCTTCCTTTTAAAGATGCTTGATTATCATTTTCAAACCTTCCAGTATCTGTAAAAATCAAAACTGGATGAAAACAGATTGGCAAAAGAAAGCATGAAGGATGTTCTTCCTTCTGCTCTTGGATTTCTCTCGATAGATCAAGGAGCTTATTTGATTTGTTTTCCTTTCGTGTAGCTTCTGTTCGTTCCTTTTGCCCGGTTTTCCTTTGTTCCTCTCTTCTTGAGCATCCCAGGAAATCTAACCTTCAGGGACAAGCTGTGAAAACTCTAAAAAAGGCAAACGTTTCAGCAGAAAACACAGGCAGATAGCAACTCCTCTAAGGACTGATCAAGCAAACGTTGGCTTTTCATTATCGGGTAACGCAAATAATGATTATTAATTTACCTACCATCATCGTGAAAGGATGCCTGAAGTCAAGACACCTTGGCTTGGTGTGCTGATCACATCTCCTGCATCTAATTTACCATATTCACAATCGATACCAATCCGTTGGCTAAATTAGCCAATATAGCACCAGTTCAAGATGAGCAGCGTCTCGTACAAGTTGATGTGGCTCGAGGTGTTTGCAACTTTGCAACTTCTTAGATAGTTGGTTGGTTGCCTTGGATTCCTTGTTTCAGATTCTGTTGGGTTTTTTTTTGCTGCTTTATCTTCCTTTTGCACATTCTAACTTGTTTACTCTTTTACTAAGCGTTTTTAAATTAACTCCCACCCAAAGGACCACCGAAAGTGCCCTGAAGTATTTGCTTTCAATCAGACAGCAGTGGGCTTCATTTGTTTTCTTGACATTATCTGCACCTAGTGAGGAAGCAGCAATATACCCCTAGCGTGCCTTGCAAATACACATTTCAGTCTCAAAGAATAGAGGAAAGAAAGACGCAAAACCTAGGGGAACCTAGAGTTTTTTTCTTTTAATGAAATCTTTATGCTTAAACGGGTTACATTATTTCTGTAAATATGAACCGTCTTGTCTCCTCTTTGGGAGCAAAATGTGTTTCCTTCTCTTCTTTTTAAAATTAAAACCGATATGTGGAAAAGTCATTGGTTTCCACACATCAGGAACTTGCTCAGGCTGAAAATAACACTATCTTGCATATGAACCTTATCTATTCCTTCACACAATCGTACTTGGCTAGAAGCTTCGAGAAAGGGTGTGCAATTCTTCTGCGTGGAATCAGGATCTTTAAGGTGTAAAATCAATACAGGTAGTCCTCGCTTTGGGACCAGCAACTCTGTCGTGGTCATAAAGCACAACATCATGTGATCACCATTTGTGTATTTGCATAGTCCATTTGTGACTTCCCGGTGGCTTCCCCATTCATTTTGCTTATCGGATGCTGGCAGTAAAGATTACAAATAGCGATCATGTGATCACAGGACACGGTGATGTCATAATTGTGAGCCGGTTGCCAAGTGCCTAAAATTGCTACCACTATGAGGATCAATCATAAGTTCTCCTAATTCAGGGGTGTTATAACTTTGGCCACTGAACAAATGGTTACTAAGCAAGGATTACCTCTAGTCCAATAAGCACCAATGAACACTAAGCAAGGATTACAGGTAATCCCTTAACTACCAGTAAAGATCCACGCACCCATTTTACTTGTCAGTGTTTATTCCCCAAATTCCAAAAACTGGTCTATTTTTGGGGTCACCTTCAAGGTGAGGGATCTGGGGAGTCTACAGAAGGGATACTGACAGAATGCCTTTTTTTGCATCCTATTCCAACATTCCTGAATTCTATTGTATGCGACTGGAAGATGCCAACAAAGATTTTCTTTCCTTTTGTCTCCTATCTTTGTTATGTAACAATATCCACAGGACACATGGGAAGAACGGTTCCTACTCAGAGTTGCAATTAGCCATGACATTCCTGAGAGATGAAACTGCATCTACTGCCAGTACAGACTTAGCTGACAATCCTTGTGAGCATTTCTGTTGAAGATTGGCAGTGGGGGTGGGGTGGGGGGGTATTTGGTTTTTATTCCCCCCGTCTGTTGGGTGGTTGCAGCAGGTTTTAGTCACTTCACATGACCCCGGGGCACTGTGACTGTCATAAATATGAATCAGTTGCCAAGCATCTGAATGTTAATCACAAGACCCTGTAGATGCTGCAACATTCCAGCTGATTGGTGCTTCTTCTGGGCTCAGCAGAAGCACCAGGATCAGTATTGCTTTCCAGCTGGAGCCTGGTGCTGATTCTGGTGCTTCTGCTGAGCCCTGACAGCCCTGCAGCTCCAGCCATCTCTCGCTCAGGCTTGTGCAGTGCTGCCACCGGTTCAGCTCATTCCCCTCCCCTGCTACTACTTTTCTAGGATGGTCGCGTAGCACCTGCCAGGTGCCAATGTACCACAGGTGGTACCCATACCACTGGTTGAAAAGCCCTGGTCTACTCGAACATTGAGTTCCAAAGCAGAGAAAGCTGTTCTTTTTTTGGAATAGAAAACTGCCAGTGTCTTCAAATGGACAATGCAATTTGTTAGCACAACTTGCTTGCACTTTGAAAGGAGAGAGATTTGAGAGCTCGGATGTGATTTGTAGCCTTATGAAATGGAGGCAAACAAATTCAGGGGAAGAAGCACACCAGGTTCACAAGCTTAAACATCTGACTTGTTCTTCTACTCACAAAAGTACGACCACTGGCTACAGATTAGAATTCGTGTAGCTAAAAGCTGGGTAAAATTTGTCATTGTGACAGCACATTCAGGAAGTGTAGCTAGATGAGACACCAAAGCCACACTGAAAAATGCCTGTGTTCCCTACCTGGTTCAGCTCAAAAGAAATTGTGAAGGAAAAACAAAATAATTTCCCCTTTGTTTTCCCTTCCAGTTCCTCTGATGTATGAGCATTTAATATATATATATTTTTAGAGATGATAGGTACCATTTGGTATCCCTTTATCAAGGCACGGGGTATCTTTCAAACAGGTTCTCCACTTGTAAAGTTTTGCTGCCATTCTTGTAGCTTCTGGGACTGTGTATTTTGATTTTAGCAGGATGAACCCTACTAACGTGAAGTTCTCAGTGATGTTGTTTCATATCACCTGTCTCACTTAACAAAAATTTTGTGCTCTGTTGTGGTTGTAAGTTGAGAACTACCCTTAACTTTTATGACAATTTAGGAATAAACTATGGAGAGCTTACACATTTTTTAAAGATTTCTTAATATGTGTTGGGAGTATTAAAGTTTTATTTCTTCTATAGCAGTGGTTCTCAACCTGTGGGTCGGGACCCCATTTGGGGTCGAACGACCATTTCACAGGGGTCGCCAAACCATGCTGTCCGCCATTTTTTCCCTTTTCCCTAGCTGTCCTACTCCCTCTTATTGGTGACCACACCCACTTGGGGTTCACCACAACATGGGGGACTGTATTATGGGGTCACGGCATTAGAAAGGTTGAGAACCACTGTTCTATAGAGTAGAAGGAAGAAGTGCTCTTTTTTCTACTTCCCTTGATTAACTGTTGATAAAAATGAATATAAGTTTAACTTGTATGCTTCCAGTTTAAACACCACCTCCGAATATCAGAAAGAAGAAAAAGAACCTAACCAATGGTTTGTCTGATTTTTAACAAGACCTCCATCTCCTTCTCATCATTTCACCTTCTATAGCTCCTAATTCCTGACAAAAGCATTAAGGACAGCCATCTGCCACCACAAAGTGACTCATCTCCACTTTAGAGCTGTCATTTGACTTCATCAGATATTTGAAAGATGAGTTGGTCTATATTTGGCTGGAAATTCCAAGAACAGCCCTTACAAGCCATGAGAAGAATGCAAGACTAGTGACTATCCTTTTTTTCCTCTTTTTTCTCTCTTAAAAAGCTGGTAGTAAGGTGCCAGAGATACATGCTTGGGATATTCGTTGAAACAATGGGGCAGAAAAACTTTCACGGTTTTTGTTTTTAAAGCATGTTCCAGTTTGATCATTGACCAAAGACTAGCTACCAAGAGGCACAGTTTTCCCTAGCATGTAATATGTGCTTGAGCCCCTTTTAAAGCACCCTTCTCCCACTTCCCTTTTAATTATCCACCTCATATCTGTTAATTAATGCAAGTTTCTCTAACCCATTTCCGTGAGATGTGTCATATTCTGGATTCTTTTTAATGCTGAGTTTCATATGCTTTCAGATTAGGTCATTTTAAAGTACTGTCCCATGGGGATATTACTATCATCATTTTATCTCTGCTGGAAAAAAGTGTCTCCATAGCTCACAAGCAACACATAACACTGGAGAAGTGTAATTAAGAAACTGGAAACTAAGATTAATAGACCAAAATATGGCAAATCATGCTGTATGCATTAATTTACTGCTTTCTGAGCAACTTAAATATCTAATTTGTTAAAATTACCTGCAAGTGTCTAATAATTAAGCACAGATAAGTGCTATTTAATTTACCTTTGGTTTAGTTTCTTGGGACATCACATCATGCTTTGTGCTACTTAGGAGATGCTTAACAGTCAGCCCAAGTTGTTGAACTGGGTGTATAAGATGCACCCTGGGGGTTGAGAATTGTATGGGATCTAGAAGGGCCACGTAAAACAGAATCAGAAAGGGTGGTCTCCTCATTTGCTACCAATGAATTCCAAGTAGAAATGTTATAAACACATTTAAGTGATAGGATTTGAGTTGACATCCATAGTGATATAATAATAATAATAATAATAATAATAATAATAATAATAATAACAACAACAACAACAACAACAACAACAACAACAACATCTGGCTGACTGCAATGATCCAAAATAATAATAATAGTAATAATAATAATAATAATAATAATAATAATAATCCCCCAGTGAGGCACTACCTTGACGTGGTTGTGGGGCTTGTGTACTCTGAGGAAGATGAGAGCTATGCCAGAGGTTCAACCATACTGGACAGGTCTCATCAGAGGAGTCAGACAAAGAGTGTCTCTCCCATAAAAAATATGGTGAGACGTAAATTTCAGAATGCCATACCGGCATCGGACCGTCGCCCGGGTTAACAAAGTAGCACTAGTATTGGAGTTCCTGGATATCTGGTGAAAAATGGGTTACAGGACTCAGGAGTGTTGGCTGAGCAACAGGGCCAGCAGCTGCAGAACTACTGGAAGAAAAGGTGTTTACCCGTCGCAGATACACAGTGATGGAAAACAAAGAAATAATGATCTGTTACTACAGATCAAGTCCAACAAGACGAGGATATCTAAAACGAATGCACCAGTTCTGGAAAGAACAACATCCAGAATCAGAAATAACAAAACAGAGACTAGCAGATCAACGCCGATTTATAATACGAAATAAAGTATTTACAGAAACAGAATTGGACGAACTGCAAAAGTTTACCCAGGGCAAAGAAATCAAAGCCTTACAAGAAGTAATTCAAAATGTAGAGGCAAACCAGGGGGAGTTGGCAGTGAAAGAATCCAGTAGAGATATACAACTGTTCTGCATTTGGAACCATGCCCTCTTCCTCAGGGAATGACACTAAGTCACCTCTAACTAAAGAATAAAAGAATTAAACAAGAATAATTGAGGCATCTAAACAGCACAAACACAGTAAAGGCTGCCTGCATTGAAGACTTGTTCCAAGAACAGCTAGCACAAGCATTAAATAGTGCAAACACTGCAATAGCAAGTATACCCCCAATTCACTGCAAGAAACAAACCAACTAATTTACAGCACAGCTGCAGTTATAACTGAATACCTGGGATGCAAAATCAACAAAGAAGAAAAACAAACAAACAGTGCATCACAAAAATGGAAGGTTAGACTAGAAAATAAGATCAGCAAGTTAAGATCACATGCAAGCAAGCTAGAACAGCTGAAAGAAAAGAAGCTGAAGAACAAGAAGACCAAAGAATACCTAATCAAGAAATACCACTTAGAAACAAGGAAGATCAAGGAAGCACTGGAAATAATAAAGCAACAAATAACAGCTATAGCCAGAAAAATCAGTAGATATGAAGCTCGAATTGCAAACTATAGGAAGAACCTCCAATTTCAATCCAATCAGAAAAGTTTCTACCAATCCATCAATGGAGAAACTGCAATGAATCAGTCAGTACCTGACAAGGAAGAAAGAAACAGTCGCAATTCTGAATGCAGACTAGAGTGGAAAGCAAATAACCAAAAGACATACAGACAAGGATGCGGCTGGTTAAAAGAGGTGGATGCAAATAAAACAGAGGTGAATGAAAGAACTAGAATAACAAACAAAAATGGCTTAGCAAAAAAGAGCAAAGCAAAATCCAAAAATATGAGGACAGCACAGGTGAAGATGAAACTTCATGGATGTTTGTTGAAACACATCATAAATGTTATACACCAACTCATTGCCAAGCAGTTCAACAATATACTACAGGAGGAGAAATTGAAAAGTGGCTAACAACTGGGAAAACCTACCTAATAATGAAAAATCCAGCAAAAGGGGCAACACCAGGTAACTACAGGCCAATTACCTGCTTACCAACAACTTTCAAATTACTAACTGGTGTAGTAGCTGATGCAGTGCAAAAGCATCTAGTTGAAAACAATCTCTTTCCACCTGAGCAGAAAGGAAACCGCCCCAACAGCAGAGGAACAAAAGATCAACTCCTAATAGACAAAATGATCTTGGAAAACTGCAAGAGACGGAAGACCACCCTGAATGTGGCATGGATTGACTACAAAAAGGCATTTGACTCTCTGCCACATGATTGGATAATAAAGTGCTAGAAATAACAGGAGTCAGTAGAAACATCAGAAAATTTGTGCAAAGATCGATGGCACAATGGAAGACACAGTTGCAGATCAATGGTGAGAAGCTGGGAGAGGTTAATATCAAGAGAGGAATATTCCAAGGAGATTCATTATCACCATTACTATTTGTTATTGCACTGTTTCCTCTGTCAACAATACTGAATAACTCAGGACATGGCTATCAAACATCAAAAACATCTGCCAGACGATCCCACCTCCTTTATATGGATGATCTGAAGCTGTATGGAAAAACATCATCTGAAATAGAATCGCTGCTCAACACTGTCCGTATATATAGCCAAGATATTGTAATGGAGTTTGGCTTGGACAAATGTGCCACACTTACTATCAAACAAGGAAAAATAGTGAAAACTGAAGGAATCAAGATGCCCACGAAAATAACATTAAGAGTCTGGATGAGGAAGAGTACTACAAATACTTGGGTATCCTTCAAGCTGACAACATCAAGCACACTGAAGTCAAGAAAAAGATTAGAGGTGAATACATCAAGAGAGTGAAGAGATCTTAAAGTCCAAACTCAATGGAGGAAATACCATAAAGGCAATCAACACCTGGGCAATCCCAGTTATTAGGTATACAGCTGGAATAGTGGACTGGACTCAAGCAGAACTAAAAGCAATGGATAGGCAGACCAGAAAAATAATGACAATGAATCATGCCCTTCATCCACGCAGTGACATTGATAGACTTTATCTACCAAGGCAAATAATAGGTGGGCGTGGAATGCTACAAGTACATCAGATAGTTGAAGAAGAAAAAATGGCTTTGGAAGAATATCTGAAGAACAATGATGAAGATGCACTGAAATTAGTATAGCAGGAAGGCTTACTAACTAACCGGAGAGACCAAACTGCCCTCAGAAAGACGCAAATGACAGACAGACATAGGCATGGGAAACAAAGCACTACATGGCCAATACTGTAAAAAAAATAGCTTGGGAAGCAGATATAATAAAACCTGGCAATGGCTAAGAGCAGGAGAAATTGAAGAAAGAGACCCGAGGACTAATTCTGCTGCACAATCAAGCCTTACAGGACATGCATACAAAGTCAAATTGAGAAACAGCAACAAACAGTAAGTTGCCGCCTATGCAAAGAAGCTGACGAAACAGTGGACCACTTGGTAAGCTGTTGCAAGAAGATTTCACAGACTGATTACAAGCAGCGGCATGACAAAGTAGCAACAATGGTGCATTGGAAGATCTGCAAAAAATATCATTTGCCTGTAAGCAAAAACTGGTGGGATCATAAAATAGAGAGTCATAGAAAATGATAAAATTAAACTGCTCTGGGACTTCAGAATTCAAACGGACAAGCACTTGCAACATAAAAGTAAAAACATACAACCCCAGACTTAACATTAGTTCCGCGAGACAAAGTCTGGATGTGGACGTGCAGTTCCTGGAGATATAGAATAGAGACGAAAGAACTGGAGAGATAACAATACCAAGACCTACAATAGAATATCAGACTATGGGAAAAGCAGCAAGGGTAGTACCAAGAGTAATAGGCTCCTTAGGTGTAATCCCAAAACAACTGGAGCACCACTTGAACACCGTTGGCATTGACAAATTCGCTATTAGTCAATTGCAAAAGGCGGCATTATTAGGAACTGCTTCCATCCTGCGACGATATCTGTAATACCATCAAACATCCACATCTGCCTATCTTAGGTCCTGGGTAAGGACTCGATAGGTAGACAAAATGATAGGTAGACAAAATGCCAAATCCAGTCTGAGCATCTGGCTGACTGTGCGATGATCAATAAATAATAATAATAATAATTATAAATCTAAAAAATCAAAATTGGTCAGCTACCAGGTGAAGATGAACTGCATTGGTTTTGGTTGAAACATCTAACTGTTTTACGACCCACTCATTGCCAACAGTTCAGACAATAACTACAAGGAGGAGAAATTGAAAAGTGGCTAACAACTGGGAAAACCTACCTAATAATGAAAAATCCAGCAAAAGGGGCAACACCAGGTAAACTACAGGCCAATTACCTGCTTACCAACAACTTTCAAATTACTACTGGTGTAGTAGCTGATGCAGTGCAACAGCATCTAGTTGAAAACAATCTCTTTCCACCTGAGCAGAAAGGAAACCGCCCCAATAGCAGAGGAACAAAAGATCAACTCCTAATAGACAAAATGATCTTGGAAAACTGCAAGAGAAGGAAGACCAACCTGAATGTGGCATGGATTGACTACAAAAAGGCATTTGACTCTCTGCCACATGATTGGATAATAAAGTGCCTAGAAATAACAGGAGTCAGTAGAAACATCAGAAAATTTGTGCAAAGATCGATGGCACAATGGAAGACACAGTTGCAGATCAATGGTGAGAGGCTGGGAGAGGTTAATATCAAGAGAGGAATATTTCAAGGAGATTCATTATCACCATTACTATTTGTTATTGCACTGTTTCCTCTGTCAACAATACTGAATAACTCAGGACATGGCTATCAAACATCAAAAACATCTGCCAGACTATCCCACCTCCTTTATATGGATGATCTGAAGCTGTATGGAAAAACATCATCTGAAATAGAATCGCTGCTCAACACTGTCCGTATATATAGCCAAGATATTGTAATGGAGTTTGGCTTGGACAAATGTGCCACACTTACTATCAAACAAGGAAAAATAAGTGAAAACTGAAGGAATCAAGATGCCCCACGAAAATAACATTAAGAGTCTGGATGAGGAAGAGTACTACAAATACTTGGGTATCCTTCAAGCTGACAACATCAAGCACACTGAAGTCAAGAAAAAGATTAGAGGTGAATACATCAAGAGAGTGAAGAAGATCTTAAAATCCAAACTCAATGGAGGAAATACCATAAAGGCAATCAACACCTGGCAAGGGTAGTACCAATAGTCATAGGCTCCTTGGGTGCAATCCCAAAACAACTGGAGCACCACTTGAACACCATTGGCATTGACAAATTTGCTATTAGTCAATTGCAAAAGGCGGCCTTATTAGGAACTGCTTCCATCCTGCGACGATATCTGTAATACCATCAAACATCCACATCTGCCTATCCCAGGTCCTGGGTAAGGACTCGATAGGTAGACAAAATGCCAAATCCAGTCTGAACATCTGGCTGACTGTGCGATGATCGATAAAAGTTGGAGGGGACCTTGGAGGTCATCTAGTCCAACCCCCTGCTCAGCAGGAAACCCTATACCATTTCAGACAAATGGCTGTCCAGTCTCTTCTTAAAAACTTCCAGTGTTGGAGCATTCCCCTTCTGGAGGCAGGTTGTTCCACTGGTTATTGTTCTAACTGTCAGGAAGTTTCTCCTTAGTTCTAAGTTGCTTCTCTCCTTGATTAGTTTCCATTCGTTGCTTCTTGTCCTGCCTTCAGGTGCCTTGGAAAATAGCTTGACTCCCTCTTCTTTGTGGCATCCCCTGAGATATTGGAACACTGCTATCATATCCCCCCTCGTCCTTCTCTTCATTAAACTAGACATACCCAATTCTAGCAGCCTTTCCTTATATGCTTTAGCCTCCAGTCCCTTAATAATCTTTGTTGCTCTTCTCTGTACTCTTTCCAGAGTCTCAACATCTTATTTACATCGTGGTGACCAAAACTGGATGCAGTATTCCAAGTGTGGTCTTACCAAGGCATTTTAAAGTGGTATTAATACTTCATGTGATCTAATACTTCATGTGATCACTAGGACTCCGAGGTCCCTCTCACAGTTACTGCTATTGAGCAAGGTACTCCCTATACTATACCTGTACATTTAGTTTTTCTTGCCTAAATGTAGAACCTTACTTTTTTCACCATTGAATTTCATTTTGTTAGATAGCGCCCAGTGTTCAAGTCTGTCCAGATCCTCCTGTATCCTAAGCCTTTCTTCTGGAGTGTTGGCTATTCCTGCCAGCTTGGTGTCGTCTGCAAATTTGATGAGTTCCCCAGCTATCCCCTCATCCAAATCATTGATGAAAATGTTGAAGAGCACTGGGCCCAGAACAGAGCCCTGGGCACCCCACTACACACTTCATGTAGATGCGGTTCCATTGAGACCACATGCTGAGGACGGCCAGTCAGCCAGCTGCAGATCCATCTGGTGGTGATGCTGTCTAACCCACATTTTTTCTATCTTATCAAGTAGTAGGTTGTGATCTACTTTATCAAATGCCTTACTGAAGTCCAAGTAAATTATATCCACAGCATTCCTCTGATCCACTAATTTTGTCACTTGGTCAAAGAATGCAATAAGATTTGTCTGGCATGATCTGTTTTTGACAAACCCACATTGGCTTTTAGTAATGACTTTGCCTCTAGGTGTTCACTGATTTGTTGTTTGATTGCCTTTTCCAGAATCTTCCCAGGTATTGAGGTCAGGCTGATAGGTCTGTAATTTCCTGGGTCCATTTTTTCCCCTTTTTTGAAGATGGGAACTACATCAGCTCTTTTCCAGTCCTCTGGTAGTTCCCCAGTGCTCCAGGATCTTTGAAAATATAGTTCAATGGTTCTGAGATCACATCTGCCAGTTCCCTGAGAACCCTGGGTAGTAATCCATCTGGTCCTTGTGATTTCAGCTTGTCTAGGCTGGACAGGTGCTCACTTACCATTTTCTTGCATATCTTAACTTGCATTTCTATTCTGTTTTTTATGGCACTATTTTTGGTAGGTTGGTCTGTTTTTTCCCTTTGTGTAAAGACAGATGCAAAAAACGAGTTAAATAGTTCTGCTTTCTCCCTATTGCTTGTCACCTTCTTGCCACTTTCTCCCACTAATGGACCAATCATTTCCTTCACTTTTTTCTTGTTTTTTACATGTTGAAATAAGCTTTTTTGTTATTTTTGACTTTGGTCGCAAGCCTTAGTTCATTTTCAGCCTTAGGTTTCCTCACTTCATCTTTGCAGGCTCGGGCTATTTATTGATATTCTGACTTAGTTATGTGCCCCTCTTTCTACTTTCTATACTTGTCCTTTTTATCTTTCAATTTATCAGAGAGTTCTTTATGCAGCCATGCTGGTTTCTTTTTAGAGCTGTTATTTTTCCTCTTTGTTGGTATTATGCTGGACTGGGCTTTTATTATCTCACTTTTCAAAATTTCCCAAGCTTCTTGAGTTGTTTTCCCCTTGAGAATTCTCATCCATGGAATACTTCCCAAGCCCTAAGTTTATTGAAATTAGCTCTCTTGAAGTCCAAGACTCTAGTTTGACTGTGTTCTGTTGCTTGTGCTTCTCAAGCAATGTTGAATTCCAATATTGCATGATCACTTCCTCCCAAGGTTCCTGTGGCTTCAACACTTTCTATCATTTCATCTCTGTTAGTGAGAATTAGATCCAAAATGGCTAATCCCCTAGTTCCCTTCTCTACTTTTTGGGAGACAAAATTGTTTGCAAGGAATCTGTTTGATCTTCCACTTGGTGCAGAGTTTGTCTCCCAGTTGATGTCAGGGTAGTTAAAGTCCCCCATTACTATTGTGATGTGTTTCCTACATACCTTAGTTAGCTGACTAGCAAAAAGTTCATCTATTTCCTCTGTTTGGTTGGGTGCCTGTTTGGTTGGGTGGCTTGTATCTCCACTGATAAGTTAGAATGTAGGTATGTTTACCCCCAGCCCTTTCTTTTTCTTTTCAAGAAGAATAACCTCCCTGCACTTGCACTTGTGTAGTTCTTGCTGTCTTCAAAAGCAAACATTGCACAATCTACAGCCATAATACTACAGTAATTCTCTCCATTTCCTAGGAGGAGGAGGAGGAGGAGGAGGAGGAGGAGGAGGAGGAGGAGGAGGAGGAGCACTGACTTCCTCTACCAAACATCCAGTTTACTCTCTGAAAAGTGGCTCCTTTATGTTTGACCCTGAAGCTGCCTGAACTAGCTAGACAGGAAGTAATGCTTCATTAACAAACAATGGGCTATCAACAGCCCTCAGGAACAACTAGTCAAAAATCAATCAGCTGCATTAATCACTCATCTCTTTGTTGATATCTTCAAATCCTTTCAAATTCTCCTTTCAACATCTGATTGCTTACCCCATGACTCATTGTAATCAAAAGCTGACAGCATATGATTTAATTAGCTACAACTGTCCATTATATTGATGTGAAGTTAAGTGCACATCAAAATACTTTGCATAATAATTAAAAATTAATCCTTCTACATTTCTTAAAAAATCCCATTGGGTGCCAATAGGTGAACTGGACAAATGTTAATACAAATTATTTTGTTCAAATTGTGGAGGCAAATACGATGGAGCTTTGAAGATTGCCGTTGTTTTGACAATTATTATGGGATAGAAACAGTTATGATTAGTAAGGGGAAAAAAACTCCTCTTCCTGCAAATTAGAGAGTGGATGTGTCTTGAATTTTATACAATGTTTCTTTAAAGTATCTGTCAAATTTCAAATTCTTATTTGTATGTTATGGACAAATACATTTAAGAACTTTTTTCTGTTTTCTTTGAACTGCAAAGCTTATTTAAGTCCTAGGTTTTAACAAACCATCCAGACTCAGCTGATCAAAGAAAGATCCAAGCATACACAGAAAGATGTGTACAGGTTTGACAACTCATGAGGGAATTTCAGATGAAGACATGACAAAGAAAATATCTTGTTGACACAAAGATGCCATGTTGCTATAAGCTTAATACTAGAGATTGTAAGTAGACGCTAAGAAAATAGAAATTATAGGAATATTTTCTAGTACTATTTTGACAGTGCTTCAAGCCTGCCCAGTTTACTTTGGAAGATAATCCACTGGCTAGCTACCAGATTTGACTTTCTGGAGATCTGCCTGTTGGACTGCTAGTGCCCTGGCTTTGCCCTACTTTGGAAGTAGGAGATTGAGTAAGTATTGTGGCAGCTGCTAGCCCAAGGGTTGGGGGATTAGTGAGGGAAATGTTGAATTTATTTTTTAAAAAAACATTTATATAGCTGCCCATCTTAAAAGCAAAATCTGGGTGGCTTACAATCCAGGAATGAAACAATGTATGCAACAATAAAAGCAAAAGAAACAATAAATCCAAGAACAAAAAAATCTGGTGCCACAACCACACTTCTTGATTCAGACCAAAATATTCTCATTCTGCTCTGACCCCACCCTATCCCAATGTTTGGGAATGGAGCCAGGTCTTAAATGCCAGGTTTTAAAGGTTAAAAGGGTGGGAGCTTGTTGGATCTCAAGGAGGATGGTGTTCCATAGGTCAGGAGTTGCAATGGAAAAATTATACTTCCAAAGACCTGCAAAGTCACAATGTTTAAGGAAAGGGACCTGGAGCAGGCCTATCCTATCTGTTCTGGTGAGATGGGCAGGTACTCTTAGGGAGAGGCTATCCTATAGACTGACCTAATTCCATGCCATGTAGGGCTTAAAAAGTGGCAAGCAGCACTCTGCACCATGGGAGACAATGCAGCCTGCATAAGACAGGGGTCCCCAACCCCCGGTCCATAGACCAGTACTGGGCTGCAGCATGCCAGCAACCAGGCTGCAAAATAAGCAAAGGGCCATCCATGAGATGCAGGCAGCACACAAAATCACGCACCCTCCGGTCCACAGAAAAACCTCTCTCCACGGAACCAGTCCCTGGTGCCCAAAAGGTTGGGGACCTCTGGCATAAGAGACATATAATCTGGGTGAACCTAGGGATGCCCAGCACTGCACATGCCACTGCATTCTGATCTAGCTGCAGTTGATCCAGGGATGAGTAAACATTAGACTGAAGGTACCTGTGCATTTGTGTGCATGTGGGAAATTGTGTTAGATTGAAAAACCTACCACTGTTCTGTAGTTGCTGAATGTGATATACAGATGCAGATTGGAGAGTGCTGCTGGCTGGTGCATACATGGCTAACAATTTAATGATTAGTTGATTAGACATGCCTTCATTTGGCATCTAGACGGGAGCAACTAAAGAGTTTCGATTCATGCTTCAATCATCTCACCTGTTAATTTCCAGCATGTACAACAGGAGACTACCCTTGAAGACCACCCTGGCAACTGCAGCTGGTCCAGGATGTGGTGGCACTGACAGTGATTACTTTGTGTACCCTTGTAACATTACTGTTGTCATATGAGCTGCTCTGGTGAAAAGTTATCAGTAAGTTTCTAGGTGAAATTCAAGGTGCCAAAATGTTACCTTCCAGCTATCTGAGTGACTTTCTGTCCCATTGCTTCTTGTCCATCCTGTATGTTTAATACAGTAACATGCTCTGGATCCCATGTTTAAAGCAAAACTGTTCTTTATCTTGATATCTCGCCCTGGAACAGTAGGATCCCCTGGAGGTTTGAGTTGCTCCCATTCTGCTGTGCTTCAGGAGAGTCTTGAAGACTTGGCAAGACCCTCTCTAATCCAAAGGCTTTCTAGTTCAGTGGCAAAGGCTCTGGATTACATGGAATGTATCAGTCCACCTCAACAAGTTCATTATTGTGTTGGGTATGATGAGTTCCTGGTTTATAGCCCTTTGTGTTTGTTTTATTGTACAGCACTGGGTTCTGTTGTTAATTTTTATGCCACCCAGAGTCACCATGAGCTGGGTGGCTTTTTAAATAAACAAATAAACAACTCACTTATAAATAAATGGCAAATAAATAAACTACTTTACTCAAATGTAAGTCTTCATCTGATCAGTAAGAGCTGCTCCTAATAATCAATGTACTTAAGATAGCAGCTGTCATGTGAAGAGCAGGTAATGATCTTTGGAAAGAAGTTAATTGCTCTGATAATCAATGGTTTAAATAAGGTGTATTTTTATCTTTGTGAAGGTATTGCCTTTACATTTACAGCTTTACCATATAAGCATAAATAGTTTGTCAGAATACTGGAATACTCTAGAACACTAAAGCTGAATTATTTTAAAATAATTAAACCCAAATCCTTTGAAGGACCCTAAGCTTAATAAAAAGCATAGATAATCAGATGGAACCTCACAAATCTTATCTCTAAAGGCCACAGCCCAAAAAACATTTCTCTCCAGAAAAGTGAGCTAATGCAATACAAAATTTGGCCCTGGGATTTAAAGACTTGTAAATCAAACCATTCTCACTGGACTGTATATATAAAATATTTCACAATTAACTTCTAACCTCTCACATAGTTGAAGTAGTTATATTCACTCCCTTTTTTTCTTTGATGTTTTCTTTTTTTATACCTGTATTCAACATGATAGGAAAACTGCCAAATTGCCCTTTCCTTTTCTTTCCATCCTCCATTTTTAAATCAGTTATGTATTTATTTAAACTACAACATTAGGCTAGATAAGAGGCAACATAGGAATGTTTTCTTTTCTTCCTCCCCCCAAAAGCACATAAAACAACAACAAACCTTACTCAATTAGGCTACAAATGGAACCTAAAATACTTCAAACAACAGCAAAATGCTATTCGCCTAAAGTTAAATCCAGTGAACCTGAATGAAAATGAAAAGAAACTTATTGGGAGTTTCAGATGCTGCAATCTTGAAACTATAACTAAGTAATACATTTGATGGACCTCATTTGAATTTACTCCTAAGTAAACCTGCTCAGGATTTCACAATTCATAAATAAGATTTGGATGATTATCTTCTCCAGCTTATCTTAGACTCTTCTAACTTCTATCTTTAAAAGAATAATGGAAACGAATGAGTCAATAATCACTTCCTGGAAAATGTGAAAAGCATTGTAACAATACCCAGTTTTCTAATTCTTGTTGACAGGCACAGAGGTTCAAAAAATATAGCCTGACTTCATCTGAATTGCTTTTTAACTAAAAGATTAATTTCATAATCAGTGGTATATAGGATGTCAAAAATTATTGATTATGCCTGCCAAATCATAACCAAAACGACATTCCTACATAATTCTTATTTTCTTTTAGGCTCCTACATTCTCCAAGGCCCCTATATTTTGGAAAATAATGTAAACACTGCAATTCACGAAGTACAAATAATGTATTTTTGTCAAGTGGAAAGAGAGAAAAGAAACCAACTCCCATGTGTTACACATTCAAAAGTGGATTAATTATTTCCAGGATTTGATTGTGTGTTGTCTACTTCTACACTGAAGAATCTTACAACTCATCACACTTAATGAGATGAGGTCATTCTATATCTTTGAAGAAATGGCTTTTTGACATATATTTAAAGCCAAGAATAGAAAATAGTGATATTCATATAATGTAAACATGGCAAGAGAATTTGTGGAAGGTTAAAATTGGCTTCTATATAAATTAAATTCAATGCCTACTCAAAGGACTTATTTACAGTTTGGACAGTTTGGATAAACCTCTGAGTTGTCTAGTTCCTATAGATTTCAAGATGGCTTATAATCAACATAACAAAACATAAATGAAAACAGTTGAGTAACCTAAATATCATCTCACTGCTGAACAACCAGGTTCTACTTGCAGCTGGTTCCAACCACCTAGCATCTCCCCCTTCATTGAAGCCTCTTTGATAGAACACTATCTTAATACTGTGTTGGCATGGCAATTGGAAAGGGACCAAAGTGGCCATTGGGATGGGGAGGTTATTCCATATCAAAGGCTCCATGCCCAAGAGGACCTGCTTTTGGACCCCCATCCATTTCTCATTTCAAAGTTGGAAACCATTGAATGCTGTCCCAGCATTCTCTCTACACATTTGTAGAGAGCCACGGAGATGACGTCATGAAGGGCAGAAGCATTCCTTAAACCCTGGAATAGGACATGCCAGGAAGAGATTCAGGCTGGTTCCTCCCTGACTGAATGGACAAAAAAGGGAAAGTTAAACACAAGAGTAAAGGTAAAAGTTTCCATATCCAGTTGTGTCTGACTCTAGGGTGCCATTTTTTGGCCGAGGGTGCCAGTGTTGTTTGAAGACTTTTGTGATCATGTGGACAGCATAGATATACACCAAAGACACATGGAACAGTTTCCTCCCCACAAAACGGTACCTATGTATCTACTTGCATTTGTATGCTTCCAAACTGCTAGGTGGGCAGGAGCTGGGGCAGGAACGGGAGCTCACCCCATTGCACAACGCTTGGGCTTGAACCCAGGCACTCAGCTTTCCAGCTGACAAGCTCAGTGTCTTTAACTGAGGAAGAAGACTTGTGAAATTCTGCTACTACAGACTATCTCACAAAAGTCTAGCCTTCTTGTGGAGTCGGTTTCATGAGCTGATCTACATCATAGAGCTGACAATATTAGTTAAAGCTATCTGGAGCAGACAGTTGTTAGAAAGTAATACAAGTGCAAACGTTAAACAGCTTTATAACTAGCATTCCTAGCAGCAGCCATAAATTTTCCAGTAGCCAGTACAGCTCTTCCCAAATTGGTAGCTTGCTATTTCCTAGTAAGCAAGACATTTCAGCTTCAGCTTCTTGCATCACTTTTGAAGGTAGCTCTGCATGCAGTGACTTGCAGCAATTCAAGTTCCTATCACACTCAATCTGGGCAACCGTGAGCAAGGCTAATCTGGGCTATTTTCGAACTATCAGAATAGGTGATCAGTGGTGGGATTCAAATATGTGAACAACCGGTTCTCTGTATGGATGCCGCTTCCAGAACTCCATTCTGGGCCTGGGCAACAAAAAATTAGGTACTGGTTCTACCGAAGTGGTGCGAACTGGCTGAATCCCACCACTATGATCATAGCAAAAAGGGAACACCACACTTACATAAACTTAATAGGTCCCTACAGGAAATTGGGTAGGGGCTTGCTATTGCACACTCGTCTTTTATCCACCACATTTATATTATTTAAATTAGTTTTCAGGCTGGAACAGGCAGAAACAAATCTGCAAAGGTTTTCAGATTATATTATTAAAACATTGTGTGAGACACACTTAGAAAAAAGTGACATCTGAATCACGGAGCCAATTTAAACATGTTCTCTCTGATGTGGTATAGCCCCAAACAGTAACTGTACCTCTTCGGGTTCCATTTATGGAATCTCTTTTATGAATAAGCTCCTCCATCAACACTATTTCCCACATTTTATATTTACAGAGAAGCCTAACTGTTGGATACAGTACTTTGACTTTCTTTCTTTCTTTCTTTCTTTCTTTCTTTCTTTCTTTCTTTCTTTCTTTCTTTCCCCACAAAGAGGCAGAAAAATTGTGCAAAAAACACTGTGATGTCAGAAGCAGAATCTGCCCTGTGTCACCATTTGCTGATTGCAAATGTCAGTAATTGAATAAATTACACCATGAAGAATGTTCCCATGAGTCTCTAGCACTTATTTCTTTGGATTACTATTCCTTGCTGTGAAAAATCATGGGTGCCTTGAGATCAACATATTATTAGCATAGAGGATTTATTTCTACCCTGGAATATAAAATGATTTCTGAGAAAATTTATCACAATTTATTATTCTTAAACTACATAATTTTCAGTAAAGTCATTTTTCCTACTGATTCAATCCAAGTATATTTCCTGACCTGAAAATACTTTTGAAAATATCAATGGTATATTTTTATTTCACATAGGGAAAAGCTGGCCATGTTGAATTACAATTCCTCTTTATATAATCATACATGAAGCATTAAATGATGAGTATATTATATTTGAAATGTTTTCCTTGTTCTTAACTTTGTAAAAGAAAAAAGAAAAGAAGTGCCTAATTTGGCATTAGATCCTAGTGTGTTGATTATTACTACTTTGAATTTTCACCAAGTTTCTCTTTTTGAGTCAGTCGAATTAACCTATTCTTATTTTCAAGCATTATAACATTACTGAACTTAACAGGTATAAAAATGTAAAACCAGGTTGGAAGATAGAAACCAGTAATAAAGGAGATACTGAGATGTACAAAACATCATCTAGTGAGGAGATTCTCTATGTGTAAAGTTTCACAAAGATTCACGTATTCACTGTGCAGCCCCGAAACACAAAGGAACAAAAATCTGATAGACGTATCTACATCTGGTAACTACATCAGCAGCTAATTCATCTACCAAGGGACTGGAAAATTGGCTGTTGGATAAACTAGCTAATAAATGTCATCTGCTTCTGACTAAACTAGGAGGAGTTTCTGCAGGGTGTTCAGATGACCAGTCTCTTCCTACTCCATTTAAAATGCCTTTGAGATTGATCTGCCATCTATTTAAATATCAAGACACTATAAACATGGTTATGTTCATAGTGTTGAGAGTTTAGAGCTTACAGAGACATCATCACCTTGCTCTTTTTGGCTAATATCTAAATGCAGAGAATTAGCAACCAATTAAATCTAGTTTACTAATTTGACCCGCCTCCCGGTTCAGTTTTCACTGTGTCCATACCTAAAATATTCCTTTCCTCTCTTCAGAAGGAGGAAAAGAAATAAATAGCTAGTATTTTTCTTCTTCTAAGCTCCATGTGGTCCTATGCATAGATTTGTCTCTTGCTGCATCAATATCTTCAGTTTTGAGAGGAAACTGTGCAAAGGGAGGCAGATTGCATCAAACACCATTGTAAGCCTTCCTACTTACAATGGTGTCAAATATCTGTTGCCTTGATTCCTAATGTGATATATCAACATTTCTGCAGTTCAGTTTCTTTTTCTAATCATGACACATGTACCTATGCTGGGTTACCAAACCTGGAAGGAAGGGTAAGCCACGTTTCCAGGCAATTCCAATATGCAGTAGCAAAACTAATTTTGGAATTAGTTTTAGTGCCTCGAAATGACATTTCCTTGACCACGTAACTATAATTCTATCATATCAGGAAATAGGAATGCATCAAATTATACAGTGTGATCAATGGGGATCTCATAAACCCCCCCCCCACTGTCTTCCCTTAGAAAATCTGTGTCTAAATTTGTACTTGTACAGTCTGAATAAAAGATCATCTAATGAACAATCCTCTTTATGTAACAGATAAAACTCACAGTGACTCAGTTTGTACATCTTGCCATTGTTTACTCTTTGGATTATGGAACTGCAGCAGATAGGATCACAAGGAAGGGCTCCTATGAAGCATTAAGGTCACATCGCTTTACTTATTAAATTTATGAGTATCACAGTCTAAATATTGTGATGGGATTAGAGTAATACTAAGAGCCAGTTTTCCATGAGATGAGCATGAAGTTCAGAATTTCTCAACCAACTCCATGGAAAAAGAATTAAGTACTTACTTGAAGCAGTTATCGCAATAAATATTTCCTGTAGTCTCCTTGATTGTGCGTTCAGAAACAAAAGCTGGATATTCAGTGTCACAAGGCTCTAGGGTTTGCTTCAATCGCTGAGCTAAAGAAAATAAGAGAGACTGAAGGGTTTTGATAATAACTTATTTTAGAGTTCTTCAGTGTGAGATGCTGTATCAGTGCTTTGGACCTTGTGAAATCATTACAGTGCTTCTGCCACCCTGTGATTTATGCTGGTAATGCATAAGATTTATTTTATAATTAAAAAAGACACTTATAAGAAGACACAAAGTACTAAAAGATATTCTTACAATACATGACTCTAATTATAGTTTGGCCATAAGAAAGAGATAGAATATTGATTCAGTGGTAACTGCATACATGAATAAATTTAATAGTTGTGAACGTATCAGCAACAATATAGACGTACTTAGTAGAATTGAAGGGTATTTCATAGTTATTCCTACCCTTACTTCTTAAAAAAAAAAAAAAAAAACCTAGTTAGCCATGGGAAATTATGGCAGTACTGTTCTCAGTTTGCATCTGACAAGAGTGGTATTAAGACCATACTTCGTATTTGCAATAAAACTGTATAATTTACTCACTGCTGCATTGAAAAATCAAATTTATTTAATTGCTTAACCTCACCCCTCCCAATCTTAAACTTGTTTGGATAAGTTTTAAATCTATTATTTTTAATATTCTCCTTCTTGCTGTTCTTTGCGTTACTCCCATCATATCACGAGGTCCGCAGTTTTGCATTTCGCCCACCACTTCATCCACTTATTATTTTTAACATTATTAGTTTAAAATTTGTGTCGTGTTGATATCCAGTTACTTATACTGTTGCTGTCATTATTTTAAGTAACTTCTTCCCTAGTGTGCATTACAAGGCTATAGACTGTGCAAAAAGTACATACCATCTGCTGCCATGTCCCTACCCAGTTATCTATTACTTAAAATATTGACCAATTATGACAGTTCTGTCACAGGAGACACATGAAAATCAATGCTCCAGGTTGGTGCCAACTAGCTTAACATTCACTGACTGCTGTGGGTCTATATTAAATAGGACTTAAGTTTGGATCCAGTCCAAATTTCTTTCACTTGAAGTCAAGGTAAAAAATTAAAAGAAAATCCCACATCCTTGAGTTTTTTTATTTTAGTTTTTCTTCAAAACCAATATATATCCATGCCTGCTAATTGTGTCTATTTGTATAGTGATAAGGAGTACCTGGTGCCATAGAATTATTGAACTTAATGTCTGAGATTCCTATGATCAGCATGATTAACAGATGCCATATATTCTTTACTCAATTTTTCACAGTAAAAAATAGGATGCAAATAACTGTGAATATTTTCTTTCCATTTTGCAAGCTATATTCAGGAACCACCATCCTTTTCCAACCCAGCCAAAAAAGAGAAAAGGAAAAGAAAGATTCAAGGTGTATTAACTGCTGATTTCATAAATCTCATTAGGATGGGATAAAACAACTTGCTCTCTGATTTTTTGGATCTGTGCTGGTAACCATCTCTCCTATGACTGCCAGCTCATTCAATTGACTATAAACATCAACTGCATTAAAATTATGCCTTTCTTGTGATCAGGATGAGGGGATACTTTGCAGCCTCCTAGTAATTAACAAAAGGGAGCAGATGACGTATGTAATTATATGCCCAGCTTCCAGTGTAAAAAGTAAAAGGCAGTATCGTTATCTTCTGAGGTAATGGCAAACCTATGTCCTTACGGAAAGAAGGCTGCAAGTTAATAATATAGCTGCAACACATATTTATTTCTAATTCTTCTAAAACAAAGAGTTGTGGGTAGCAAACCATTTCACTGGACAGTGTGAGAGAGTGTAAAACACGTCATTTGTAATAGTCATTATAAAGGTGCAGGGATGCCTTTGAGACAGTGTTGATTCCTGGTGACTACTCTGCAGTTTTCCTGGCAAGATCTCAGAAGTAGTTAGCCATTGCTGGCTTCCTAGGGTTAAAAGAGAGAAAGACTGGCGCAAGGTCACCCAGGTTGTGTCTAGGATGGAACTAGAACTCACAGTTCCCAATTTTTAGCCTGGTGCCTTAAACATAACCAACCAAATTGGCTCTGCATACATGTTTATACTGCAATCGATTCAAATCCAGGCACTAGGGGAGCAAAATTTCAACTGGTTCTGAGGAATGCTTCTTTTCCTTTTTCCTTAAGACTGGTAAATCATGCAAGAATATTACAGTGATCACATAAGATTTTTTTAAAAATTATTTATTTAGTTCCCATAGTTGCCCATCTCAACCAAGTGGCTCTGGGCAGTGAGCAGGATGATGCAGTGTGCCTTGCATTGCCTTGGGTAGCTCTTTGAAAAGTCACCAAGATGATTTCCTTTTCAGTAGAGTGTGCCATAAAAAATTGCTCTACCCAAAAGCCATATTAGCCATTTACTTATGAATGTCACCAATTGCATACATTAAATTCCACCAGAAACCGAAACCACAAAAACCAATGGATGTACTTAATTTGCTCCTTGTATTAGGCACCCGCCACTAAGGAGTAGGAATTCATTTTTCTATTTCACTTCTGCCTAGATTATTTTTGTATTGGGTGCATAGGACTTACACAGAAGCTGCAGAACTCTGGATGGAAATACAGACTTTTTTGCACTGGGAATGATTCTTGCAAGACTAGCGTAGTGACTGTCTCTCCCATGCTTTTCTAGCAATGTCAGAAGCTTCATATCATCTCCAGGAAACTTTAATTGGTTTACTGCAATCCCAGTGTTTGAAAAAATTAAACACAATGCAGTAATGTTCACATCACTGAGATAGTTTTAGAAAAACTTTCTAGGATCAAAAACTGTTGTTAAACTGTTCTACTTCAAACTCAAAAGAAAATAATTTTCTCTTTTGTGCGTACCTTTAGAAAAACTGGAAGTTCCTTTGTACCTCAAGCTTTGTGGAATATTGACTTCTTATAAAAGCAAATAACACAGATGTTAATATATCTGTTAATATACATTATTCTTACCCTTTGCCATAAGATCCGAATGCCACCAATTGCATAGATTAAATTCCACCAGAAACCTAAGCCACAAAAATATATTATTTGATTATATCTGGCAAGTTCATACCATTAACTGTCAGTAATAATTTTTTTCCAGCATGTTCAAAAACAGACATCAAGCTAAGCTCATGATGAGATATTGTCTGCTATAGTTGTACATTTTCTCCCAGCTGAATTCATTTTACAATTTCAAATTCTGTTGAAATTGGTATCTCTGTTGGACTGTTCTGTAGCCAAGAATTTTATTTAAAAAATACCTTATTGCAGTTTCTAGTGCATGACAAGTTGCAGTAGCTATTTCTCCAGTACAGAGAACACATTGATTGTGGGATTAAAATCTATGATGCATACATTCAATCCTTAGGCAGGCAAAATCTCCAATTCCCACAATAGGCTCATAAACAGAGAAATATTATTTCTCATTTTGTCAGCAAATGACAAAACTTTCTCATACAAAAATACAACATTCCCATGAAAATGTGTCAGCTTCAAGTCATGCTTATGTGAAGACTAAAGTCAATGGCAATAGCTTTTAAATGTTCACATTGAAAGGAAAAATGGTTATCATAAACAAGCAACCTAGAACATTTTCTGAACTTTACCTTCTAATACCCATATTGTTTTGTATAGTCATCATCAAGGTTTAATTCTATTTTAAATTTTGCAGATTTAGTTTGCAATAAATCATATGCACACACATTCTTTTCCATCCACTATGAGAAATCTCATTTAAATCTACATTGTGAATATCTGTAAAGTAATAAACCTGGTCAATTACAGATTGTTCAATGTCTCCTGCCATTCCTACTCTCCACTAAACAGATCTTAACAAAAATGTTAAAACTCCTTTATGCTTTACTGGTGGGGTCCAGTTATGCAAAAGAAATTACCACTCAAGTGTATAATCCATTTTTACTTTAAAACTATTATGAATTGACAGGAGTTCTATATCATGTGGAAAACAACCACTAGATCTTGCATGAACTTCAAATATGCCAATCACAGGGCTGCAATCACTTAAGAAATTAGAGAACAACAGAAGATCCTCTGAGAAAATACACACATTAATAGCCCACCCAAGCAGAACTGGAATCAGCCAAATATTTATATTACATCTAAGTGCAACCACAGTAATAAATTTAGGCTGCAATCCTATATTTGAATTACCCAGGAGTTAGCTCCACTGAAAATAATAGGATTCTACATTTGAGTAGGCATGTATTGAATTGCATTATTAGTTTATATTTTGGAAATGATTACTGTGAAATCCATAAGGCTTTAAGTACTTTTTAAACCGCTAAAATTATACACTAAGGATTTGAAAGTGTACATAAATTACTCAACTGGTACAACAAGAAGAATGAAAAATGGAAAAGTACGATCTTCAAATCAGAACAAGTTTTACTTACAAGACAAGTTCAGTCACAATCCATTTGACTGCAGCAAAGAAAGCTTTGTAAGGCTGAAGACAAACAAATTACTTAATCAAAAAGCCAGAATGTATAATATGTATATATTAAGTGACAGATGTATATAATGTTTTAAATACATTAATATTTCTACAAATGAATAAAATGCTATGATTTTAGCACAAATATTATTGTGATGTTTATGTGATATAATTATTGGCAAAAAGAGAATTGAAAATAACATGTTGCTTGAAGTTCTATGACTTGTATCACTTCCCAAACTCATTTATTCTATAACTATTACCCCATCATTGATTTACAGCATCTTCTAATGTCACCCAAAAATCATAATGTCCAAAATAACAATAAATGAGGACATATATGACAATCACCTCAATAATGGTTGGAAAGTTTCAAAAAATTCTATACATGAGATATAAATCATATTGTTTTATATGAGATATAACCTATATTGTAAATTCACTTGTTTGCTAGAAAATTTAAGAAGCATTTAGTGAAAGCTTGAACAAATTTGCTGAATTGGACCAACAGCATATTTAACAGTAGCGAATCAAATGTTTCTCAGAAAATTGCAAGAAAGACATTAGGTTAAAATTACATAAATACAGTCTTCCTTCCTACCTCCCTCCCTCCCTCCCTCCCTCCCTGAATTTATCTATGTGCATCTTACTATTCATGGTAGTGACTTTTCATTTTATATCAATCATGTTTTTTATCACAAAGAATATTTGAAAGTTAAAGCAACTGCTTTATTTAATTCATAAACTTAAAAACTGTAGATCAAAATAGTGTAGTGATTAAAATGTGGATTATAGAGGGGAGACACTGGTTCAAGCTCATGAAAGCTCTTATCATTATTTTTCAAATCAATCCAACTCTCAGCCCAACATAATATTTTGTGAGGAAATAAAGAAGGTAGTGGTACATATGCCTTCCTGAGGTCCTAGAGCAGGGGTGTCAAACTCGCAATGTCACGTGACATGTCGTGACTTTTTTTCCATTGCCGGCAATGGGGTAGGCACGGTTTCGCCATGACACATTTGGTCCACAGGCCGGCAGTTTGATACCCCTGTCCTAGAGGAAAGGTGAGATATTAATCAAATGAATCAGTAGTAATTGTTCCTACTTTATAGCACTTTTTATTTTTTTAAACAAACCCATCCTAATTTTGATCCAGCAATTATTATACTGATGATTTATTGTTATAATACAAGAAAATATTCATGTTTTATAAGTTGGCCAGAAACAAATATAATATTGTTGTTAAAATTCCTGATTTTCCAGCTAAATGAGAATTATGGTACAATTTTATGCATCTATTCCAAAACACATCCTATTGTGATCAAAGGTATTATTCCAGGAAGAGTGATACAAGAATGTAATCCCACAATATATGAAATGCTTACTGTTCTATAAAAGGTTATGTATTTATAGACAATTTACAAATCCAGGATGCAAGCATACATTAGGGACAAACATGTTGAAAAGTCTTCAACGTTCATGTGAGCTAATAGTTTAAACCAGGGGTCTTCAAACTCAGCCCTTTTATGACTCATAGACTTCAATTCCCAAAATTCCTCAGCCAGGAGTTTGAAGACCCCTGGTTTAAACAATTACCATAATGTTTTGTTGGACACCATAAACACTGATCTAGGAATAAAGGTCATTGATACTTTGATAAGGATATATAAGATTAGAAATAAATGACAATGTAATAATAAGCAGTAGAAGAATACTTACATCCAATAAGGTATGGGCGCTATCACTACTCTCTTTGGTTGTTCTACACATGGCTTGGTAGTCATACAGAGTAATTCTATAGAGAAGAATAGAAAACTGCTTGACTAGAAGGGAAAAAATAAATTGAAAAATAATGTGAAACGCAACAAGATTTGCCCACAAGGCAAAAATAGCAATAGCATTTTTAAAGGGAATGGTTGGATTATAGAGGTAATACAAACTCAGATTAAAAAAAATAAAATGTAAAGAAAAAATGTGTAAGTCTAAGGACTGAATAAAACTGTCAGGAAAATAAAACTGTCAGACTGAATATTAAACTGATTCACAAAACAGAAATATGCATTTAAAAATGAAAATATTGGTTTCTGCTCCTTTAGCAACTCTAAAAACAGTAACACTGAAGTACTAAAATAATTTATAAATAATTTAAATAACACATATTAGAATGTCTAATGGTGTTATTTGACTTTTTCTAGAATTAAAAAAATGTATTTTGTGCTATCTGATGCTTCAAAATAGTCTGTCACATTCCATATGCATTCTCTCTAGATATATTTGTGTAAAAGTGAAGAAAAAATGAGATGCATAGTTGTAAAAGAAAATCATGTAATTTTCAGTGAATTGAATGATTATATTTAGCAAGTTGCTTGTTGTCAACTATATATATATATATATTTATTAAGGTATTTATAGAATCAAAGACCTATTTGATATCCAAAATCTGACAAAGCTGGTGAAAAGATTACTTAGATCAGTGGCCCCCAACCTTTTGGGTGCCAGAGATCAATTCCATGGAAAGCATTTTTTCCACAGACTGAGGTGTGTGGCTTCATGTGCTACTTGGATCTCGTGTGTGTGTGTATGTGTGTGTGTGTGTGTGGATAGGGACACTTGACTTAGGATAGATCTTCCCCAATTTTGACAAGCCCTCTTCCACTGTGATAGGATGATTTTAATCTATTCTCAGATATTTTGAAATCTCATAGTTGCTCTTTGCCAAAAACAGTTCAGTCAGGACATTATATTTATTCTATGCAAATTAGCTATAACGTTTTAGCCAAAGAATCTGAACATTAACAACCTGAATGTGTAATTTAAATGCATTGAGTTGCATTGGGTTTTGTTTGCCTACATCAAATGAAGTGAAGTTAATGCAGAAATAAATTGGCTTGGCGCATGTTAACAAAAATGACAGAATCATATTGCTGTAAGCCATAATCTTTTAAATAGAACTACATATTTAGTTCAATTACCCTGAATAAGCCAAATTGTTCACATTATTTTCTAAAACAGCTTACTATTTCATTGGCTCACATGCTTTCATGAGAATTAAAACACAGAAGGATTAAATTTGATGCACCTTATGTACAGGTATGCATTATACAGGTTTGATTTTACCCACCTTGAGATTGTCCTTCAACAGAGTTGACTTAAGGAGCAAGATTCTGTTTTAACATTAGAAGACCTAAGAATTGTCTCACACATGGGCTGGGGAGAAGATGAAGGCAATGTCGTATAATTATGGCAGAAAAAAAGATGTTGCCATTCATGTTTGTGCCATGATTAGGTACCCAACTTTTACAGCTATAACATACAAACTGAATAGCTTAGATGGTAGTTTATAAAATGCACTTTTTATATTCCAGTTTCCTGGATAACTGAAAAATTAGTTAAAATGAGAAACATTTTTTTTATTTTATTTACAAGACTTATATGGCCACAGATAATTACTCCAGGCAGCTCACAACAATCAATAGAAAGAGAAATAAAGCCAGCTTGGTGACTTTGGGCCAATAGCTCTTTCTCAGCCCATCCCACCTCACAAGGTGATGGTGCAGAAAATAGGAGGAGAAAGTATTATGTACAGCAAGCTTGTCAAACTCACGATGTCACATGACGTCGCTCAATGTATCACAACTTTTTCCTCATTGCCGGCAATGGGGTGGGCGCGGTTTCGGCATGACACATCCGGCCCGCAGGCCGGCAGTTTGACATGCCTGATGTACAGTATGTTCATTATTTTGAATTACTGATACCCACAACTTCTGGGTACAAGTCGTTCCGCTGATTAATTGTTCTTACTGTCAGGAAATTTTTCCTTAGTTCTAGGTTGCTTCTCTCTTGGGTAATTTCCAAACATTGTCTTGCTTCTGGTGCTTTGGAAAATAGTGACTCCCCTTCTTTGGGGCAACCACTCAAATATTGGAACACTGCTATAATATCCACACACGCCCCGGGTCCTTCTTTTCACTAGACTAGACATACCCAATTCCTGCAACTGTTCCTCACATATTTTAGCTTCCAGTGCCCTAATCATCTTTGTTGCTCTTTTCTGCACTTCTAGAGTCTCAACATCTTTTTTATGTTGTGGCGACCAAACTACATGCAATATTCCAAGTGTGGTCTTACTGAGGCTTCATAAAATGGTACTAATACTTCACGTGATCTTGATTCTATCTCTCTGTTAATGCAGCCTAGCACTGCATTGGATGTTTTGGAAACTGCAATAGCAATAGCACTTAGACTTATATACCACTTATATATCTGCATCCGGAGGCTGTGAATGCTCCAGCACTGGAAGTCTCTAAGAAGAAACTGGACAGCCATTTGTCTGAAATGGTATAGGGTTTCCTGCCTGAGCAGGGGGTTGGACAAGATAACCTCCAGGGTACCTTCCAACTTTTATTATTATTATTATTATTATGGATCATCGCACAGTCAGCCAGATGTTCAGACTGGATTTGGCATTTTGTCTACCTATCGAGTCCTTACCCAGGACCTGGGATAGGCAGATGTGGATGTTTGATGGTATTACAGATATCGTCGCAGGATGGAAGCAGTTCCTAGTAAGGCCGCCTTTTGCAATTGACTAATAGCGAATTTGTCAATGCCAATGGTGTTCAAGTGGTGCTCCAGTTGTTTTGGGATTGCACCCAAGGAGCCTATGACTATTGGTACTACCCTTGCTTGCTTTTGCCACAGTCTTTCTATTTCTATTTGTAGGTCTTTGTATTTTGTTATCTTCTCCAGTTCTTTCTCGTCTATTCTGCTATCTCCAGGCACTGCCACGTCCACTATCCAGACTTTTTTGTCTTTCTTATCGACAATTGTTAAGTCTGGGGTGTTATGTTGCAGGTGCTTGTCTGTTTGAATTCTGAAGTCCCAGAGCAGTTTAATTTTATCATTTTCTATGACTTTCTCTATTTTATGATCCCACCAGTTTTTGCTTACAGGCAAATGATATTTTTTGCAGATCTTCCAATGCACCATTGTTGCTACTTTGTCATGCCACTGCTTGTAATCAGTATTATTATTATTATTATTATTATTATTTGAAGCCCTCTTTAAGTGGTTTACAGAGTCAGCATATTGCCCCCAACAATCTGGGTTCTCGTTTTACTGACCTAGAAGGATGGAAAGCTGAGTTAACCTTGAGCTGGTGACAATTGAACTGCCGAACTGCTGGCAGCTGGCAGTCAGCAGAAGTAGCGTGCAGTACTGCATTCTATCCACTACACCACATTGCTGGCTCATATTTAAGTGACTGGAGTCCACTAGGACTCCAAGATCCCTCTCACAGTTACTATTGTTGAACCAGGTACCACCTATACGATACCTGTGCTTTTCTCACCATTGAATTTAATTTTGTAAGATAGGGCCCAGTGTTTTAGTCTGTTGAAATCCTTCTGTATCTTGAACCTATCTTCTGGAGTGTTGGCTACTATTACCAGCTTGGTGTCATATGCAAATTTGATAAGTTCCTCTTCTATTAGCAACTCAATAAGTTACAACAATATTTGTAAAGTAATGTTTGTTAGATAGTTAGATAGTTTGTTGGAGCCATGGTGGTGCAGTGGTTTGAATGCAGCATTGCAGGCTAATTCTGCTGATTGCCAATTGCCAGCAGTTTGATTTTCATCAGCTCAAAGTTGACTCAGCCTTCCATCCTTCCGAGGTTGGTAAAATGAGGGCCCAGATTGTTGGGGGCAAATATGCCAAATCTGTAAGCCACTTAGAGAGGGCTGTAAAACACTGTGAAGCAGTATATAAGTCTATACTAAATATAAGTCTATATTATACTAAAATAGCTACTGCTATTTTATATCCTGTTAAATGCCCAGTAAGATAGCTAAAGTCTTTAAATTCACAAGAATTGTGAATTTGAATGGAAGACATTCAGTAAAGCATCAACTTTATTGTTGGATAGTATATGTTTAGTATTTTTCATAATCCAATCTGGCAGTGCTAACACGGAGTTTATAAACATAAACTCTGTCCAATATTGGACACCTTCATGTGTAGATATTCTCTTGGTTTTGCTCACCAGCTTCCTAACTTTCCAAAAAGGGGGTCAATTCCCCCCCCCACCAAGAGTTTATATGTTTTATAGGGTTGAACTTGAAAGGTAGAATGGAAATAGGAGTTCTCTGTGATACAAATTGTTCCAATCTCTACCCTTAACCCTCCATTTTCTGGGCTGGTTTCAGAAAGCTTTTTGTGATTTTGGATAGATAAAGGGTTAAAGACAGAAAAGGGATCTGCTTGCCTCCCAGAGGTTTTCTGCTGCCATCCTGACCCTTAAACCTTTCCAAACCACTGAAAATGATCTGAAATTGGCTCAAAAAACCCCTTCTTTTGAGGATTTGGGATATGGATTTAAGAGTAAGAATGAGAGCTATTTGTCTCCATTTTCAGCCTTAATTTTGAATACGTATTTGAATACAGTTAAAATATGTCACTGAAATGCTATCATTTTGCTTCCAGATTTTACTGGCACAATCTGGGGGGAAGGTGAGACTGGTAGAACATATGCAATGCAGGAGAATGCAATCTGATTGTTATCCACTCTTAGTTTATGATTTCTGGAAGCACACAATGGTACTTCCTTCATTCAAGTTTCTAAAAATGTTCTTCTCCTGGAAAATTACTACATGAAAGTGACTACATAGAAAGAGAATTTTGTTTAAATAAATAGGCAGACATTTGGCCTCCACCGACTACCTCAAATACACTTTTAAGAAATGATTCAATGACACACACACACACACACACACACACACACACAGAGAGAGAGAGAGAGAGAGAGAGAGAGAGAGAGAGAGAGAGAGAGAGAGAGAGAGAGAGAATCTATATAGCTTCTGCATGTTGTTTTAGCACAAATTCCTTTTATTTGCCCATTAACTATTAGAATGCAGTAAATAATGCTCATTTTACATGAGACAGTATTAACACTAGTTATTCTCTTAATGTCAACAACTATTATTAATATTTTGACTTCACTAAAGTTTCATCAATGTATTAAATTAAAATTGTTAAGTCTGAAAGGAATCCATCTATTATTATAGCAATCAATCTGGGTCATGCAAAAGGATTGTTCCATTTTTCTCCTGAGTTTCTTGTGACACTTCATGCTGGAACCCGGCTGTGAGATTGCATGCTTGCTCCAAGAAATTCAATAAGCGTTCCTCTTTGATTCCTTGGAGGAGGACATCTCATGATGGGAGGCCAGCAGGATCAGGAATGGAGACCCAGCCTCAGCCCCAGGAAGAAGCCTGGTCTCGAAAGATCAGAAGAAAACAACCTGAAATTAGATTACTCCATTATAAAAAGAATGGGGCGGGGGAGATCTGCCTACTACAAATAAAATGGTTTCAGGCACTGTCCAGATGGGGGTAAAACTGAGAATTAAAACTGGATATCATTATAAATGAGTCTTGTGACTGATGCAAGGCAATCTGGGGTGGGGTTTTTTTTTGTCTTAAGCTTTTTTCCCTTCCTGTCTACCTGTCATGAATATTCGTGTATTCTGTATCCTCAGATGCCTGAATGCACCTGTTCCCTGATCTGTCCTTAGAAGGGGAGAAAAAAAGGATTTTGTTCTTGGCCGGGTAGTCTGTGTGCCACTTTTTAAAAATCTTTCATGAAACGATGCAGTTTTTAAAAAAATACTTCATTGACTCATTTCCTTTTGAAGGGCTACCGATCTGTTATTATCAGAACTAGCTGTAACTAAATTTTGAAAATGCCCTGCAATCAATCAAATATATTTATTTCTTATTTAAAATTTCTAATTGCCTTATATTTTAGAAATAGCTCGCTGCTTGAGCATATTACTATTATGGTTGGATGCACAGTCAGCCAGATATTTTTATTGGATTTGGCATTTTTATCCACCTATTGAGTTCTTCCCAAGGACCTAGGATAGGTAAATATTGTGTTTGATGGCATTAAAAGTATAGTTGCAGGATGTAAGTTAGAACAACTTAGTGCCTTTTGCAGTGCTGCCTTTTGCACTTGTCTGATAGTGATTTTATCAGTGCTGATGGTGTTCAAGTGGTGCTCTAGATATTTTGGGACTTCATGTAAGGTGCTTATTATTATTGGCACTATTTTTGCTTTCTTTTGGTGCAGTCATTCTACTTCTATTTGCAGGTCTTTCATTTTGTCTTTTTGTTCAATTTCTTCTTTTGTATTCTGCTGTCTCCAGGCACTGCCACATCCATTATCCAGACCTTTTTGTCTTTCTTATCAACAATTGTTAAGTCTGGGGTGTTGTATGGCAGGTTGCTTGTTTGTTTGAATTTTAAAGGTCCCAGAGCACTTTAGCTTCTTCATTTTCTATTACTTTGACTATTTTGTGGTCTCGCCAGTTCTTGCTTGCAGGCAAATGGTATTTCTTCAGTGCACCATTGTTGTTACTTTGCATGCCATTGTCTGCAATTATTCTGTGTGATCTTCTTGCAGCAACTAACTAGCGAGTCCCCTGTTTCTTTCAGCTTCTTTGCAGAGACAATTGTCATGGTTCCGACAGATGAAACTCTTCAAAGAACTTTGAAGCATTGTTTACCTTAAAGAATCTTTATTCAAGTTGCATGGCATCAACACATACATAGTCGAAGCCGAAATCTGAATTTTCCTCCCCTAAACACATAGTATCAAAGCACAATTCCCTCCTCTAATTAACAGTCATAAATCACATTCTCCAATTAGTTTGAAATGCAGACCTTCCCTCCAGTTCTTCTACCCCCCATTTCTTATCATTTCTTATTTCAAATAACCTTTAAAAACACTCTACTACGATGTTATTATGTCTAACTAATTCCCATGCACATTCTTCCTCCTCCCCCCCGTATAGTCTAATTCTAACTCTAAAAGAAACACATGAGTTAAGGGGAAATTGGCTGCATCTTCATATATTGTCAAAGCAAGAACATCTGATGTTAGCAGTGATGATAACAATGTTTGCTGTCTGTTGCTGGCATCTCAATTCTGGCTTTGTATGCATTTGTTCTTAAGGCTTGGTCTTGTGCAGCCAGAATTAGTCCCAGATGAAGTTGTGTAAAGGCCTTAAGGGGTCATAGCTGCCACCCATCATTTTGCAGGAGCTGTGAGTCCTGTAGAATCTCCAAGTTGCATCGCACCCTTGAATGGTGAAATGCCCCCCCTCATCCAAAGTTAGATATGAAATATCTTCAAATCTGGGAAGCCCCAAAAACTATAGCACTTGGTCTAGTTAGGACTGAGTTGGATTTAACTTTCTGAAAGGGAACCTAAGATGTGATTCAGGGATGTAAATATTTTTGGTTGTGAAATTTGTTTGGGACTATGTTTATAAAGTGGTGATCTCATTCTAGAGGGCCAGTCCAGGGATAGAAAAGGCATCATTCCTGAGTCCTGATAGACCCATGTTTAATCAAAGGAACCAAGAGTGCATTAATTCTTCTAGAACAGTGGTTCTTAACCTTTTTAATGCCGTGACCCCCAACCGGTCATAAGTCGAGGACTACTCAACTGGTTGTAAGTCGAGGACTATTCAACTGGTGCAGCACTGTTTGCAGAATGGAACTTTTGGCGGGCTCAGCAGGGCAGAGACAGCCTGGACAATTCCTACTGGCTTTTGAAAGCCAATAGAATTAGACTCTATTCAAGAGAGTCTATTCTATTGGCTTTCAAAAGCCAATAGAATAAAAGGGAGTAGCACAGCTAAGGAAGAGGGGGAAAAAAATGCCGGACTGCGTTGTTTGGCGACCCCCGTGAAATAGTCGTTCGACCCCAAATGGGGTCCCGACCCACAGGTTGAGAACCACTGTTCTAGAATTTCTAGCCATGCGGAAAACATGACAGACAAGCAATAACCTAGCCTTATTAGTGCTCTGTAGATGATGACCAACATCTTGAATTACATCCCAAAGCAAACTGGCAACCAATGTCAGTCATGAAGCAAAGATATCAGCTTTGAGTGTCTTTCTAGAGCAACCCCAAGAACAGCACATTGTTGTTGCAGTGCACAAGTCTGTGACTAGGACATGGGTGACAATCTGAAGGCCTTCCAATCCATGAAGGGGTTCAACTGGAGCACCAGATGGAGTTGTGCAAAGGCCCTCTTGATACATCTACCATTTATTCTTTGATTCCAATATATTATTATAGGGGCAAATCTCTGTCTTTCTCATTCTCTCACACCTACAACCATGCACACACACACATATGTACACTGAGGACATGATGCTTTTATATAAACCATATAGACAGATGAAAGTGTCAAAATATTTTTAAAAAAAAAAATGTTAAAGAGATTGTAGACAAAAGGGAAATATTTTAGAAGGAATCAAATTTGTGTTTGCTTTTATAATTTAACATCAATTCTACAATTATTAAAGGGACAATGAGTTTATCACTGTAAATAGTGAGTAGACATCTGGCTCTCCAAACAGTTTAAATTTCAGCCACAAGCAGCCTAGCCAGCATGGACAATGGTTACCATTGCTGAGTACTGTAATTCAGCAAAAATCAAGAAAACATTAATTCAGAAAGAACTAATAGGTCTTGGTCTGATGAAGCATGGTAATTAATATTTTTATGTAAAGTCCAATGGTTATATATTATACCAGTATATATTAAATTCAAGCAAATTATTATAAAATCCGATTGAAAGGATTTTTTTTAAAGAATCCTAGCAGTAAGAGCTGCATAACAATGGAAACAGGCACTTATCCAGGCAGAAAAGAGGCAACAATCTATCATAGAGTCTTTAACTTGAATTCATGCGTGAAGCAAAATGTTCTATGTAATGGTCAAAAAGGCCTCTTCCAAGGCTATGATTCGGTAAGGGAAAAAATGCAAAATATGGCCAATTTTTAATAATCTGTTGTACCATTATGTTCGCTTACATACTGGATTCCATATGTCAACAATGACATAAATCAACAATCATGTACCATGAACGCCAAGTGAATGTTGTAATTACTTCTCAACATAATTTTTCGGGGTCAACGGTTCAACTATGAAAAATGAGCACATTTACTTGACACAATCTATTTGGTACCTATAGTTTGACAGAATCAATAGTTCTACCAAACCATTTTGGATTGGCTGAGAATTAAAACAATCCTGGATGGATCCTGGTCTAATTTTATGGGGCAGGTGGGGAAAGGCTGATAAGTACTATCTTATCACTTTCCTCCTTGCCTGAGCATCGCCCAGTGTGATCTATTCTACCAAACTGCCTGACTTTGATCTTCCTGTCAACCACTAGTGCTACTGATATTCCAGAATAGCATGACCCATTAGTCCATCCCTTCTCTGGTCTTCTTAATATCTTCCCTTCTTTCCTGTTTTTCCCCGATGCACATCTCTAGAACAATTCCTATATGACTAATCCTACACTTTAGTTTGGTATGACTCAACTTTAGTTGAGTTAGATTCAAATATTCCCTCACCTGCATGGACAATAAAGCAAAGATTGACTTTCTATTTCATAATAGCCACTATCAGTTTTACAGAGGAAAAGAAAGATGAATTATTTTATTTTATTTATTAAATTTATACCCATCTAACTGTCCCAAGTGTCTGGAAAACTTTACGTCTAATTACATAATTTGACAATTTGAATTTTTTTTGCAATAACCTGCTCCTTGTATTTAAGCCACCAGCTCATTTTTTTTACAAGGTGTTTTCAACACGGAGCTTAGCTGTTCTCAGCTGACTTTGATATTGGGAATTTTATAAACATTAATGCTTAATCCATGAGCCATTCCAAATTAGCTATCAGAATTATAAAAATGGGCACCAGCTCTTTATCCATAAACTCTCTGCTTTATTCCTGTCAGATAGATAATTTAACAAAAAGCATGAAATATTTTGTAAATACAAATCACTGCTCATAATCCTCATCCCCCCCTCCTTCTGCCCTCAGTTTTTTGATTGGAGGATATTTGGATTGGCTTTAGATATTTCCTCCACTGGCAGAGAGAATATCCAGTGGGGGAGAATATATTGTTCTGGAAATCTCATTCTTTGCCCATGAAAGTCTTTCCAAGTATAGATCAAATTTTTTGGGTTACTACCAGGTGTGGTTTTCTTAAGTGACGGGGGATCTGCATTTTAAACACATCCGTTCCCACAAAGCCCCCTTGCATCAGCATAAATAGCATGAATTGTGTAGGTTATCATTATGGAAGACATGTCTGCAATATTGTTTTATACATAAATGTATCTTGCAATTGTACATGCACATTTATGTTGCCAGCCAACGTATCTCTAATATCATTAGAAGCACTCTCTTCTCCCCACAAGCTCTGAAATCTGCATTGTCCCCACCCTGTCCTTACTTAAACAAGTTCTTAAAACCCAGTTGCTCCAAACCTTGGGCTAGAGTGAATGGCAGAGCCCATAACAAGATGAGCGGTTTATTAGAAATAGTGTTATTTTTCCAGACCTGCTTTTTAATCCTTTGATTCTGTTTTTATATTGTTTGTAGCATCATGACTTAAATTGCGTACTGTCCAGTGTCATAGTGGGAAGCTTATCCTTTTTTTTACATCCCTCTTCCATTCTGTTGGAAGATTAATTTATACTTTTAATATCTTTTCATACAGGTTAGTTACTTTTTCTTACAGCCATCATTCTACTTTCACTTTAGTTTATTTACTTCACTTTCATGTATCTATATAGCTATTAGGCAGTGTTTCAGTCTTGTGAGATTTGTTACAACTTATTAGAAGCAGTATTAAATTAGAACAAGTCATTTTCTGTATAGTGAATTACCAGCCCAAGGCCTCATCTGTAAGTGTTACTCTTCTTCAATATGGTTGAGATTCTGGTTACTTGTTTAAAAATGAACTTATTTAAAAAGGATGCTTGAGCTCTGGAAGCACTTAAACTATCATTGGATAGTTTTGCACACAAATTATTTCCTAGCCTAATCCATCTTGGAAGATATTTTGGAATAAAATTGAGAGGGGAGGGAAAATAATTTTATAGTAGAGAAAAGATGAGGAATGAAATCAGACAGAGTTCCTTCACTACTGTATAATGCCAAATAGTTTGTTTCTTTTGAATTGGCCTAGCCTTTCAGCGGACTTTAATGCACACTTACATTCCTATAAAAGACAAAAGCCTTTCTCAATATGTGACTATCTTTCCCCCAGCACTGAAACAAGGAGGATAAATATGGGAACAACCCCACTTTTTTTTCTTTCAACAACCCTGTAATCCCTTGCATTGGGATGGAATTGAGGCAACTGAATGGAGCTGAGCATTTACTGGCCTGATGCCCTTCCTGATGTCTATATGAAGCTCACAGCAGATATTTTCTTTTTGCACCCAGAGAGACAAATATCTGCCACTAACTAAGATCAAACTCACAATGAGGTGTGAGCTCCATCACTAGGCCACCATGCCATTTATGGGAATAACCACAATGATTTACTGAAATTGCAATTTATTAATTTGTATGTGGTGGGAATATCGGGTTGGCTATCATTCTGAAGAATAAGTATGTTAAAGAAATTATGAATAAGAACTGATGACTGTATATTGCTACAAAGATGTACTTCATTTTGGGATATTACCTGCACAGAAGTATTGAAATACAGTACAGAAAGATCAAGATAAATACATAAGACAGATATACAAACCAATCTTTGCATTTGTTGGATGTATATACATATGCTCATTTTTGTGAGAAGAAATAGGTGTGTACATCCTTACCTTTTAAATGAGTCCATTATTAGCAATTTGTTCATCACTGCACCTTCAATCTCACCAAAAAAGTTTCCAGTCTGAAGCCAAAAGAAAATGCCCAGAAGTTTCAGATAAATGCAAATCAACACTGGTTACAATTTTATTCCTATAAAATGATCAGAAACTTTTTAACATCATAAAAATGAAATCCTGAAGTCCTTTGCTGTTGTAAAAATTGAACAGGGTTTAAATATCACAATGAATTATAAAGCTTACAAAATAATTCCTTGAGAGTTGTGAGAGTTTACATAATAGATTGCAGTTTATTGTGTAACATCTGATGCTGAACTCAAGCTTGTAAAGAAAATGCTCTAATCTTAACATAAACCCATTTGATTAAAGTTCTATTTCACAAAAGTATATATAGGGTTAGAAAGAAAATTCTAAACAAATAATAAAAAGTGTTTTCTTTAATAATTCCTACATGAGCCATTTAATGCTCTGCATTTTAGTCACACATATAAATATTTAGCTTTATATTATGAAATAAGCTATTTAGACTCTACTTATTACACTAAAAAGGAATTGACTAACAAAGATAAGTTTGAGATACGAAAACAAAGTCTTAAATTGTGAGTTTTCTGGTCAATCCCAAAGAGATTTGGCTAGGCTTTTCCCCTTGACATTCAAATCCCCCATATATGTAGCATATGTCGTTTTGCAGTATAGGAACAACCTTTGTTTGTTCCTTGAAGAAATAATCCCAGCATTTCTACAAGGAAAAAAGAATGTTGAATGTGTAGCGGGGCTGGCTGAAAGGCTTTGTGGGAGCCTGGCTGGAGAGAGGGAAGTGGGAAGCTCAGACAGCTGCTGCCGTTTGGGCGCGGCAGGTGTAGATATGGCGGAAGGAAAGAAAGGGGAAGGAGAAAGGGGAGTGTTATTGTCGGGGAGAGACCAGGTGAAGCCGAAGAGGAGTTTAAGTTTTTATGTGATTCTTTTCCTCGGAAATAGAGCGAAAGAGAGAGAGTGTGAGAAAGCAGAGTTTTATTGCTTTCTTTCGCAGGGGGATATATCGAGCGAAGGGAAGAGTGAGAGTGAGAAGAGGGAAAACTTGCTGGGGTTTTAAATTCAGGTTTTAACTAGAAAGGAAGGGGGGGATTTGGCATAGAGAGACCTGGGACTATGAGTGCCAACCGAAGAGAGAAGGAGAGGCTGGTCGCTACTGCTTCAGAGACCACTGGCCATCCGAACTTTGATCATTATCACCTGTGCAAGCTGTAAACATTGTGGGGAGCTGCCCTCATGGGGCGAGCTGTTGCTGTGGAGCACTGACTATCTTCGCTCATGTTTTCTATTGTTGCCTGGAGCCAGAGGGTCTCCCCCCCTGATTTTCAAAGCAGCTACTATAAGCCATTGACTATTATTGTCATGACTGCCAGAGGGTTGATAAACACTTCACACATTGACTGCCCTGGCTAAGGGCTGGTCATCTTTGTTCCTGTAACCTCTTTGATGACAAGAAACTGCCACCCCTTCACTCTGTGTGAGTACCCGCTAAAAAGGACATTCTATGGCTGCTGAGTGTAACTGAAAGGGTTGGTTAGGAGGGTCTGGGCTTTGGCTGCCTCTGAGGGGATTTTGCTACACATGAATTCTATGAAGTTTGCTTTAATGAAATATCGATATTGCTGTAAGTAATAGACTTGGCTTCAAATATGCACCTGGGAGTTTGCTGGCAAAGAAATTACAAGTGAGGCCCAAAACAGAAGAATTTTTCTGTTAAGAGCTCCCTTTTTATATCCAAATTATATGAGTGGGTAAAATTTGGTTCGAGCATTTGCATTTTATAGCTTGAACACATTCAGCTCTGAAGGCCTGTCTGAGAAATGAAGATTGGGGAGACCGGATGTCAGTTATCAAATAAGTCTAAACATGCCTCACTTTCAGAAGAACATAACCAAGTTACTAGAAAAAAGAAAAGTTATGCTTAAAATATACAAGGGTTATTAATCAACTTTAAGAGTTAACTTTCAACATAATATAGGTTAAATAATTTGAAACAAAGGGTATGATCAGTTTGTCCCATTATTAGGAAATATTAAAGTCTGTGGTTTGTTTATAATGAAACTGTGGAACAACTTTCTGTTTTACTTTAGCTAGATTATGTCCTAGAATTTTGTCTTCTACAGAAGTTAATTTGATCTGCTCAATTACTGTATATACAATACAACTAATTTTGTAGAGTATACAATTGTGCTGCTTTTTCAGTAACCCATGACAGAGGATGTTTATAGAATTCCCATAAAAGGGAAATGGAAGCAAATTCCATTATTTTTCAAGTTATAGTCCTGTTTCCATAGATTATATTCATAAGTGGAATTCAATGTAGTTTTTCCACTGACAGAACTTTTCAATTACAGAATCACCTTCATCAATGCTCAAACTCAGTTGAGTTATATAACTTTTTATTAATTTTGGAAAAACAGGATAAATTCAGTAGAGAAGAAGAAATAAGATATCTATTCATTAGTGTTTGATTGTCTGCATCTGAAAATATCTGATTACCCAATATATTTTTACTTACTATTCAAGAACCATTGTTTTATATGGCTCTGTTTACTTCAAAAAGATTAAATGTTACATTTATCATATTTAAAGTTATCATTGAGGAGATAGAAGCCATTATAGTATAAACATTGTTATGTAGTTAGCTGGAAGCTTGACACTAAAGAATCATCTGGTAACATCTGTTCTGGCTGTGACATTTTGTTGAATGGCTTACTGTAAATAGTTAGAAATGCTTATGCCTTTTAATAAAAATTGTTAGTCAGAAAAGGGGCTATCAGACTTCTGATATTTCACAAGTTTTATATAATTTTTATTGCTGAAAAACTTCAACTGAGGGCTGTATCAGGTTTGGCTAAAATCCAGATCATGTACTATCTTCTACTTTTACTTCCTTTTTTAATATTTTAATTAATCCTGTAAAATTCTATGCAATTATCAACTGCCATAACTTGCTCATATGTTCAAAATCTAAACACAAACATTTCTAAAATTTGGGCAAAAGGCTTTAAGATAAATCCATATTTAATATGTCTTCAGGCATGGTAGACATGTCTGAAGAAGGGGTTACATACAAAGTTTTATGAGTTTAAATGCAGAGCCATCCAATGAAAATACATTATTCCAGATCATCAAAAAGGGAATTATTTTAGACCCTCTGAAAAGAAAACTTCATGCTTTGGGGCAAGCCATCTTTTTAATATTCTTTTCATCTCATGCTAGTCATTATTTCTATATACCACTGGGAAAAGGCATCGCATAACATTGGATTTTTGAGAAGGCAAGAATCAGATTTCTACTTACCTGCGTGTAGTCTTCTGAAACTAATATAAATCCATTATTATCAATGAGATAACAGTTAATATTCTGTAAAGTCACAAAAATGTTTGTAAGTCTTTGATTTCAATATTGTATTTTTCAGTTAAGGAAGAAATAATATTCCTGTTTTGATTTTAAAAATAAAGCTGTAGTGCAGTAACTGAAGAAAACTTCTCTGAGATTCAAGAGTATATCAATGTAATGATCTTGGAAAAAGGAAACTGGAGAAATGTGACAAAGTGCAAGAGTAGAACACAGATATTATAGGATTTAATCCACTTGTTTCATGAAGAGGAAGGAAAACTGTGTACAAAGAAGCACATTTATGAGATAAAAAACTTTAGATACCAGTATGTACTAGAATATATATAAAAGGTTTCTGAAAAGAGCCAAAACTGTAACTTAAACAATAAATGCACTGTACTTCTACATTTTTCTAAACCAGGAAATGACAATTGATACTGAAATTCATAATTCTTTCACATATACTTTTAATTGGTGCATTTTAAATTTATACCGACAGATCAAAGTTTTTTCTCAAAAGATAGACATAAAGGTAGTTAACAGAATATTCACTTGAAAAACATGTATGTGTATGTGTGTGTGTGTGTGTGTGTATATATATATTGTCTGAAAAATCAGAATAAAAGTATCCTCTCAAACATTTTTCTTCCCAACATTCAGATTTGGAAGTTTGAATGAAAAGAACTTTATGTTAAAAATGCTACTCATTGAAAAGATATTGGCTGCCACATTAAAAGGCAGATTAGTTCTTCAGCAAGACTAAACAGTAAATCATTTCCTGAACTATGCCACTTCAGGTTTTGGTTAAATTGTGGTGGCATAGTTAAATATTTTTCCATCAAATACATATACACACAGTCAATAAAAATATCACATCAGGGGGAAGACTGGAGTAGATTATTTTTCAAACGTCAATGATTTTTTTACACTAAATATTTTCCTTTTGGAAACATTCAGATGTGATATAGCACAGTCCATATTTACTACATCCATAGTAAATAGACCTTAGTTTCGAACAAGCAAATACTCAAGGCTAATTCTCCATGTCATCTTCTAAAATTACACCTCAGTTTCATAATCATGCATCAGTCTACCCAGTAGATAGAATATCTTTTCTAAACAGACACTTATTTGTTTCATTTTAGTATAAATACATACTTTGCATAATTGTCTGCAGTTTCATTGCTAAGAAAAATTGGTTGTGCATGCAGGAAATATCTTGCCTACCTCATCATCACAGCTTATGGAACATCGGCCATCAAGGGATGTGCACTGCAGGATGAGAAGATGGGTAGCACTGAACACAGGTTTAGAATTTTCATCTTCTAAATGCAGAGAAATCTGTAACTTTTAGATACGATGTGGTGTGCAATAAAATGAATATTTTTTTGTGTTGGATTCATAAACCTTTATGGTAACAAGGATCAATTAATTCACTGTTGCAAAATAAGAAACTGAGTCAACCCAAAAGTGCTCTATATTTGAACGCAATGAATATCTCTCTGATCTAAAAATGTTTTCAGACATTTGGAAGAACTGTTGGAAATGAGAAATAAATCTGAGTCATACACATTTGGTGATTTGTGCACCAAATTTTGAGTGGGTTCTCTTGGCACTTGTGTTAAATTCAACTCAAAAAATAAATCCTGGCTCATTAGTCTGTTTAAACCTAACTTCATCATTAACTGGCAGAAAATGTTTTGGTAAATAAATTCCATCATGTAGCCACCATCATCAAAGGATGGAATTTATTTACCAAAACATATTCTGCCAGTTATATTTAACTTGCAGAAATAACAGATTTTGTCAGATGTTTTCCTGATTCTCTCCAACTTTATTGCTAGCCAGTGACACAAGGTTTTTAAATATTCAATAATAACATACCTGTCTACTGGCAGTCCAAAATTTCCTTTGGAAAAACTCCAGTTTCATCTGGATACCTACAGCTGATTGAAATGATGAACAATAGGTATTTTAAAAGTTGTTTTCATACAGATTTAAAAGTCCATTTTTTATAATCTGAAAAATGTAAAACAAGAGCATGTAACTATGCAATTCAACATCAAATAAAAGTGGACAACGAAGTGGGCACAAATAAACTTTAACAAATAGATTTTCGATCTGAGGGGGTCAGAAATGTAAGTAGGGATTTGGGTAGACACAAAGTTCTTTACCTGCTATTAAACATCTCTGATTGATTCATTCTAACCCCATTTGGGAACCTGGTTGGGATTCTTTAGAAAGTCTTTTATTAAGGAGCCCTAAATAATTCTATATTAATCCTAATGTCTCCAAATAGGAATCTAGATTTGCATAGCTCTGAGCAATACCTTGGAGTCAAGATTTGATCCTAAAGTGGTTTGTATTTCATTGCCTAAGAAAGGTCTTCACTATTTTCTACTATAACTCATGGATAAACCAAGAATTTTAGGCCCCAAGCTGCAGCTCCAAAACTGGATTGGTTTATCCATGTATTGCATCAGCAGTAACACTTTTTTTAAAGTATTATATATACTTGAGGACAAGCCAAATCAAAATACCATGAAAAATATGTCATCTGCAGATAAGCTAATTGTGAAAATGTAAAACAAAATATGAAAATGATGTCCTTCAGAATATATTCAAAAGGCATACAATTTTAAGTCAGCTTATCTGCAGGGGACAAGTTTTTCATAAAGTTTTGGTTAAAAATTCAAGGGTCAGCTTATTCTCAGCCTTGCTTATCTTCTTTAAGAACAGTAACTGAAGTATAAGTGGCCTAAGAAATAAAAATAGCAAAGCATTTTAATTATGTTTCTAATTATGTCAATTACTGTAGAAGAAACATTCCCTTTATGTGGGCTGGACTCTTATTTTATTGATACATCCATGTTGTTTCTCTGCAGAAAAGTGGAAGTGGTTTGTTCCCTTGAATTTTTAAAAACTGTCTTGCTCATAGTTGCTAGCAAGGATATTGCACAAATATATAAAGGGGTAGGTCTTCCATTAAACATTCATATCAGCCATCTTGCCCCTCGGTCTGCTCCACTGCAGGTGCTTCTGAGTCCTAGTAATGCTAAGCAGTCTCCCATCCAAGTACTAACTAGACCTGATCCTACTTAGCTTCCAAGCTTAGATAGGTTTCGGGAAGAACTATTACTTGCTGAGACTAACTAATGAGCTTATATAATTCTTTTGAAATAGTAACCCTGAAAAAAAGTTTAAAACCTGGATTGGGCTGTGCAAAACTGTTCATTAGAATGGGGTAAAATGAGAACTATTAGTTTCTTACTTTAACGATTGGTTTGGTGCTGTTTTAAATGGATTACCATATATTCCAGCGTATCGGGCGACCCGGCGTATAAGACGCGCCACGAGTTCGACGCCGGGTCACAAGACGATTGACGCCGAGTCGCAAGATGATCGACACTGAGTCACATGCCTAGAAAGTCATCTTATACGCCGGAAACTACCAGTATTTACAGTATATAAGACAATTGACGCCAAGTCGCATGCCTAGAAAGTCGTCTTATACGCCGGAAACTACGTTATTTCCGGCGTATAAGACAATCAATGCCGAGTCGCATGGCTAGAACTCATCTTATACACCAGAAACTACCTTATTTCTGGCGTATAAGACGAATTGGCATATAAGACGACCCCCGAGTTTGGAGGCTGTTTCGACGCTCTCAAAAGTCGTCTTATACGCCAGAATATACGGTATGTAGGAAATCAAATATCAGGTAGAATCTTTTAATCTGTTCCAGCTTGCTATTATTCAGGCAGAACACCTGTCATTTCAGTGGGAATTTTATTGGTTTAAAATAGCATGACTAGATTTATCTCTATTTTCCCAGGTGTGCAATCCACTAGATATCTTACACTTTTTGCACATTGGACACAGATATCATCAACTTAACTATAGTATTTGGGATGCAAAACTGAGACTGTGGACTCAAAACAATAGCATGATCAAATAAATGTTTTGTATGATATTTTGATGGTAGAAAATAGGGAAAAAAATTCCTCCCACATGAATTTCATTGGGTCAATGAATAGATTTGTTTTAGAGGAAGAGAATTAATTTTTAATTCAAGTAGCTACACTGGGATGTAGTACTAATCTTCTTTCAAATCTCAGAGATAAACATATATAAATTTTATATAGGAAACTGTATATAAAGAGTTGAAGTACTTGAATTGGTGTATTATTTTGTTCTCTACAGTAAATGTTTAGATGATATCATATTCTAAGGACTAGTCAAATATATTTCAATCTTTTTGAAGTCAGCATCTGAAGTAAATGGATGTCCCCAACACTCTGAAATCTAAAAAATAATGCATTATGAATTTATGTGTTCCTGCCTTTCTTCCAGGAATTTGAAATTCTTACAGAGGATTCTCCAGGCATTTTATTTCCTATAATAACAAACCTGTAAGGTAGATTAAGCTTAAGTGACTGGTCCAAAGCCACCTTGTCAGTTTCCAGGGCTGAGGGTGGACTGATTCCCTCCACTCCTAACCAATATTATAATCACCTCACCATCCTTATAACAAAATAAAATGAATCATCAAAATAGAGAGCTCTGAAGGATATTTTACAACAATTAAGCTGCCTTTAATGCAGTTTAGAAAGCAGAAGCCTGGTACAGTGACCCTTCAAGTTACTGGATCAGTTGGGGGACAGGGTGTCCGGTTCAAAGAATCTGTTAAATTACAGCATAGAGGATTTATTCAAGCCTATACATAAGAATCTGGTCAACTAAATTGGCACCAGGTAATGGTCAACTAAATTCAAGAGGGATTGGACTTGGACCGCTTGTGGAAACCCAACAACTCTAAACTGAGGATGCAATTAATTCTTCTCCCTCCCAGCTCTGTTTGCTCTTCTCCTACACAGAAGTACTTATTATTCTAGTGATCCACTAAACCAGGGAGTAAGGCATCCATAATTACAGCTTTACACAAATGATACAAAGACGCCATTTGCATATTTTACATCAAATGTCATTATACAGTTAATGTACACAACTGATAGAAAATAAAATAGCAATACTGTCCATAGTATCCAGACACCATTGCACTGAGGCCCCATTAAGTGAGGTTTCCTTATACAATTACAGCCCATTATTATAAAGCGCATATACACATTTATCTGAAAATAAGTTCCAAATTGGTCTGCAATACAGAGGGTTAAAACAAAAACAAAAAACACTCTCCCATGCATTTCCTCCTAATATTCTCATAAGGGAATCAGACAGTAGTTAAGCAGATAAATGCACATTTATTACAGTCACACACACAAACACAAATCAGTCACAGATATGGGCCCCACATCTTCTGTGTACAAAAATGAGGAAACATTTGTTCCTCTATTTTTAATAAGGATGCTGACATGCTGATATTTATGGAGGAGATTACCTGTTAAGAGATATACAGAGTAAATTCCTTAAAAGCAGCTTATCATTTGTTATCATTTTCCACTGTTAGGCATTTCTGTATTTAACATTTGTACAAAATATGTGGCATTTTCTAATCTCTGCAAAGGATAGTACAACTCTATTTTGTACAGTGATCTTTAGTGCTCAATATAAACATAAAGTACTTACTATATTGGCTGAGAGCCTGCTGGTCTGAAGTACTCTGCTCTTTCATTTTAAGCCATGTTAAAATACAAAGTCATTAATTAAATCCCAGAAAGATGTTGATGCAAACGGCAATGTTAGGATTTTCTTTTTTATAATCTGAATTCATTTTATGGCCTGTCAACATTTTTTTTAAGATTAAGGCAGTTGTATTTGTAATTAATTGCAGGTGTGCCAGGTAAGGTTCCATTGATGGCCATCATTAACTTCAGAAGTTATATAATAATCACCAGATCCCAGAAAAGCTCCTGATCTTGAAATTGCTTTTTACAGTATTTCCCTGAAGCATTAAGAACAGAGAAGCATAAGACCTCATCCTGGGCAATTGGTTAAAGGGGGTGGCTTCAACCATTTGGCGTCATCAACAAAAATGCAGTAGGTTGTGTGTTACTAAAGTGCATGTTTTTCGGCTTCTTTTTCAAATATTATTAATTTGGTATATTTGTACTAAAAAAAGGACCCTGTCTCCATAAATGAAGATCCAACCTCTTTCTGGATTGAGCAGAAAGATCTAAAAGAGGGTTCTAAATTCAGATAATGAACAGCTGGGAACTCTGATGCCAAGAAAACATGTCCCTTGGTTCTCTATTGCAGGGGTTCAAAGATAGGTTCCCTAAAACCCACCTTAAGTTTTTTGCACTTTCACCATTCACTGGAGTAAATTGTATAATTATAATATTACCAGTTTATGAATTCATACTTTCACAAACATTCCACAATATTTGTACTTACATTTTAGCCTCTTCGTTTATACCTTTATTTCCATAAATAGAGTCTATTTCATCTTTCCAATTTTCTTTGATTTAGAGTCACAACATAACTATTTTTCTTTCATTTCATTTATTAATTCATTACTCCTCCTATATTTGACATTGCAGTCTTCATTATAAGATCATAGAATGTAAAGGTTGGAAGAGATTATGGAGTTCATTAATCCAGCTCTCTACCTGGCACAGGAACCCACTGCTATGACATTTCTGCAAAATGGTCATTTAATCTTTGCTTAAACATTTTGAACCAAATAAAGCCATATCTTCCATAAGCAGTTGGAACATAATAGCTTTATTTAGTTCAAAATGTTTAGTTGAAGTTGAAAATGTTACCTGATGTTCTACTGAAATGTACAGCCTTGTCAATTAATAAGCTTTCTAGAACATTGATGGTTAATCTTTTGGGTTCAGCGTTTCAAAAATTTGGGAAGTGCTTAACTTGATTCTGCTGATGTGTTCTCTCTTCCCCAACAGAAGAGAAACAATCTTTTACATATTTATTTATAATTCAATGCACACAAACTCAAAAGCTGACATTAGACGATTGCTGAAAGTGTGCTCCTTTTGGAGACTGCCGTTACATATATCCATTGCCCTCGCCGCTTGAAAATGAGCTTCACTGTGCAAACAATCACCCTGTGGATTGGAAGACAACTGAACTGTGAAACTGTCTATCACATTTTACAGGTTGCTTTCTCTTTCATGTCATCACCAATCACAGTTCTGAAGATGACAGATCAGTGAAAAATGATGAGAATCCATTTTAAGCTTTGAGTGGTGCAGAATCACATATTTCTTACATTTGTATTAATTCAGTTTCTTTGGTAATTCAAACAAGGAGAATAGTTGTTGTCTGATGTTGATGAACACTGGCATGTCATCTAAAATATTATGACATGTCATCTATGACATGTGTGACATAGGCTTGTCACCACTGTTCTAGAACCACAAATCAACTACCTCTTCTACAAAGCAGTTTGTCAAATATGGCAAAGCAACTATGTTTCCACATAGTTGTCAAATATTAATTATCCCATCCCCACAAAAAGCAAGATTCTTCCCAGAAGTTTCAGTAAAACTTCCCAAATTTCACTGACAGAAAATACTTAAGATTTCAGAAATTTTACCCAGAGAACAATTTTCCTACATTATTGGATACCCTCACAGCCCAGAGATTGGCATTGTACTGTTTTCTAGATTGATTTATTCCCTCTCTGCAGAATTGGTCACCATCACTTGATTTATCTTTAGTGTAGAGGTTGAAATCCTTTCCTTTGTATAGTTTTTTTCCCAGTCTCCAAGGGTTATAGCAGGAAAAAAAAATGGAGCTTCATAAAAAAAATCATCATTGGGAAAATTCTAGAATCTATTCTGAAGCTTCAAAAAAGGGGTTTATTTTATAGGTATTCTTGTGGAAAACGAAAAGATTCTTACAAATTCCAGAGGGTTTTAGCAGAGAGATTTATTGCGCAGGTTCAGAAGCAATAGCAACTAGCAATTCTGAACCCCAAGGGCGGGTTCAGACTTCAGTTTTATACTTTCCTTTTCTCAGGAACAAAGGAATACACATTGAAATACACATTGTAATACATTAGGTTCATTTCTCACGGGTATACAATGGAGAGTTTGCTACATACATTGTATCCAAGTGCAATGCGCATTAGGTTAGTCACATACAGCACTATTCCAGTAATTATGCAGACACATCATTATTCTAGTGATTGTTCATTATTCCACATTAGTATGGTCCTTCTCCCCAACCTCCCCTAAGGATTTCCTATATTTGAACCAATTATTCTTCATTATCTTTAATGCAATGTAGGGTGGTTAGAATCTTTCACCTTCTTCTCCAGGAAGGCAATCAATCTACACTTAAAGCATATGTAACTCATAACATCTTCTAGGAAGAAAACAAAAGTATCCTCTACAAGAGCAGTTCTTTTCACTTCTATGTTCCATAAAGAAAGCAATACTAATAAACAACTCACCTCAGATCTCCTCTGCTTGGTGAGCTTGTTCTATGGAACATGACTTCTAGAGCTTTTCTGACACTGCTTGTACTAACCCAGTAAGAAGCAATCTGTAATGCCTTTTAAGATTCAAAAAGACCAGAAATCGATTACACATACACACACAAAAAAAAAAGATTAGGAGGGGATCTAGTACTGTAATTCCTATCTTTTGCTACCTTTAACTCAGCGGTTCTCAACCTATGGGTCGCGACTCCATTTGGGGTCGATCGACCATTTTACGGGGGTCGCAAAACAACGCGATCTGCCATTCCCCCCAGGGGGCGCCGCCGCGCATGCCCGCCGCACATGGGGGTGCCGCCGCGTGTGCCCGCTGCGCATGGGGGCGCCACCGCGCATGCCTGCCGCGCATGGGGGCGCCACCGCGCATGCCCGCCGTGCATGGGGGCGCGCCGCGCATCCTCACCACGCATGGGGGCACCACCGCACATGCGCACCACGCATGCGCACCGCGCATGGGGCACCGCCGCGTGTGGGGGCGCCGCCCGCATGCGCATCGCGCCGTGCATGGGGGCGCCTCCGTGTGACGGGGTTGCTGTCACACGAAGATTGAGAATCGCTGCTTTAACTGACTCAAAGATTTGATCTTCCTCATATACATAACTTTCCGATGCTCCATTTCTTGCTGTATCATAAAAGTACAAAACAGATATAAACAGAATTTTATTTTCTGACTGCAGAGTTGCTATATTTAAAGACACTGCATTGCAGAGAAAGTACATAATAATGTAGTAAAATCATGTTCTTGAGTTACAATTGTTGGCTTTTGAAATGGAGCTGTCTTAGACTGTGCTTACTGATTGTTGCAATAAAATCATCAAATCAATATTTCAACAGAGTTTCTCTATTCCTACCTTTTTAAACTATATGGACAATGGCCTATCTGTTTAATAAACTCAATGTGTTTGATGATAGACTGTTTTGTTTAAGGGATACTAACTGAGGCCACTATTTCCTAACAGTTTTACCAGGGAAAAAAACATTTATAGCAATGCTTTTATTCCAACAGACCTTCAAAAAATAATCCTCACTTTCATCCCTTTTAATCACTAAAGAACAGGAACCATCAGCACTGCCATTTCTTATCTAACAAAGCCTGCACTTACTACTCTAACAACAATACTGTAATCTCCTTTACTAATTGACAAAACCCATCTTTCTTTAGTACAATTTTTGCAGGCATGCTTCATCTGGAGTTCTTAAAAATGCCTACCCATAGGAAAAGTATGGAACCAGGGTGGTCCACAGACAGAGGCATAGAAAATCTGCTGAAATATAGATGTGTGGCATAGATGATGTATTCACTTCTAAAATCAGGAATCTGAAATAGTCATTTGTAACCCAAATATCTCCCCCCCACACACACACACCCTAATACACACTTCTATGTCTCACTTCTCCTACACATTGGATTTTGCACCAGAAAAAGAAATGAGTTGATTGACTGAAGCATCCAGATTAGAACAACCAAGGAACTCCCCTTCTGCATATTTTTGAAGGCTAAAATGAGTAAATTATCAGAGGTATCCCACCACCATTATGTCTGCAAACCATAACATCTAAGTATGTAGAGCAGAACCTTTCAAGATAGACCACTGGAGCTGGGTCGCTAATAAATTCAAATACATACATACATACATACATACATACATACATACATACATGTTAAGTGATTAAGTCATTCTATAAGTCTTTAAAGAATTGAATATTTTGCTTTAAAGGCTTCACTGACATCTACATCTTTAAGAACAGCTGGGATTCACTGCCACTGTAATTATGGATTCAGTTCAGTGTGATCTGATCAACATCATGAGAAAGTACCTCTCCAATGTGAAGGATTGATTGAAAGATGGATAGATATAACAAATAAGGAATACCTAATTTTTAATCTAGCTTTCTTTCAGAAATTAAAAAAATGCTAAATGATCAGTACTAATTACCTCCAACAATTATGAAATAAAAGTTATTTTATAAATATATTTTTTATATTGGAATACTTGAAAATACATGCTATTCCCACAAGCTGCCACACTTATTTTAATGGCCATATCAAATGCTCTGCAAATTTTGTGAAGGATTTTTTAGCAAGATTTTGGGCAACCTTTAGGGCTGGCTTATATAAAATGCTAAACCAGGGGTCTTCAAACTTGGCCCTTTTATGACTTGTAGACTTCAACTCCCAGAATTCCTCAGCCAGCATGAAGTTGAAGTCCACAAGTCATAAAAGGGCCAAATTTGAAGACCCCTGTGCTAAACCATAATTTCAGTTGCTTAATTTTGGCTTAATGTGATGCATTAATATCTTTTTATCTATGCAGCCAAATGTAGACTGTTTCAGTACTATGGATATTTAATGTAGATATACTTCAATACTATTTCTTATTTTTATTTTCTTAAAATGACCCTATATTTCTGTTCATCCAATAGATTCCAGAATGTTAATCAGTTAATATATCATAAATAACAAACAATACAATAAAACTGCAGCATGCATAATAAAATGAGGCAGTGGCTTAAAGCATACAGCAACTCAAGACTCTTCTCAAATGCAAACAACTGTCCTTTAAGGTTTAGTGTTCTATTACAGAGGAGTCCTGACCATGGTGTTTATAACTGAATCAAATATAAGTACTCTAAATACCCTACATAAATTCTTTCACTTCTTGTCAAATTTTTCTTTCTCAAGGTAATCTCAACCCTACATTTCACTTTCTTGTTTCCCATCAGTGCTCTATTTTATTTCTTATTAAAAATCAACCTGATTGTTGAGGGTCTCTAATAAAATGATAGTTTTTAATGTGAAGCACTTCAAAACAAGTCATTATTTTCACCGTGTAATAAAAATAATATACAGAATAAATAATTTCAAAAGCATTCTTCATGCTGGACTCTAGAGTGGAGGAAATTGAAGAAACAGTAGAACTTTTGGATTATAAATTCCAAGATATGGAGAAAAAAGTGGAAGCTTCACAAGATGATATTCTTATGTTCCAGTATAGACAGATGGAATATGCTTTGAGAATAAGAGGCCTGAAAGAAGATAAAACCCAAGACTTGATGGAAATGGTGATTAATGACTTGGCTGTTATTTTGAACATAGATAAAGATGAGTTACTGGGGAAGTGGAAAGAATTTATAGAGTTAATTCTTGGATTGCAAAACAGAAGAATCTGCCTAGAGATGTGGTGATATATTTTGCTAAGAAGTCTTTGCAAAACCAGATTTTGCAAATTTTCTACAATAAAAGATTCCAGATTGCTGCCCAAGATATTATTATATTAAAGGAAATTCCACCTAAAATTTTAAGAAGCAGAAAAGATTTTGCTTTTTTAGCAAATGAACTTAAAGCAAGACTGATGCCATTTAGATGGGAGATTCCGATGGGTATTGTCCTGAGCCATGCGGGGACACGTTACAGACTTAATACAGTTGCTAAAGCTAAGGATTTTTACAAAACGGTCCTGGGTGCAGGCTCACCTCTGCCCATGATGCACAAAGTCTTGAGTGATAAAGAGATGGAACAGAAACCTGAAGGTACAGGTGTGATGACTGCTGGACAGGTGGTATGGATGTCCCAAGCAGAGGTTAAAGAACAGAGAATGACCCGTGCAGCACATAAACGCAAAGAAAAAGAACAACAGAAAAAAGAAAAAGAAATTAAAGAATCTACTCAGCAAATTGTCTCAATGCCGGTGGGAGGAGCAAGACCCAAAAGCTCTGCAACATACTCTTCAGTAGCAGAATTTGAGGGGATCTTCTCCAGGCTCAAGGCCAAGGGAGATGGCAAAGCTCCTGACCTGGAATGTTAATGGATTAAATATTCCTCAAAAGAGAAAAAAAATCTACCATTATTTAAAGCAACACAACAATGATATTATCTGTTTGCAAGAAACTCATATTACATCTAAAGACCAAAAATATTTAAACAATCCTCGTTTGGGATCTCATTTTGTATCTCCCGCCCCTGGGAAAAAAGGGGGTGTGGTAATCTATGTTAAGAAGAATTTATCTGCTATCCTGTTAGAATCAGATCCTCATGGAAGATATGTTATGCTTGAACTTGGTTTATATGGCAAGAAAATTCTTATCGTGGGGCTGTATGCACCAAACCAGCAACAGGAGCAATTCTACAGGTTGCTACATCAGAAAATAACCTTGTTGGACTATAGATCTGTGATTTTAATGGGAGACTGGAATGGTGTCTTAGATATACAAAAGGATAAAAAAGGCTCTTCTACTTTTTTTAAACAGGCTAAGCTACCTAAAGCCTTCTTTGACATGAAAGAAGATTGGGAATTGAGAGACTATTGGCGTGAACGTAACCAGGAAGAAAGGGACTTTACCTTCTTCTCAGATAGACACCAATCTTTCTCAAGAATTGATTTTTTTTTGATTACAACAGATTTATACAACAGGGTGAAGAATGTAAAAATTTTTCCTAGGACATTGTCTGATCATAGTCCAGTTTGGATGGAACTGTTTGCTGAGAAAGAAGACAGGAGATCCTGGAGGGTGAATGAGAATTTATTTAAACAAGAAAAAAATGTCCATAAACTAAAGGAATGTTTAAAGGAATATTTTGCTTTAAATATGAATAAGGGAACATCAATGTCAATGGTGTGGGATGCAAGTAAAGCTTTTATGCGTGGTATTTTGATAAAAATGAATAACTTGCATAGACAGAAACAGATTCAGAAACGTAAAGATTTAGAAGAGGAGATTAAATTAAAAGAGAAACTCCTAATTTCAAATCCTTTAGATGAAAAGGTGAAAGGAGCTATAAAACTGTTAAAAACACAATTTAACATGTTGATGGCTGATCAAGCTGCAACCAATTTACTATTTATGAAACAAAATACATTTTGTAATGCTAATAAACCAGGGAGATGGTTGGCTTATCAGTTAAGAAAGAAACAGAAACAGAGGAATATAGATAAAATAAATTATAATGGTAAATTGGTTTATCAGAAAGAATTGATTAAGAAATCTTTTTTAGAATACTACCAAAAATTATACAAGAGTACTAATATTCAAACTACAGATATAAACAATTATTTAGGTAAAGTTAATTTTCCTAAATTAACAGAAGATCAGGAAAAAGAGATTAATGGTTTAATTACTAAGGAAGAAATTGTTACAGCTATTAAACAATTGAAATTGGGCAAAGCGCCGGGTACGGATGGGTTGACATCTATTTATTATAAAACTCTAGTAGAAGAGATGACTCAACCGTTGTGTGAATTGTTTAATAACTTATTACAGGGGTTAGAGATCCCTCCATCTTGGCGTAATGCATTTATATCACTGATTCCAAAAGACAATCAAGATCTTACATTGCCTAAAAATTATAGGCCTATATCTCTTTTAAATGTGGATTATAAAATTTTTGCAAAAATTTTAGCTAATAGGTTTATGGGGATTTTGCAGCAGATTATACATAAGGATCAATCGGGTTTTATAACTGGAAGGTATATGAAAAATAATGTTAGACAAATTATTAACTTATTAGAGTATTTAGAAAAGAATAACCAAGTCTCTGCAGGCTTGATATTTTTGGATGCTGAAAAAGCCTTTGACCAAGTGAACTGGCAGTTTATGTTATGTTTAATTAAGGAGATGAATTTTGGACAAAATATATTACAAGTACTATCTAATATATATCAAAAACAGACTGCTCAACTTATTGTAAATGGGGGTTTGTCAGAGGCTTTTGTAATAGAAAAAGGTACAAGACAGGGATGCCCGTTATCCCCGTTATTGTTTGTTTTAACATTGGAAATATTGTTGATTAAAATTCGGGAGTCTCAAGAAATAAAAGGAATAGAAATTAATAAAAAAGAATATAAATTAAGAGCCTTTGCAGATGACTTGGTTGTTACTTTGTCTCAACCTATTTGTTCGGTGGTAAAATTATTACAATTGATCCAACAATATGGACGTGTTTCTGGTTTTAAAATTAATAATAACAAGACCAAAATATTAGCTAAAAATATGACTAATGGTGATAAACAAGTTTTAGTTAAGTTAACAGACTTTGAAATTGTTGATAAGGTAAAATATTTGGGGGTTACATTATCTGCTTCCAATGCAAAACTGTATAAAAATAATTATGAAAAGTTGTGGACGGAGATACAGAAGGATTTAAAAAATTGGAACAATTTACAGTTATCCCTTATGGGTAGAATTGCAGTTATTAAAATGAATGTCCTGCCAAAGTTTATTTTTCTGTTTCAAATGTTACCTATTTTAAAGAGTGATCGTAATTTAGATGAATGGCAAAAAGGTATTAATAAATTTGTTTGGGCAGGGAAAAAACCAAGGGTGAAACTTAAAATAATGCAAGATTTTCGTGAGAGAGGTGGACTCAAGGTACCAAATATGAAATTGTATTATGATGCTGTAGTACTAACATTGATCAGCGATTGGGTGAATTTAACAAATATAGAAATACTTCATTTGGAAGGTTGGGATTTACTTTTTGGATGGCATGCCTATTTAATATTTAATAAAAAAGTGGATTGGGTTTTTAAGTCTCATATTATAAGAATCTCTTTGCTTAGAGTGTGGAGGAAGTATTATAAATTTGATTTTAAAATACCATTATGGGCTATACCTCGGCATGCCATAGAAGGTATAAGGAAAGGGGTTAATATGGATATGGTTTCTTATGCACAGTTACTTAGATGGGATGGCCAAGACTGGCAGTTAAAATCTTTGGAAGAACTAATACATGAAAATCTAACTTATTCATGGTTCCAATATAGACAAATAGTGGACAGATGGAAGATGGATTGTAAAATGGGCTGGCTTAGAGAAGATGAAACTCTCCTAAAACAAGTAAGAGATCAAAGGCCAACCCATATTAAGAGAGTTTATGGGGTTTTAGTGGAATTGGATTCAGAATCTGAATTAGTTAAAGATTGTATGATTAAATGGGCACAGAATATTGGTGAATCGATTTCAATGGATACTTGGGAACTTATTTGGACAAGAAATGTTAAATTCACACAAGCGCAAAATTTAAGAGAGAATTTTTATAAGATGTTTTATAGATGGCACCTTGATCCAAAGAAAATGTCCATTATGTACTCTAATCTACAGCCGAAATGCTGGAGATGTGGACACTTGGATGCTACTTATTATCATATCTGGTGGACGTGTAAGCATATAAAAGCTTTTTGGATTAAGATATGGTGGAATATTCAGAGAATTTTTAGAAGGAGGGTAAAATTTACTCCGCAATTATTTTTATTAGGTATTGTTACTGATTGTGATGCTAGGGAGGTTATATTGATGCTAAATTTGATTACAGCCGCTAGGCTGTTAATAGGACAATATTGGAAGAAGGAATCCTTGCCTATTTTACAAGAGTGGTTTTATAAAGTTTCGTATTTGGCAGAAATGGCAAAGATTTCGGCTTTTTTAAAGGAGCAATCTCAAGAGAAATTTTTTGCGGTATGGGAAAAATGGATAAATTTTATACAACATAATTTAGATATGGAAAAATATTATTTAGCCTTTTTATAACTTGTAATGATTGTTTTTTTCTTTCTTTCTTCTTCTGTATTATTATTTATATACTTTTCTATATATGTTTTATTTTTCGCCTACCTCTTTCTTTTTTCTTTCTCTCTCTCTTTTCTTTTTCCCTTTTTTCTTTTCCTTTTTTTTACGTATATTATTATTATATATATTATTATTATGATTTTTATTATTATTATTAATTATCTTATAAATTGTATACGTTATTTTTTAAAATTTGTTAAATAATCCTATATTCAGTTCTGGGAAGTCGGGGGGGGGAGGGTGGGGTGGTTTGGGAGGGGGGGTGGATGTTTATTTGTAAAATTTTTGAAAAAAATTCAATTAAAAAAAAAAAAAAAGCATTCTTCATATTTACCAAACAAATAAATAAATACCTGTAGGAAGCACAAGTTAGAATACCCTGGTAGCTACTAGGTTGAAACAAACAAACAAACAAACATGAATGAATGAAAAGTCAAAGCTGGAGTCTCCTTTGATGTAAATTGGGTGATCTATCATGTCTAAAATTGAAATTAAGTTAAATGTATAGCTTTTAAGAAGAGACCAGAAATGATCTAAATAAACAACATGCTAATCCTATATTTAATCTCAGACATGTTTTTCTAATTCTCCTTTTTCTTGATCCCTTTTGTTGCTATTACTTTTATGTCAAGTTTCATCTGTTTCCATTTACGGTAACAACTATATGAACTTACTAATTAACTTTAATCATGCTTATCTCCCCAGCATTTTTCCGTATCTACAAAGATGTACATTGCACACAGTGCTCTATGCAAGCTGGGAATTGATTGATTGAGGCCTATGTGGTTGCCATCATGAAACAGGCAGACACATGAAATTTGATTTAAAGACTCTTGGCTACTTCTTTATTTAACTTGCAATTAAATGTAAGCTTAACCAGCCTTCTTGGATCCCTAGAATAGCACTAGACTCACAAGGCCCCCTTTCCGCAAACCAAAACACTGTTTCACAGGATAGATGGAGTGCAGAAAGCAATTCCTAGATCTGGGCCAGGTTGCCAAAACATTTATTCTCCACCTTAGAAGACTTCTCTCTCTTTCTGCTCTACAATGCACTTCATAACTACCATGCCAATAAGTTACATTTTGAAAGACTGGTGCTTACGTTAAAAAGTAAATAAAATCAAGCTGATTCCCTGAAGGAATTCAAAAGGTAAGCAAAAGATAAGGTGCATTAAGCCGTGGTATGTCCAGCATAGAATACCTTTGCCTAACATTGGAAGGATCAAATGACTTAGACCTATTTTTTCTCTCCTAGTAGCTAACTTTTGAAGGGGCAGACCTTATTCTTTTATGTACCAGTAGCTTTTGAGGAAATCTGAGCCAATATCACAGACAAGAATAACAGTTTTGAATCAGGTTCAGTATAATATAATACAATATCCTGTAAGAACCCTCTGGCAGCAATTTTTTTTCCTTTACAAATCATCATCTTCAAACCAGTCAGCAGGCACAAGAAACTGACATGCTACACATTCATATATAACCCAGCATTTATTGAAAATAATCTATATTGGAATAGTAATACAAAATTCAAGTCAAAAACTATGAGAAATAGATGCTTTACAGATCTATAGATCTAACTATTGTTTCTAGAAAAGCCATTTAGAGATGCTTTTAATGGACTGGGCTTAACCCTTTTCCTACCTGCTGTTACTCAATTTCAAGTCATTCACAAAATTTCCTTTCAGCTATTAGTTTCCAAACCTTAAGCTGTGTATGGAAACCAGTAAAAAAAAAGTAATTTGGAGAAGCAATTTGAAATGAAGAATTGAAAGATATATTAAAAGCTATTTGCCAACAATACCACATTACTTTCTTATTCCAATCAGTTTTTCTTGGAAAAAGGATACGAATTAGCCAATTTTGATTTCTGTTGAAAATATTATTGTTAAATATCTTGGATCTTCTTTATATTTGAATTTAGTCAGTGTTTTGTCACAAAACATCAGTTACATTACTTCACTCAGTAGTATTTTTTGGCACTTCACCACAGAATCTGCAAGGTACTGAAGAGAAATTAAGAAGACGGATGGTCAAAATTTCAAATCTGTTTGAAAATCTCAATTACAGATATTTAATGTAGATGTACAGAAAGCTTTTCAGTTTTTTCTAGCACCTGAGAGAAAGCTGAGTAATGAATGGCCTTATCTTTGAATATTTTAGGATTGACAGCTAAATCATAAAAATAAAAAAGTGCTGACATTAATCTTGAGATATTTCATAATATTTTATTGTATAATCATATATTCTTTTATTATGTTTTGCTTTGTGCTTTTGAATCAGTGTTGACTCTACAGGGTTTTGGAAATGGCTTGCCCTTACCTCCTTCCTAGGGCTGAGAGAGAGTGATTAGCCCAAGGTCACCCAGCTAGCTTTGTGCCTAAGGGGAGACTAGAACTCACAGTCTTCCACTTTGCAATTTGCAGCCTAAATCCTATACCAAACTGGTTGACTTTTATTATGTGTAAGGTACGAAGATACAGATGGCTCTCAAAATACTCTTTATTGCATAATCAACAAGAGCAGGTCCTTTGCATGTGCCAGGCTACTTTGGCACTTTCAGAGGGATTTATCCATTTGCTCCTGTTGATGCCTGTCTTCTTACCCTTTGTTTATTATTAATAGACAGAATGGGAGGGAAAAAGGGAAAGTACAAAGTAGGGGAAAGCCTTCTTGCCAAATCCCTCAAGAGGAATATGAAAATAGCCACACATGCCTGAACACTAACTTGACAATTCAAATCATATGTTGCCAAAAGATAGACCAAGCATGAATGTTTGACTAAAAAAGAAATGAAAAGCTCTGAAAGATAAAAATTTCTTCTACCACACCGTGAAGCATATTAAACAAGGCCCATGTTGTTGTTGGAAATGAACCTCACACAGTGCTTAACTTTTCGGTGACCTTTCCCTGTGAACATCTTCTCAATTTGTTAATGCTAAAAATAACACAATTGTAGCTGTTGAGGATTACCTAACTATGAGAGGCAGTTGGGAAGGCACGCTTTAAAGATTCTATCCTCTGACGTGCATAAGAGCTGCACAATTCTTGAGAACAGCACCTGGCTAGCAAGCCTCCTTTTAAAGACAATGGTTATAAAAATAATGTGTCAACTAATCCAATATGCGAGCCAAAGGAAATATTTACTGAAGTCCATGGAGAATTATGAGCTGAGAAAAACCATAAATGCCACAGCAGGAAGCAATAATTTCTATATTACCATTCCACAAGGTCAGGCATCACGGGTACAGCCTAGTGTCAGTCATCGTGAAACAAAGGCACTGCCTATGTCATGAATGAGAAAAATGTTACTTCTAAGAATTCATACAATGTAGCAAAGCCTCAGATCTCCTTCATGACTTTTCAAAAATACAGAAGTATTTGAGCCTGGCCTTTTGTCCAAAGTAGACTTAGGCCTGCACTTCAAGTTTCATTAACTACAATGCTTCCAAAAATTTGACAGAGCAGTAAAACTTGCAAAGGCATGTTCTGTGGTCAGCTGGGCACATGACAACAGGTAGTCATCTCTCCTTCATGTGTCAAAGGATGTAGAAAATTCAAATACTTCCTTCTTATTGAGTGGCTTTCCTTGTATCTTCTTTCATCATCTGCTAAGCTCTGTATAAAATGAAGGCTGTGTCCTGAACAGAAGCAAGAAATCATTCCAAAACACGATTAAGTCTTCCTACTCCCCATTTTGGATCTGGTATCCCTTTCTTTATATTAAACGCTTTTTTATATTTCAATTGTTTTACTATCTGTTATTGATAAATTGCCAATAATTGTTTTATTTCCATCAATGTTGGTTGATTTATTTCTACTATTTGTCATAAAACTTCACCTTAAATGGTAAAGAGACATCCTTATTGTTATTGCCAAAGAACTCACAGAAAATTCTGCTGAAACTTTCATGCTTGAGTTTTACGAGCTGATAACCACTTATTATGTATACTTATTTGAAAAGGCTCCAACCAATAGGGCTGGAAATCAGAGAACGACAATGTCAGCAATTCTGTTCATGACCTTGAAGTGTATACCCATTTGGGGTTTTCAAGCAGTCCTGAAGAACCACATAAGCATTCTAAACTCACAGGATGCCTTTGTACAAGAGTATTAGCCAGGCTTCTGTCTTCACAATATATCAGTCATCAAGAATATTATGAGTTGAACCTAAGCAAGCTGAAATAGCAGCACAAACGGGAAGAGAAAAGAGTAGCCAATGTCACATCCTTGTTTGAATTAGTTCTCCTCAACCAAAATTAGCTACAACACAACACAATTTTTGTGTCCGTGGGATACAGGACTTAGTAGCTTTTGGAAAAGGAAGAACTGCAGTAGAAAACCATGAGAAAAGTGTTTTTCTGAAGAAAGTGAATTCAGCAACTGCAATTAACATTTGCAACTAGCCAAATATAACACATGTTGTGTTTTCCTATTTATTTATTTATTTATTTATTTTTAATGGCTGGGCCACTGGAAAGCATATGAACATATACGATGAACATGTGTGCATCATAATGAAATGTAGAAAAATGCACTTTTTAAGAAAATAAACATATTTCAAACATTTATAGGGAACAAAAGAAATCTAATTTTTGAAAATAAAGATGGATTTTTCTATATTAATTTTTTGAATGTCTTTATATCATAAAAAATGAGAAGCTGAAGGAATGTTTTTCTGTGTGTGTGTGTGTGTGTGTGCCGTATGTGTCTCTGCTGAATCCTGGAAAGTTTTGTTGGCAATATTTTCAGAAGTGGTTTGCCTCTGCCTCCTTCCTGCAGATGAGAATGAATGGCCCACAGTCACACAGCTGGCTTTGTGTCTAAGTCAGGATTAGAACTCATGATTTCCCTGTTTTTAACCTAGTGCCTTAACCACTTCACTAAACTGGCCCCCAATGTTTCTATATAGTATAGATGTAATAACATGTTAAAGTTTTGGGCTAGTTCATATTATACTGATCTCTCTTTCTTATTTAGCTTTAGTACAGTATAGTTCAGTATAATAATTATTATATATTAATTTCTCCTTTTTGATAAATTTTGTATTTCAATTTTAAAAGGAACATTTCCATATTTATTTTACTCTGCCATGGTAATCACATTAGTGATATCTATGGTCAATAATCATTCTCAGCTATTAATGTTCATGTTTTCAAACACTGTAGGAAGAAATAAATATTAGTATAAATGTAAAAAGAGCTGTATAAAAAAGTGCTTTGAGGCTAAGCTGTATCGAATAAAAGAAATTGTATTTATAAAGAATTGACCATATTACTAAAGGCTGTGTAGAAAAACATATATTGGGTAGTTGGATAGGAAAAAGTATCATTTTTAGTATCTAAAAATAGCTGACAATATGTATTGAAAAACAGGTAAATGGTGCTTTTCTGTATTTTTGTCAAAATTGGAATGAGATGGAATAATCTGTAAGAACATATGACACACAAATGGGCTAGGTTTTTATGGATTACACATCTCTAGTTCAATTTATAGTTCTCCTTAGGTCCAGAAGCATTTTTTCTGATTCTCAGACAATAAATTGTTGATAAGTAGATCTTCTGCCAAAGGTGGCAGAAGGAACCAATAATCACCTCCAAGATTACACAAGGAACATAAATTCCTCAGATTTCTCTGTTTGGAAATGTAATAAAAGAGGTGCTGTTATAAAATGTAGCCAACCACTCCTTTCTACAAAATTGGAAAATGAGACAACTCCTAATCCAGAGACTCAGATATGTGCACTAAAGTCCTCAGTGGAGAAATTAATAATGCAAAACATATAGCTCACAGTTACAAAAATTACCACCTCTTGATCTTTAGTAAGACCTTTCACTAGAAGTATTCAATGAAACTAGGCAAAGAAGAGACTTTTAGCAGGAAGTCATCAGATCTGCTCCCATGTAACTGCTATTGTGATATATGAGCCTGCTTAATGGATTTCTCTCATCAGTTAAGTGGAACACTGTAGTGCTTGGTAGGTGACACACACTAAAAACTGCTGAGTCCAATGAATCCTTGGCATTTCTTGATCCAGCATGAACGTGTACCAAGAAACCAGAATCCCAATCTCTCATCCCTAGGAGAAGACTCTTGAGCATGTTTCTATCTGGTTCATTTGTCAGGATTTTCTATTTTTATACATTACCAGATTTAAAAGAATCTAATTAGGAGGTCATAGAACAGTAATGGTGAACCTTTCAGAGACCAAGTGCCCAAAAACTGGCCCCACCCCTGCTCCACCCCCTGCCCCGTCCCCACCCCGCCTGCCCGCAGGGCCACTCACTGCCTCCAGGGCCTGCCACAGATCACCCAGGCAGCCCAACAGCGCCATTGCGGCCATGCCCTCTGCCCGTGCCGCACAACATCAACTCTGCACGATGGGGTCTGAGGGCAGAGTCTTGTCTACGCTGCCTGGCTGCCATGTACTTGATTGTGCTGCTCTGCATGGGCCATGCTCGGGGGTGACTCTCTTCCAGGGGGGCTGCTGTTGAGGAAGGGGTCGTGGGGGGAGGTGAGGCTGGGGCAACGGCATGCGTGCCCACAGAGAGGGCTCCAAGTGCCACCTCTGGCATGTGTGCCATAGGTTTGCCACCACTGTCATAGAATGAGAGATCTCTAATCCCTACCTCCAAATTGGTGACCTATGCTTTTTGTGTGAAAATGATTATAAAATACCAATAAATTGATCCAAACCTGCAGCATAAGAAAACCCATATATCATTTGAGGTTCCTTCCTGTTTGGCAAAAACAGGCCTCATATTTGGAATGCTTGAAGTTCTTTTAAAAAAAATGAATAAGAAAAAAAAAAGGAAGAAAGCTATGCAGGCGCACATAGACACAGTTTTTTTTCTATGCAATGAAATCCTGTCAGCACAGTTAATCCCTAGGGAAATCAAAAGTATAAGCTCCAGAACAGCAACAAGTGAATGGTCAAAACCATGTAATCAAGATGAAGGCCTCTTCATACTGAGATTACACACCCCATTGCCTCCAATCACAACCAAAGATGACAGGAACACAAATTTAGAATCATCTTATTTTGCAAGGTCTAACTACCCAACAAAAATGATAAACCGCTCCGGATTTTAAAAATCCACTTTGTCTCTGTACCTTGGATTTGAGATAGATTAAATAATTGAAAAGGCTAGGCTATTAGGTCATGATTTCTGTACTGCAGCTGTCCAGCACAAATTGACAGACACTCGGTAAATCCTGTTGATTGAATAAGAGGCAGGGAAAATCTCCATGCACAGCAAAGCACACTTGAAATGGAGAAAGGAGCATAATCGAATGGAAAAAAGAGACAGCACTTTATATGGATTTACTTAACTGGTCCTGTGGTAGTAAGAATAGTAATTTATGAATTAAGGCATCAATGGATACACAGAACCAGTCTAAACGGCAACGGCAGCTCAGACAGAAATACTGCTTCTCATAAAAATTGAATTGAACTTTCTGTAAACTCGACAAGTGAAGAACCATGAATGGTAAGACACGTTTTTATTTGGAACTATTGTGAAAAGATTCTGTTCAGCAAAAAACATTGTCTTAACCTCTTAGCAATCCATGATATTTCTTGAAGCAACTTGCTTCATTTGTACCTTAGCAAATAGTTGTAACCTAGACATACCGATACAGAATGCATCCTTTTCTCATATAACTTCAGAGTTCAGAAACACTAAGAAAATCTTTCGGTGAGCCATTCAAACTTTCTGAAATATATTTAATGAAGGAGCACAAGTTAATTTCAGAAAGTGAAGGACTTCATTTGAAGGTTAACATGTTTAGCTGTGAATATAGAGATTTCCAAGTATCTAGGTCCTGATACTATTAATTTAGATTCAGTGGCTTGCCCATCTTAGACTTATTAAATATTTTATTTCAAATTCAGTCCTTTGCATGTTTACTAACTGAAATGTTTCCCCAAATTCAGCAGAATTTACCTGATTTGTAATTGAAGCCCATAATTATTATAAGCATAAAAAAAGACATGAACCTTTAATAAGTTGGTGATAGGGAAAATATGGCCATACGAGTTTTAGCCACAGCTGCCTGTTTCACTATTGTACTGTACACATCTATAAAAGCAATGCTATAAAAGAAATACTATTATGAAAAGGAGGCTCCCTTAATTAGGTCATAATAAGATACTGTGTTTCTTTATCTGGTTTAAAAAAGAAAAAATACATTTTAGAAGGAAAATGGATAATATGCAAAGATGTAAAATATAATAATTGAAAGTATTTTTAAACATTTCATGTTTAATCCTCAGGGCTCAGTTCATTCAAATATATATATCTTTAGCACAAATAGCCTATCTGATTTCCTTTAGATCCTCTACAACTCTCATAAATTTCAGTTAGAATATTAAGAATTCAGAAATTGAAGTTATAATCCAAAAAATAGGGAAGATCAACTTACTTATTTCCTCTCCCCCACCAGTGTTTCAATATAACTTAACAATTTGAATAAATTCATTGAAATAAACATGGACATTCTGAAAACAGGAAAATACCAAAGTGTCTATGGAGATTCTGAGCCATCCAGGTCATCGTTGTCCCAAAGGTGTTTTTTTCATGAGGCAACTGGACTTCTTTTTTTCTCTTTCAAGATGTTTTGCTTCTCATCCAAGAAACTTCTTCAGCTCAGAGTGATGAGAAGTGAAACGTCTTCAAAGAGAAAAAAGAAGTCCAGTTGCCTCGTGAGAAAAGCACTTTTGGGAAAATGCCAAAGCTATTTTGTGTTCCCTAGATGGGGATAAACTGAGCCAGTTTGGTGTAGTGTTTAAAGGCACCAGGAGACTGCAAGTTCTAGTCCCATCTTAGATCCAAAGCCAGGCGGATAACCTTGAACCAATGACACACTGTCATCCTTAGGAAGAAGGCAAGGATAAATCACTTTTGAAAAACCTTTCCAAGAAAACTGCAGGAACTAGTCCAGGCATCATCAGAATCAAACATCAGTTTGAAGGCACACTCACAGAGATGGAGATGACAAAATAATCCTACAGATGATAAGACTAAAAGGAATAAGGTATTGTGTAGAAAATGAAAGCACTCGTATGATTAAGCTAAATTTGCTTAAATGCTTTTCATAATCCTATTGAGCACATGAAGGTGACTTTCAGGGTCTACACAATGCTAAGCAAAGTAGACTTTAAAATCCTTCAATCATTTTGACCTGAAGCTTTATTACAAGAAAAAGTATAGTTCTTGTATAATGAGTATTTTCTAGTTTTGTATATGTTATCAACATGATTGCTTTAATCAAGTGATTTTCTTCACATGTATTTTTATCCAGATGTAAATATCCTAAAAGTTAATTACACTTTTTGATAAAGAATGAAAAGTAATTATGTTTAAATTCTTAATCTTATCTAAAAGAAAATTCATATTCAGCTTTCTATTTAGATGTACAACCCCAGATTCCTAGAAAACTCTATTAAGTGTTGCGACAATAAGCTAAATGTGCCATTAACAGTTATTTTCTTATTTTTAGGTTCATTTCTTTTTGTTTCAAGTATTATCATACTGGTAGATGTGGTGACCGACTGTCCCCTCAAATGTCTGTGTCATCCAAATTCAAGGACAGTGGATTGCAGAAATCAAGGACTTGCCGAAGTTCCTTCCCATTTACCTGCTGAAACTCAAATATTACTTTTGTCAAACAATGGCATTCAGAAACTCAGTCAAAGGACTTTTAGGGGCACAAAGAGTCTCAAAATCCTGGACTTATCGAACAATTCTATTTCAGGTTTATTACCTGAAACATTTGGAGGACTAGTACATTTGCAGATTCTAAATCTAACCAATAATGTCATTGGATATATAGATAATAAGACCTTTAGCTCTCTACCCCACTTAAGAGCACTGGATTTATCATCAAACAATATATCAAAGCTTCCTAGAACTTTAGGAAACAAGACAGAGAACATTACTTTATTGTCTCTGAAATATAATCATCTTCACGAAGTTGACAGACTTCTGTTAGAATCACTTCCAAATCTGAAAATGATTCTTTTCAAGGGTAATTTCTGGCAATGTAATTGTCAAGTCTTTGGGCTTAAATTATGGCTGGAAACCTTTCTGTACAATGGTGAGACTTTTTTCTCATAGTACATATATTGTATGTTATGTCCAGCAACATTAGCTTCACTTAATGGTATTTCAAGGAAAGATCTAAACATGCAAAGTTGTTTTTTTCTAATGGTTGTGGGCACTTTTGATTTCCTGATTTACATAGCATCTGCACATTCTGCCCTGGGTGCAAACCTTATAGCAGGGCTTTTCAATCAGTGGTACGGGTACCACCTGTGGTACATTGGCACCTGGCAGGTGATATGTGACCATCCTAGAAAAGTGGTAGTGGGGGAGGGGAGTGAGCTGAACTGCACAGCACAAGCCTGAGCAAGAGATGGCTGGAGCTGCAGGGCTCAGTGGAAGCACCAGAATCAATGCCACTTTTCAGCTGATCGGCGCTTCTTCGGGAGTGTCATAGCTCAGTGGAAGCGCCAGGATCAGTGCCAGGATCCAGCTGGAGCTTGGCGCTGATCCTGGTGCTTCTGCTGAGCCCTGAAGAAGCACCAATCAGCTGGAATTTGCAGCATCTCCAGGGTCTTGTGATTTACATTCAGATGCTTGGCCACTGATTCATATTTATGATGGTCACAGTGTCCCAGGGTCATGTGAAGTGACCAAAACCTGCTGCAACCACCCAGCAGGCGGGGGGAATAAAAACCAAAACCCCCCACCCCATCCCTGCTGCCAATCCTCAACAGAAATGCTCACAACAATGAAAACCTAGGACAGGAGGAAGAACGCCAGTGGGCGGGCAGGCAAGTGTCTTGCTCGGCTGTGGCTTGGGGGGGCACTTTTTTCAGTGCCATTGTAACTTCGAACAGTCACTAGGCGAACTGTTGTAAGTCGAGGACTACCTGTACTTCATAACTATTTTTTTGGGGGGGGTCATCAAGTTTTTGACGCCTTGATGGGCGACTGGTGGTACTCGGATATTGCCATATCCTAAAAGTGGTACAATGGGTGGAAAGGTTGAAAAGCCCTGCCTTATAGAATCTGCAGATTACAGTTGTGAAATTATCCTTCTTATCTTTTTCTACCACTTTCTCTTATTGGTATCATTATTATGATTATATTACTTTTGTTGTTTGCATGTACACTCAGAGCTTATGCACCAGAGACAAATTCCTTGCTTGTATGTACACAGAGAGCGTATGCATCAGAGACAAATTCTTTGTGTCCAATCACAATTGGCCAATAAAGTATTCTATTCCATTCTACAGTTATAAACAGACAACCATGGGGGAGGGGGACATATAGCCAGCCACTGCATGTAACAATCCTAAGAGTAAAAATGAGGACCCTTTTCTGAATTTGTGATTGTTATAAATGTTGGGAGAATTAAAACCCATCTTTTAAGTCCTATAGGAGTTTTTTAAAAATTGCTCCTCTTAAAACTTTTAAAGCCTCCTTCACAAAATATCAAGAGGGCCTTTGCACAAATACATCTTGTGTGCTAATTGTGCCCATTTCTAGATCAGAAGACACTGCTCATATTAATGTATGCCTTATTCATCTCCTGAATGGACTATTGCAATGTATTGTACAAGGGGCTGCCTTTGAAAAACATTTGGAAGCTTTATCAATGCAGTGGCATGGGCATGATGTCATGTTCATGAAACATTACACTGGCTCCCAGTGGGCTTCCCAGTTGCAATTCAAGATGCCGGTTGTTACATTTAAATCCCTGCATGGCATGGGGCTAGGTTACTTGTAGAACCACATCTCCCTGATGATTCCTGCCTGAGCCACAAGATCTGGCAGAGTAGATATAATCCTGTCACCTTTGTGAGGGGGGTTCTGGTGAATTCTAAGTAGTGGGTCTTCTCTGTCATGGAACAGCTTCTGACAGAAACCTGAACAGCTCTGACGTTATCAGGCTTTGAGAAGGCTATGAACACCTGGGTTATCCCCAGACATAGTTAATTTCTGGAGCTCTCACGTGGATGTATGGAATATAGATAGTCCTTGACTTAAAACTACAATTCAGAGTGGACTATCAGCTGATATGTGAATTGGTATTTAAACCAGACGCTATGTGACTGCTCATTGAGCTCAATCAATGAGTGAGAGAGAGAGAGAGTGACTGGCCCTAAATCACCCAGCCAGCTTTCAAGCCTGAGGTGGGACTAGAACTCAAGTCTCCTGGTTTCTAGGCCAACCCTTTAACCACTATATCAATGTAAATGAAATGGTGCTAACCCTTATGCTTCCTTGCTTTACACTGTACAGACTCTTTCCAAATTGCATTGAAATAACATTTTGGTTTTTCTTCTCTGATATTTGGTATTCTCTGGTTATGTTGATACAAAGTTAGAGAAAGGGAAGTGCATTAAATTTTGTTAACGCAGTTAAAAATGTTTATCTCTCTGAGATAAATTTAGGAAGCTATTAAGCAAACATAACAGTCAAGATGCATTTAATCATCCATTCATTAGGAATTTTCTGCATTCAAAATTTGGAATTTTGAGGCATTTCTCTTTTGGAAACCAATTCCAATACTTCCTAATAGAAATCCAGGATGGAAACAATATTTTAACCATACAGATATATAAATGGTATTGATTATAACCAAATGATTGGGAGAAACTTGGATGGACTGTAAAATTTATAATTTTACTTCCTGACTCTTTAGTTCTTCTTCCCAATTTAAGCTAAAGTAAAATTTCCTCTGCCATCTAAAATAATCCCTATGATTACTTTGTCTCCACCCCTGTAGAGACACACGTAATTCAAATGCTCATTTATTAATCTGACAGTCATAGGCAAATGTTTTGTCACCCTTCATCAAATTCTGCTCCAATCCTTCAGTGACCAGAAGCTGACGGGGCATCCAGTTTAACATGAAATATTTCTGCAAATGTGAATGCATATTAAATATTTTGGACATAGATCTGAAGGTATCAGTTTCGGAGGATAGAAAAGTTGAAAACCAAATGACTATATTGAGTTAGAGTTCAGTACTTAAGAAAAAAATGACCACCTATAACTTGATGATGATGATGATCATCATCATCATCATCACCATCATCATCATAAAGTTGGAAGGGACCTTGGAGGTCATCTAGTCCAACCCCCTGCTCAGGCAGGAAACTCTATACCATTTCAGACAAATGGCTGTCCAGTCTCTTCTTAAAAACTTCCAGTGTTGGACCATTCACAGCTTCTGGAGGCAGGTTGTTCCACTGATTAATTGTTCTAACTGTCAGAAAAATTCTCCTTAGTTCTAGGTTGTTTCTCTTTTCAATCTGTTGCTTCTTGTCCTGCCTTCAGGTACTTTGGAGAATAGCTTGACTCCCTCTTCTTTGTGGCAACCCCTGAGATATGGGAACACTGCTATTATGTCACGCCTTGTCCTTCTCTTCATTAGACTAGACATTCCCAATTCCAGCAAACGTTCCTTATATGTTTTAGCTTCCAGTCTCCTGATCATCTTTGTTGCTCTTTGTACTCTTTCTAGAGTCTCAACATCTTTTTTACATTGTGGTGACCAAAACTAGATGCAGTATTCCAAGTGTGGCCTTACCAAGGCATTGTAAAGTGGTATTAACACTTCATGTGATTTTGATTCTATCCCTCTGTTAATGCAGCCTAGCACTCTATTGGCCTTTTTGACAGCTGCAGCACACTGCTGGCTCATATTTAGGTGATTGTCAACTAGGACTCCGAGGTCCCTCTCACAGTTGCTACTATTGAGCAAGGTACCAGCTATACTATACTTGTGCATTTGGTTTTTCTTGCCTAAATGTAGACCCTTACCTGTGGCCAGAATTTCTCAGGAAGACAGGAGGCTTACAAATGTGATAGTACAGTAGGTTGAAAATGAAACAGATACAGATAATAAGATTTCAAGGAAAAATTCCCTGCGAATCATGGTCTGCTTGACAGTCACCATTTCTGCTCAGTAGACATTCTATATTAGCAGCCTGTAGGGATGATACAGTGAGGGGATCAAAAAAGTGAAGATGGCAGCTGTGATACATGCTATTGAAGCCCCATTGTTTGTTTATATGTGTTATGCATGACACATACAAGTGTGCATGTTTGCATGCATAGGGCAGGATTTTGATCACATTTTGTGTCTACCATCTTGACTTTTTGATCTCCCCTATGACAACCCAGGGATGCAGGGCAGCTGCATCAAAGGGCTTTCATGATTTTGCTCATGGAATTATGTAATATCTCATGAAATATTACAAGATTTTGAATATTGTTTATAAAAATAATTCAGGAAGACTATTGTTACATTTATGGCATTGATGTTCTCATTGATGGTGCCACATTGCTGACCATGGGTTTGTGTGAATGTGTAATAGTGTGAATCCAGCTATAATATATGATGAATTGGACTTTGGTTACTTTAGCTTACGTTTTTTTATTACAAATTATAATGGAATACCATTGAACAGTTGATTAATTGTTTTTTAAAAATGTCTCTCCTTTTCACAACACATACTTCTAATAGCCAATGTAGGAGAAATATTAATGTCTACCTTAGTTTAGCCAATCACTAGTTTCAAAATTTTCTGAAGTACCAAGAGTTAATATATATCTTTTATTTCCAACAGGAGGAATTAGCGATGAAATTGTCTGCTCAACCCCTGAAAATCGGAAAGGAAAAGACCTGCTGAAAATTCCCTACGAGTTGTATGGGACCTGTTTTCCTACAGCTTCTCATGGTCATCAAGTCTACTGGCATCACAGTTCTAAGCCTAAAGGTTCTGCAAAGCACACCCTTCCCAGTGAACATGGAGGAAACAGCACCCACGCAAACTGTGAACGTAAATCAAAGCCACGGCCGGTTAACTTGCGTCATTCAGTTGTCACTGTGGCTATAACTGGTGTTGTCTGTGGGATCATATGCCTCATGATGTTGGCTGCTGCAGTATATGGCTGTGCCTATGCAGTAATTACAGCAAAATATCACCAGGAAAATTCATATCCTGGCAAGGAGAAGGGGAGCCATGAAGAAAAAGAGCCATTTGAGAATTCCTTGGCTTGAGTTTCTGATGGCTCTGAACTGCCTAAAGGAAATTCTTTGGTTAGTTGTGGTTCCACTTTCTCTAGAAACAAGAAGAGTATTGAAATAGGTTTAATATATCCTGAGGATTGATTTCCTTGGTACAGGAATATTCTTCAGCATATAAATATTGTAATATGTGATGTTTTATATTTACCTGGTTCATGGGTATAATTTAATCCTGTTTATATATGGTAGGGTTGTAAACATTGACCAACAATTGGAGCAACGTATATGCCTAGCAAAATAAATGAGCAAATTTACCCTGGCTTGATTCAAGCCTCCCTTCCATATTCCAGAGTTTTTTCATATTCCAGAGTGTTTTCACATAAACCTATTCTCAAAAAAAATCTTTTGAAATGGGAAGAAAATGGACTATGCTAGCACATTCCTGGATAAACTATATATTATATAAAAATGGGGTTAACAGATAGATAGCAATAGAGACAGAAATATTAGACATTCTCTCCCTCCCTATGAATGGTCTTTAAATATTTTGTTCTTGACCACTAAAAAAAATCCTTTTAAACGGAAAGATGAAAACCTCTCTGTTCCTTTCAATTGCTTTTCAAAAGCCTTTCAGAAATCAGTGTGAAAAGAGTTTGAGGTTCTGCTTGAGGTCTTCCACCAAACTTTTAGTTTAATCCCCAAATCACAGCCTAGAAAAGAAACATGCTAATAACCATAAATGAATTCCAAAATAAAAACTCAATGTAGATTATTGTAAATACACTGTACAACAAATACAACTCTGATAGATAACAAGAGTAGAAATATCATAAGGAATTTGCCTAAGGAATATGTGATGGATTAAATAGGTTTATTTATTTGCATTTTTATTTATTTCCTCTAAGAAACTTTAAACTTTTCAATCCTAAAATTTACTTTAATCACTATATCTTGCTAGCCTTTACAATTCTAGTTTATGTATAATTGAAAAAAATATTATATGGGGGATTTGAATTAATAACTTATGTTATTGTTGTTGCTCTGTGATAATTACATTTTATTACAGTACAGATTTTGTTCATACTATTGTTAATTGGGTATTATAAAATGGAACATTCAGCCTGTACATTTTATAATAAATAAATTATTTTGCAAGAATATTTACTAATATTTCAATCTTCTAATGTCAACAATAACATTAATAAATGAAAAGCTATTATGCTGCAGCATGAGATACTTAATGCTTCAATGGAGAAAGTGACTTTGAAAGCTGAAACTAGTTGTGAATTCTGTGAGCATCACAAATTATTTTTTACTGCTAAACATTCTGGCCAATTTGCCAGTTCTTACTTCCAATTGCAATACTGGGGGCGGGCCAGATAAACTGTAGGGCAGAAGAAAGCAGCTGTGCTATTACCACTACAATCCTTTCCCAGGAGCAATTAGAAAATGGTTCCTTCCCAGTTTCTAACAGGATAAATCATTATGAGAGATCACTTGCATGCCTCTGTGTACAAAAGACAATGACAGCAATGTTGGAAAGACTATGGGCATTCATAGTTAGTTGTACCAATGCATCCTGGAAAATGCATTTGTTGATTCATTTAATCACTAATTGGCCATAGAAATAAATATCTCCTCGTACTATTCCAGAAAGCTTCATAAGGAAAAAGGTATCTGATTCCCCCCCCCCCCCAAAAAAAATTTCAGCCTCTTGGGATGAAAACTCAAGAATTGAATCCAGACTGTGATGGAAAATTCAGGATCAATCTTTACTGCTGTTAGAAATAGAATTGAGATGGGGAGATATTGTTAGGTAACTTTGCACAATTCTATTTTCAAAAAAGGGCATTTTACAAAGTCTCTTATCAATGATTAATCAATAAATGTAGCACCCACTGGGATTTTAGCTGTAATTTTAGATGCATTGTACTCTAGCAGACTATACCAGTTTCAAAGAACAAGACAGACAGTTCTAAGTCACGAAGACTGTAATGAAAACACCTGTTGTTCTCCTAAGCCAGTTTATCTAATTATATGCTATTTTCCATTATGAAAGGAAAGTGTTTGATGACATTCAGACCAGATAATCAGATGATCTCACAGGGAAATAGATACATGGAACATCTATTAATATACTCAACTGGCTCTCCTGTTCTTTAAAAGATCTCACTGTAACTAAATATACTGTTACTTTTGTTCTCCCTGAAAGGTATATTAAGTGCATCACTGTTAGTTAAAATCTACATACATACTTTTAAAAGTTGGTGCAACTATGCTAGCTTGCTAGCTTGTAAATAAATAGTAATTATTGCTCAGTAAAGGGAAAATTTTTGCATGCAACTTTTCAGGCTGAGGTTCAGTTTTTCATGAACAACCAGAGCCAGTTTTTGTGTCTTGTACAAACTGTGGCTATTTGTTTTGAATGTCAAAAAAATAATCTGTGTTATGAGAGTAAGACAATTAGACCACTAAGCTTGATTTCCCTCTTTAACCAAGTTTCATTGCACCAATGAAACGGAAAAACTCTAAAAGACAAAATAGGTCGAACAAAGCTATTTTGAGAACTCAAATAAATTTGGAAAAATCTTGGTATATCAAATTAAAAAAGGAAGGGAGGGAGTAATAACAACTGAAAAACAACAAACTGTTTAAATCTATATGTATGAGTGTGTGTGTATAATATGTATAGCTGCCCAGAATCTTTTGTTTTGAGATAGGAGGCAAATAAATTCAATAAAACAAACAAACAAACTAATAAATAAATAAAGAAATGTATACCAATACAGGTAGGTAGGTAGGTAAGATAGATAGATAGATAGATAGATAGATAGATAGATAGATAGATAGATAGATAGATAGATAGATAGATAGATAGATAGATAGATAGATAGATAGATAGATAGATAGATAGATTCTTTCCAATGTTTTCCCCCAAGTGCAGGTTCCACTTATTTTGGATCAACCAAGTGTCTATTCTAAATATAAAATAGACAAAGAATTCTTGAAAACATACATTGAAGACATAGAATTAAAAAAAAAAATATTCAAGAACACAGGCAAACACTAAGCAAACCCATTACAATTCAGGAGATCAAAGAAGCAATAACAAATATCAAAACTGAAAAAGTGCCAGGTCCAGATGGGCTGACAACACAATTCCAAAAAAAGATGGAGGAAGAACTGGTGGAACTGCTCCTGGGTAGGTTGAATGAAATCCAAGTAACAAAAACAATACCAAAGGCAGGGGGAAGAAGTATACAGTATACCATAAGTTTAATAACACAAATAAGTGAATTGTCCAAAGAAAATCATGCAGACCAATTTCTTTACTGATGTCGATTATAAGGCATTACTACAATATTAGCTGAATGCATGAGGAAGTACATTTCTAAAATCATACATAAAGGTGAAACAGGTTGCATTCTAAAAAGAAAGATAAAAGACAAGAACAGGGTTTACAAAATAAAGGCATTTAGGACAGATCAATGATTTTTAAAAAGAAGGTGGGTAGTAATACTTTTAGACAGAAAAAGCATCTGTCAATTTGGAATAGATTTTTCTATTGAAGGGCTTAAATAAAATGAACCTAGGGAGAGAGTTCAAAACTTGAATGGAGAGAATATATCAATGACAACTACAAATATCATATTGAGTAATACATTTTCTGCAAGCTTCTTAATATGTAAAAACAAGAGAAAGTTGTCTGCTTTCTCACTTACTATTATAGTTGCTTTGGAAGTCATGGTAGATGAGATGCAAAAATAGAAATAAATAAATAAATAACAAATTGAAATGTTATATAGATGTCAGCCTTGCCAGATGACCAGACAGGAAACATAATCAGATCAGCTAATTCTACTTTACTGTAAAACTATATTAACAGAATTTTGTAAGTCAGAAAGAATAAATCTCCTGCTCTTTTCTTAATAGCTTGAGAAGCTAGGCAGAGTCTCTTCTGAGTTTTTTTCTCTGCCATTACGATGCTTCAGGATATTCCCTCTCTTATCAAAGGTTCCCTAGGCAGAATTTCTTCCCTGTCTCTTAAGGTCTTTCATACAAATCATTGCAGTAGATAATGTAATACTAACAATTACGCATCCACCAAGCCCTGTAAGGCAGTTAATAAAATACTTAACGGTTTTGGCTTTCCTAATGAAAAAAAAGCAAAGATAATAGCAAAGGCACTTAATTACTGGAGAAAGTGACTTGATTAAAAAAGAAAAACTGGCTGTGAGATTTCCAAGAGCCATGAAATACTTAGTGTTATTTGATAAAAGGAAATAAAGATATATTTTAAAACAATTACAGCAATTTATGGAAAGAAATAAAACAATATCTCAAAAATGGAAGACTTTAAAACTCTTTTTACTGGGACTTACTGCAATAATAAAAATGAATACACTAATCATGATGTGCATTTTACTTTAAATGGCACCACAAAGAACGGCTACAGTACTTGGGTTGGCTAATCTAAAGAAAAGAAGAAATAGGGGAGACATGATAGCAGTATTCCAGTATTTGAGGGGCTGCCACAAAGAAGAGAGGGTCACGTTATTCACCAAAGCACCAGAGGGCAAGACAAGAAACAATGGTTGGAAAGTGATCAAAGAGAGAAACAACCTGAAACTAAGGAGAAACTTCCTGACTGAGGACAATTGGAAGTGGAACAGCTTGCCTCCAGAAATCATGGATGCTCCATCACTGGAGATTTTTAAAATGAGGCTAGACAGTCACTTATCTGAGATGGTATAGGTCCTGCTGCTTGAGCAGGGGGATGGACTAGAAGACCTCCAAGGTCCCTTCCAGCTCTATTCTATTCACTTTCCCTCTCAAACCAAACCTTGTAAATTGGCACAAGACAATTAATAGCAAGAATGGGGTGAAATGAGAATAAGATTTACAAGATTCAAAAGAAAGGGGTATATGGTATATGTTCTTCCTAATCTTAAACAATATTATTAAGCAAATTGTGTGTTATGGATAATGGAATGGATTAAATTTTTAATAAAACATAAATCAAAGAAAAAACTGATTTTGATAATGGACTCATAGGTTTTTATGGTGTCAAGAACGAAAAGAACAAAAGATTTTGAAGGGACATATTATAAGATAAGAGAGCCAATCTGATGTAGTGGTTAAGATGACTGTAAATGCTAGTCCCACCTTAGACACCAAGCTGGCTGGCCACTTTGAAGTAGTCAATTTCTCTCAGCCCTAGGAAAGAGATATGAGCCAAGAAAACTGCAGGGACTTTACCAAGCAGTCTCCAATCTTAACCCGAATGAATGGAAAAAAAAAAAATATCAGATAAAGTTTGTTAATCTAATTTCACTGGATTCCAAGTTTTTAAGATCAGAAATTTTATCATTAGCATCCCTGTCAAATGCTTTTTACTTTAAGGATAAATTATTGCAAGAAGTATTTAATCAAATATGTCAGTATGGTACATTTAGATCCAAAAACAGGATAAATAAATAAGATCTGCCCAATGAAGAGAGGAACTTACTATAGTTAAGCACATGCAAGTTACTGGAAAAATAAAAACTGATCTTAAGAAAGGCTGTCCTTGAAAAAGCTGACAGAATTTGAAACATTAAAAAAGCAAGATTATTTATTGGGGTGCATCTATAAATTGTTATTGAAATATGATAAAGAAGCAGAACAAATTAAAAACTACATGATAAAATGACTGCAACATTTCAAAGAAAGAATTTTAATGGAACAATAGGAATAGCTATGGGGAAAAAAAATCAGAAAATTCATCCTAAGCTACAATATGAGGGAAAATTGGTACAAGATGTTTTATAGATAGTATATAATTCTTTCAATGATTACCAGGCTGGACAAGTCATAAAATAACAGATGCTGGAAATGCTGTTTTATCATATGTGGTGTTCTTGTAAAGAAACCTAAAACTATTGGAAGGAAATGCATTTTTTAAAAAAAATAAATTAAAATAAATTTGAATTGAAACCACAAAGATTATTATTAGGAATAATTCCATAGTATAAAAAGAAGTACCATAATTTACTAAGATACATGCTGATAGTAGCAAGAACCAATTTGGCACAATATTGTAAAAGTGAAACCTTGTCGACAACTCCAGAATGGGAATCTAAAATTGGAGAATATGAAGCAGTATAACAGAAGTTTAACTAAATTCAAGCAGTAATGGCTCCCTTGCATTTGCCACATTACAAAGCAAAGCAAATTCAGATATTTAAAAGACAACTTCTAAAAAAAGAGCTATGCATACCTCTCTCTATGTGCATAGCTAAATCAATTACACTGATTTAAGCATCTCACTTTAATGGACAAATAATACACTAAAAAAGTATAGTTCCTTTTTATAGCACTGGTCATCATTTTGCATGCCAACTGCATACACTGCAAAGTTTATATTACATCAGCTAATATGGGAAGTCATCCAACAGTTTGGAATGAAATATTATCAATGTAGTTCCACCTTGGAGGAGCTGTGGTGGAAATCCTGGCCTGGTTCATGGAGACTGTCAGGTCTACATGGGGAGAAACAGTTCAAGCCATAGGAGAGGATGGCCATTAATTTAGAAGACTGATAATTCTGGGACTTTTGATAATGGTGGTCTCCTGAAAAAAAGCAAGGTATGGGGCCTCCTGGACATACATCTTCTCTTGGAAGAACAGGTAAAAGCTATGGTCAGGAGATCCATTATCCAGTTTTGGCTAACGTGCCAGTTGTGGATAGGAATGTGATGTGAGGATGATCACATATTCATTTATTTCTCTCATATAGAATCGTATAATTCAGTTTACATGAGGCTGCCCTTGAAGACTATGTGGGTCCTCAGCTGGTATAAAATGCAGTAGGCCATATGCTCACTGAAAAATTCAATATACTCCACTGCAAAGGAGTTGCATTGACTACTGCTTTGTCTCCAACTGCAATTCAAGGTGGTGGTTTACATCTATAAGAGCAACAAAGATGATTAGGGGACTGGAGGCTAAAGCATATAAGGAACAGCTGCTGGAATTGGGTATGTCTAGTTTAATGAAGAGAAGGACAAGGGGGGACAACCTAGAACTAAGGAGAAACTTCCTGACAGTTAGAACAGTTAACCAGTGGAACAACCTGCCTCTAGAAGCGGTGAATGCTCCAACACTGGAAGTTTTTAAGAAGAGACTGGACAGCCATTTGTCTGAAATGGTATAGGGTTTCCTGCCTGAGCAGGGGGTTGGACAAGATGACCTCCAAGGTACCTTCCAACTTTATTATTATTATTATTATAGATCATCGCACAGTCAGCCAGATGTTCAGACTGGATTTGGCATTTTGTCTACCTATCAAGTCCTTACCCAAGACCTGGGATAGGCAGATGTGGATGTTTGATGGTATTACAGATATCGTCGCAGGATGGAAGCAGTTCCTAATAAGGCCGCCTTTTGCAATTGACTAATAGCGAATTTGTCAATGCCAATGGTGTTCAAGTGGTGCTCCAGTTGTTTTGGGATTGCACCAAGGAGCCTATGACTATTGGTACTACCCTTGCTTGCTTTTGCCACAGTCTTTCTATTTCTATTTGTAGGTCTTTGTATTTTGTTATCTTCTCCAGTTCTTTCTCTTCTATTCTGCTATCTCCAGGCACTGCCACCTCCACTATCCAGACTTTTTTGTCTTTCTTATCGACAATGGTTAAGTCTGGGGTGTTATGTTGCAGGTGCTTGTCTGTTTGAATTCTGAAGTCCCAGAGAAGTTTAATTTTATCATTTTCTATGACTTTCTCTATTTTATGGTCCCACCAGTTTTTGCTTACAGGCAAATGATATTTTTTGCAGATCTTCCAATGCACCATTGTTGCTACTTTGACATGCCGCTGCTTGTAGTCAGTCTGTGCAATCTTCTTGCAACAGCTTACCAGATGGTCCACTGTTTCTTCAGCTTCTTTGCATAGGCGGCACTTACTGTCTGTTGCTGTATTCTCAATTTTGACTTTGTATGCATTTGTCCTTAAAGCTTGGTCTTGTGCAGCCAGAATTAATCCCTCGGTCTCTTTCTTCAATTTTCCTGCTCTTAGCCATTGCCAGGTCTTATTATTATCTGCTTTCCCAGCTATTTTTTTAATGTATTGGCCATGTAGTGCTTTGTCTTCCCATGCCTCTATTCTGTTCTTCATTTGGTCTTTCTTGTAGGCCAGTTTGGTCTCTCCAGTAGTCAGTAAGCCTCCCTGTGCATCTTCATCATTGTTTTTCAGTGCATCTTTATCATTGTTCTTCAGATATTCTTCCAAAGCCATTTTTTCTTCTTCAACCATCTGATGTACTTGTAGCATTCCACGCCCACCTATTTGGTAGATACAGTCTGTCAATGTCACTGCGTGGATGAAGGGCATGATTCATTGTCATTATTTTTCTGGTCTTCCTCTCCATTGCTTTTAGTTATGCTTGAGTCCAGTCCACTATTCCAGCTGTGTACCTAATGACTGGAATTGCCCAGGTGTTGATTGCCTTTATAGTATTTCCGCCATTGAGTTTGGACTTTAAGATCTTCTTCATTCTCTTGATGAATTCACCTCTAATCTTTTTTTTTTTTTTACTTCAGTGTGCTTGATGTTGTCAGCTTGAAGGATACCCAAGTATTTGTAGTAATCTTCCTCATCCAGACTCTTAATGTTATTTTCGTGGGGCATCTTGATTCCTTCAGTTTTCACTACTTTTCCTTGTTTGATAGTAATAATAATAATAATTATTATTATTGTTGTTGTTGTTGTTGTTATTATTATTATTATTATTATTATCTAGATAATTTGGACCTGGGTATCTGCAAGACTGCCTTTTGGCCACCAACCCAGGTGAGCAGAGAATGCCTCTTCCGCCGATGATTGATAGATAGATAGATAGATAGATAGATAGATAGATAGATAGATAGATAGATAGATAGATAGATAACCTTTATTGTCATTTTTTACTGTGGGCACATTGGCACACATTAAACATTAAATTTCATTGCTTGCTCTCAAAAGTGTACACATAAATAACACAAATTTAACCAGGCTATATGCAACATACGTATAAACCTACACTCTTACATACAAATAACATATAAATATTAATCACTGTCCATCCTGATAGTGAGGAAGGAGGAGAAGAGGTAGCACAACTGAAGGCCTTCTCTGTGGAAGTCCCCCTCTTTTGGAATAACTTGCTGCTATGATGAGAGTGACTTTTTTTCTCATGTCTGCCCAAGATATGTTAAAACCTGGCATTTCTAGAAGACCCGTGGAAAAGGAACGATTTGTGGAAGACACCAAAACAGACGAACGTAATAAAGTTATTAATTTTTCTTTCATTGTATTAATATTCTATTACTATTATCCTTATATTCAATCTAAAAATAGTCTATAAATAGATTTAACTGACTCTAATTGTATCTGACTCTAGGGGGCAGTGCTCATCTCCATTTCTTAGCCTAAGGAGCCAGATTTGTCTAGCGCATTTCTGTGGTTCATGTGGCCAGCATGACTATACGCCAAGGCACCTGGATGCTACTTTCCCATCATAATGGTACCTATTTATCTACTGATATTTACATGTTTTTGAACTGCTAGGTTGGCAGGAGTTGGGGCAAGTAACAGGAACTCACTCTTCACACGGTGTTCAGGTCTCAAACCCGGACTGTCAGCTTTCCAGCTGACTGTTCTGTCCCAGCCTACGTCAGTCCTTGTTATGCTCACAAGGAGAAACCCCTCTTCCAAGAAACAGGCAGGAACCACAAGAAAAAACAATCCCTTTTATTCTCACTGACCTGAGTCAATGTCCAAGGCAAACAAACACAGTCCACAGAAACTCGAACCTCAACATGAACGGTTGCCTTTGGCAACCAGCACTTCCCACACCTTCCCTTTTATAATTCAGCCAAGGCATGGCTTCCTAATGCCTTCTCCTTTGCCTTTGGAGCTGCCCCATTGCATTCCTCTGTCCTACTCGCTTTTCTTGCCTGCACTTTTGTGCATCCTGGATTTGTCCCAACTATTCTTCAGCCTGAGCACAAGTAGAGGGGCCAGGCTCCTCGTCTGACTGTAAGTTTTGGAGCTCCTCAGAGCCTTCCTCTGACTCTAATGTCACTCCAGGCCCCTCCTCCTCCTCTGATTCCTCAGACTCAGCTGCAGATCCATTGGCTGGCGAGGAATCACAACACTGACAAGCTCAGCATCTTTAACCATTGAACCACCACATGCCCCCAAATTTAAATAAACAATCTATCAATACTTTTAAAAAATTCAACAAATAAATGCTTTATTTATTTATTTATTTGTCCCACCTTTATTGTTGTTACATATAACTGAAGGTAGCAAACATATCCAACACACTTTCCTTCTCCTATTTGTCCCACAACAACAACAACAACTCCGTAAGGTGAATTGGGCTGAGAGAGAGAGAGACTGGCCCTAGGTTACCTAGCTGGCTTCATAAGGTAGGACTAGAACTCACAGTCTCCCACTTTCTAGTCTTAACCATTTAATCACAAATGAAGGTGAATAAATTTATTTAACATTTTATCTAGGAGAAAATAACTGATGTACCACAGAACTTCCCAGACCACTGTTTATTAATAATAACAATTATAATCAGGTTGGTTTCAACATATCAAAAGTCTTCTCTCTTCAAGGTGCTGAGGAGCAAATGTTTTAAAAAGACCTTCCAAATGTTAGGTTCCAAAAGTGTGAATTACTGAACTTTCTTCCAAAATAGTCTTTCAGGGAGAATTCCTATGAACTAAGAAATCCCATTTAAAGCATTGTTACTGTATATAAATGAAATTGTGCTTTTACCTGCTACCATAGGTGACTTTCGGTCATCCAATAGCTGTATGGCGGTGCTTGCTGTCACCACATTGCTCTTGTTTGCTGTTTCTGTAAATGGAAAAGAAATGGATATTCAGGTCCAAATTCTCCCTCTGTGTGGCAAGAGCCATAGCACCGACCCTAACAACAGAGGTTGACATGCTAAATCAGAGGGACACCATTTCTTTGAAATTGGGGCATGCTTTGCTATTAATTTGGAGGGGAATTTCTAAGATTTAAGTAAGGCTCAGATAGCTGGGGAAATTGATGGTTTTGCCCATTTTTAAACAGCACAACCTGCTAGTGACCTGGGAGCTAGACACAGGATACTGGTGAGAGATGCACATTACCTATGGTCTACCCAATTCTGGTACCTTGTATTATGATTGGATACATTACACTGGATATATGATATGTGGCTCCCTTTCTTTTCTTGTTTTATATTAAAGCATGGATGACCAACCTTTTAGTTTGTGTGGGTCACATTGAGTGAAGAGGAATTGTTTTGGGCCAGATATAAGATATATAATATAGTCAATGTACATATATCACATAATAATATTAAAAGTTTACGATCTTGTGAGGCTACTTTACTAGCTGTCCAGAGCTGCATGTGGCCCATGGGCAGCAGATTGGACATGCCTACATTAATTAGGTGATAATTTGGCACTTTTCTTTGTCTCCCAGCCATTGACCCTTTTGAAATTAGTTTCCCTTTGTAGGTATCAAGAGTTTTGGAGGAGGTTGAAAAAAAATGGGGGAGGGAGAGAAAAAGGAGGCCCAACCTTCCTATTCCATGAGAAAAGAGGGTTGCATAAAGGAAAGAAAAATTAGACCTACTCTCTCCAGATGCCAGTATAAAACCCATGAAAACCAAACAAGGATACAGAGGAATCGATGTATAACGTACATCAGGTAAAGTTTCTCTTTCTGCTTTAGATCTGATCATTTCTAAGGTCTACCATGACAAATAAAAACAGCCTTAAAGTAATTCTGTTTGCAACTTGTTATCCCTGATTGACCTTGGCTGATCTTGAACAAATAAGCAGGTTCGGGTTTAGTTGGATGGAAGGCCAAGGAAATGCAAAGGATGTAGGCTCGAGTAGTACATTGGAAAGGCACTCCTGAAAAAGGACTGTGGCAAACCATTTCTGTTGTGTTGCCAGTAAAGTTCTCCCTTGCAAATTGTCATTCCCTGTCATGTTTTGATATGCAAAGTAATATTATTTTTTTATAATATATTTTATTGATTTTTAACAATGCATAATTCACTCAATAATTAATAAACAGTGTGTTGTCTGGGTTACATTTGTAAAAACATTCCTTAACAATTGATTTCTATAATCTGTATTCCATATATTAATTTTAGTTGATTTCCTCTTTCCCCAAAACATCCTTTTTTGCAAACATTGAATTAATACAACTCTTATTGTTTTAATAAATAACAATTAAGTATGTATTTTTTTCCAATATTCCGAAAAAGTAATCATCATATTAGTATAATATTCCTTTTCTTTTCAGTCATTTGGGTTGCCTTATCATCAATACTGTTATAATCCTTATTTTAGTTTATTTCTCCCACCAAATTCTAAATATTCTTAATGGTGAAAATTTTCTCAGCGAATAATTATATTTACATTGACAGATTTAATTCTATTTTTTCCATATAAGCCATCCCACATTTTTACACTTCTTAAGACATAGATAAAAGAGTGAAAAGAGAGAAGAAGAAAAAAGAAAAACAGAGAAAAAAAAATAAAAAAGAAGGAAAGAAAGAAAGAGCAACAGAACATGAGAAATAACATACTACTTAGAATATATATCCCTCCTAGGTTAGTATGCATTAATTTCCTCAATTTCTTGTTCTTTTTAACCATAGTTAAGAATCTATTTAATCTTTAAACATTCCATTCAATAGGTCCAATCATCTAATCCCCATGCAAAGTGATATTAAGTCCCAAACCCAACCACATGATTTTGGTTTAAGAATTAGCAGCAGGATAAAGTGTGATTCCATAGCAAACCTGTACTGAATGGAATGGAGTAGACAAAATTTCCTGGAATCTGCTCAGCAGCTCTTCTATACCAAAGTGGGAAATGATCTGCATTAAAAATATTTTCCTTGTCTTCAGCTGTCAAGAAGTCTCTTGAAACAGAAGGAAATAAAAAAAATGCTCTTTTTCATTTGGTTTTTCACTTATCCTCTAACTTACCTACCTTTTTTAAAAAAAAATAACTACATTGTGTTCTATTCTTTTGTTTGTAGCTCAGAATTATTTTTGAATGACGTTATGGTTAGTTAGTTATAATTGATAGGTAATCATATAAATTGGCTACCTAAATAAATAAATCAGACATTGTAAAGCCTGGCTTATTTTCTCTCCAGGGTTAATAAGGTGGTGAACATCATTTTCCACATTCTGAGATTTGTAATCCCAGCAAAAAGACATTTGGGGAGTGTCTTTCTCATTTGCCACTTCCCTTTGTTCTGTTACAAGAAATGTGAATAAAAGGAAAATAAAGGCAGAAGCATTGGAGGGGAATCCTGTCTTGAATCAATAACCAGTTAAAGTACAGACAAACAGAGCAGGAAAAAACAAGAGGCATTTTGTTGGTTGGTTGGACTTTTTGCAATTTTAAGTAGCCACTAGGCAGTTGCCAGAAACAAAACTTTAGTGAGAGGGAAAGCGGAAGGAAGGAGAACAAGAGAGAGAAAATGTATGGTAATGTCCACTATGTGTTTTTTTCCAGTATATCCAGTGCCACCAGGGATCAAATCCCCCTTCTTCTGCCTGTGGATTCTCTGGAGCAGATTTGGGTGGCACCACGTCACTTTTAGGCTGAGGAATATTACAAAACCTGATTTGCTCCAGCAGAAGCCAATGAAATTGGATTTAATTTATCCTCTGTAGATAAGCTGCATGTGTGCTATTTCAATAAGGAAAATGCCAGGTGGACTTAATGTTCCAGTCCTGAGTATCCAGGATTTGGATATAAAATATTTTGAAATAAAAATCCCACAGTTGTTTTTTAAGTGCACAAATGTGATATATATCCTGGCAATGCATTTTGCTTCCTTATTTGCCAAAGACTTTGAGCAGAAAAAAAAAAAAGAAAATGAGCTGAAGAATATGTCTGATATCAGAATCAAACATACACATGGAAGAAGATTTACAATGTGGTAAATTTCATGGCATTTCTAGTTATTCTAAAAACAAAGCAATTTGGTTTGCTATGTTCTGAAAGATGAAATCTGAATACAGGAACATAGCTCCAGGGTGACTCCCCTCCTTCCCATTACGAATCTCTTGAAATTCATGTGAACTATTATTTAGTTTCCAAAGAATTGCAAAAGACAGCTAGCCCACCTAACTTGCAATTTATTTAACCCCCTGATTTTTTTTCCTGATATCACCACTAGATGGAGAGAAAAGGTTGAGCGTCTTCCTATAGCAAGTATCCTTCCTCTTCTCAGTACAGTATAGATACTATATCTAGTTTAGTACTTACTGATTAGTTAGTTGTTCTGGCCCAACAAAAAGATTGATCCGAGAAAGGCCCGTCCGAGTTCCAAGGAAAGCAACTTCTACACCCTTGTCTGAATTTCTGAAAAGCAGAAACAGTATGAAAGCACCCTATTTCTGCAAAGTAAAATAGTTTATTGCCTATTTCAAGGTCACAAAACATATGTAGAAACCAGGACTGCAACTGTAATCAGTTTACCAAATTCAATAATCAACTTAAGCTTTTAATGAAAATTTAAACATGCCCCCAATGTCCAAATGAAGGCATGACTGAAATGTATCATTCCTGAATGAAGGGGTGAAGTTTCCAATGTTGGGGCAGTAAAAATCTCAGAGTAGCATAGGGAGAAAAAAAAAGGATCCACGTGTAATCCACTTATGGATTACAAATCCAGATCACCAGATCACACACATACAAACAAAAACCTTTATTGAGATGACAGAACAGCTATCCAGTAAGCCAAAAATTAATCCATTTTTGTTTTAGAGATTTGGTTTATTTGTTTTCTTAGTCACAAAGATATATGGCTTCACTAATTAATGTCATATTCGCAGGATCTTTTATATATATGATATTTTACATTTATCATGTTTGTCTGTATCCGTATCTCTGCTGTATTTGTTGTTTTGTCCTGTGAGCTGCCCAGAATTGTTTGCTTAAGCTAAGAGGTCATATACATTTCCTAAATAAATATTCAATTACTTTGGCTGTGGTGATTTTTGATATACATAAATGTATATATTTGTTTAAGAAGTTATACAATCCTTCATGAAATGCTTGGATTCATCTCATGAAAGCCTGGAGCTCAGCAAAGTTGTCCCATGGTTCTCCCAAGATCTTTGGGATGTACACACAGATGTCCATTGTGGAATCCCAGCACGATAGATAGTGAATAAAACTGTCATGTCAAACCTTGGATTACCTGTGGCACTTTTACACCTATGTGCATGAATCTTCTTTGATGATAAGTGAAGCATCTTGACAAAGAAGTTACACAGTTCTAAGTTATATTCATACCCACATTAGTTTATACAACAAGAAGGAAGAAAAGTCTTATCACTCACTCTGATTTATTTAGTGCAAGGCTGGTCCAATAAGCTTCAATTGGGGCACTCACCACTGCATCAAATAAGACTTCTTGTATCAGTTCTTTGTCACCTGTAATGTTTCAAAACATTCATGGAAAGCATGTATGGAATCTTCTTATGACACTAAATCTGACCACACCACTTATTGGTAGGAAGTTTACAGGTTTCTTGTTTAAAACTTACTTTCAAAAGAAGGTGGAATTGAAGGACAACTCCCCTATTTATTTTTTAGATAGGGAAGGGTAGCAATATTTTTATCTCTCTTTTGCATATCAAAATTTAATTTCAAATATTCCCTTTTCAATTTCAAAGTTAGTATATAATTTATATTGGTATTATGCTCATTAGGAAGTTCTATACTACTGCACCCTATCCCACCGCCTACTTTAAAAGCCAATGTTTGCATAAACAAATCAGTTATTTATTGTTTGCCTTTTGATTGCAGAACAAGACTAATCATTGTTATTATTTGTATTGTGCATATGAAAGATTTGAAGCTGAGAGTTAAACACTACTTGAACCCACCTATTCAATCTTTGTGGCTGCAGTCATGTATAACTCCACAGTGAACTTAATGATTTAGTTTCATGTGTCACTAGATTTTATAGTGAAGTGTGCCAGGTACGAAGAGGATTGGACTTCTATTACCCTTAATAGTTGACTTGAAGAAGCCAGGTACAGTTTCAAAGGTGTTTTTTCAAAAGGCAACTGGACTTTCTTTGTTTTTTTTCTTGAAGACATTTTGCTTCTCATCCAAGAAGCTTCATCAGTTTTGATTGGTTATGGGGGGATGGAAATGATCCATCCATTCCCTCCCCCCTCCATCATCCAGTCAAAACTGATGAAGCTTTTATTTATTTATTTATTTATTTATGAGACTTATATACTGCTTTAAGTGCAAGCACTCTCTAAGCGGTGTACACCAGTAAGCAATGTATATATATATTTACATTGCCCCCAACAATCTGGGTCCTCATTTTACCTACCCCAGAAGGATGGAAGGCTGAGTCAACCTTGAGCCGGTAAGATTTGAACCGCTGACCTGCTGAACACAGTCAGCTAAAGTGGCCTGCAGTACTGCACTCTAACTGCTGCGCCACCTCGGCTCATTGGGTGAGAAGCAAAACGTCTTCAAGGAAAAACAAAGGAAGTCCAGTTGCCTTTTGAAAAAACATCTTTGAGACAACCATTACCTGGATGACCAAGAATCTCCATACACAAAGGCAGGTACAGCTTAAAGATACAGGAGCTATATTGTTTATCCTGAATGCCTTATTCCAGTAAAAATAAAAATGAATTCTTCTTTAAAAAAGCAAACACAATATATTTATTTGAGGAACTTTCCAGATTCATCTGAATTCAATTGTGATCGGAAATATACTCACAAGGAAGCAATGGCTCTTTCCCTGTGAGATAGTTTTTAATTGCCTTCAGTTGAGTCATTTGGCGGTGTTCTGGATGCAGGTCTGTGTTGCAATATGACCTGAGGACAATATGTGGTTAAAAATAACAGTAACAAATGTTAGTATGCCTGATCTCCTTTTGTCTTTCCATAAGTGGGACTGGGCACACCAAGTACAGACAGAAAGAACATCACAAGCCAATTGCATGCAGATTTACCATTCATCTGCCAAAGAGACATCAGGCTGTTCTAAATCATGTAATCCTGAAAGAAGAATAAATGACAAAGAATCACTCTGAGGCACAAAGCAGCACCAGTTCAATCTTTGAACAATATTCATAGAAGTCAAAAAGTCCTCCTTCTTGAAAAATACAACAAAAAACTCCCTCCCAAATGAATGATGGTATGTCATACTTCTATCACAAATATGACTCAGAAATATGTAGGAAATTCTGGTTCATCTATTTCAGTTTTCCACACCTGTCTTCTTCTCTTTGCTTTTTGTGGCTTTTCCTTCTAATGTCCTCCTATCTTTTATTTACAGATTGAAGCAGCTATTGCCACATAAAATCAGGTGAACAATACAGATTATGCAGGTGTCTTGCAACTGCCTAGTTTCTGTCATTTTGTGTACTTAATGCTCTTCTCTTGCTTAGGATTAACTAAATAGTTAGGGATAAACAATCTGCCCAGTTTGATTTTTTTTCCAGGTTGCTATTTTTCCAGCTTTAAGTTTACCTCATTTTATTCCACCTCAGAATGCAAACTAAAAGAAAGGCAACCCTGATTTGTACTACTGTGTTCATACTGTGAATAATAAGGAAGGATCAGAGATCTGGATGTCTTCCAACAGTTGGAAAACAGCTATTGAGAGCCGGTTCGTTGAAAAAAATTTGTACAATCTGAAGACAAACCAGAACCCTAATAGTAATGGCAGCAGAATCACTTTTGGCAGAGCAACAGTTGTGAATGGGGTTTCTGGGAATTTATAAATGCCACAAAAGCTACCAAGAGTAGAAGATTGCCCTTCCCATGGTCTAATCTAGTTCTCTTTACAAGAAGTGGAAATGGTTTTACTGTATACCAAGAAGCTGTTTTTCTCATCACTTGCTATTGGATTGTCTTTAATTTGAGACACCAGGGGTAAATGAATGATTTTTGCACCCACAGTAGGTACAGATTTCAAAACAGCATGACCACAGGAGAATGAAAGCTTTTCCTCTTGTCTAAGGATAAAAATCCATGCTTCAGTCCTATATTATTAACATCATAGGTTTTTGTCAGCAAGCATTTATGTGCAATTCTAAAACAAAAAGTAACCTAAAATGGACTCCATTAGTAATCTAATGGGAAACCTTTGGGCTGCATGCTAGACTAGGAAGTCAAAGGGGTATTTCAGAAAAAGGCAGCTGAAAACCCTTGTGGTATTATTGCCAAGAAAATACAAATACTCACACTGAAAGCATTTTTACCATTTGCACACAAATATACATTCATGCACACAGATGTCAAATATATTCCAAGTGGTATGTATTAAACCTATTGGGTAATTTGTGTACCTGGGGTTCATTATTATCAGCACAATAACATGGTTTTGAAAATTTGATTGAGTCAATAAAGTATTACCTTCTTCTATTGTCACATTCCCTCTGAAAAAATATTTGCCATGTCCTCTAGACAGAGCCACACCTAAACTGTGCAGATAAACAAAAAGCAGACCATAAAAAATGTGGCATAAACAAAGCTAGAAAATACAGGAAAAGATAATTACTCCCTAAGGTTTTAATTCCTGCTCTAGAAACAATTTTGTTTTGTTTCCAAGACCTTGGTGGTTGTATGTCTTGCCCAACCAGCCACTTTGATGCCATTTTATGTTTGTTGTGCCAGCAGCAACGGACTGTGTATATTTATTAAGGGATGCAATAACCCCTGCTCTCTCTGGCTAGCAAAAATGAACACTCACCAAGGTCAGTTTTGTTCAGCCAAGAGTAGAATCTGCCCATAGGCTTGTAGAGGAGGAGGCCATTTTCTACAAATGAAAATCATCTGTATAGAAAATAATCCTTGCTGATAGTATAAGAGCTAGCAGAGCTGCTGAGAGCAAGGAAATCCAAGAATGTGAAAATCAGAGCTTAACGACACACTTGGCGTAATTTCTTGGTTACATATGTTAACCTTGCTTAATATTTTTGTGATGGAAACAGTGTTGCCTTGAGGCTCTTTCCCATAAAATACTAAGGGTAGCACTATGGAAGGCTGCAATAATTATGCCTTTTTAAAAATGTTTCTTACATTTTTGAAAGTACTGATTTAACTGTAGTGCAGGTGACTAGAAGAGACCAATAGAGTAAAAGCACATTGTTTGCACTTTGGAATCTGATCCAATTTGTGAACTGGATACCAATTTTATATAAGTAATGTTCAGCAAATTCTTCAGTCTGGGGATATGCTGCAAACATTATGCGTGGAATGTACTGCTATCAAACTAAGACAATATGAGAAACTTAAACACTTGACAGAGGAGAACTGACAAAGAAGAAGAGAAAAGAGAAAAAAAATTGTACTGGTGGTTCAACAGTTTTCTGCATTTGGACTCACATCAATTTCTTGTATATCTACCTTGTTGGATGGCAGCCACAAAGCATCGGGAGAATTCATGTTTGAACTGAAAGAAGAACCTTCAGTTTCTATGCAACTGCTTCATACGGAAAGCTTCCAAAATGATAGCTTAGGGAATCTCCTCAGGTAGTAAAAGAGTTTTAGATTTTGGGCTATGTTCTCCTGATGGGCTACTAAGGTCTCCTATGGACTTTGCCTAAACAATGTAGCTGTCATGCCTCCATCCGAGCCTGACTCTGAGGAAGACATGGAGTTCCCTGTTGAGGCCCAGGAGGGGGTGTCTGTGGCTTCGGAGGACTGTGGGGAGGAGCAGGCTGAGGCAGGCCAGGGCCCTTCAGGTTTGGAACAGGGAAGGCAGAGTTCAGGCGAGGAACAAGGCCCCTCCCCAACTGATCCTAGAGCAAGGAGATCAGAGAGGAGGAGGGAACAATGGAGGCAGGCTCACTTGCTCGGGAGAACCGTCCCACTCCACAAGGCACACATGGGGAGTAGGATGTAAAGAGATGCTGTGGGGTGGGGCATTTGCCAGGAACTAATGTGAACTCTTGAGATAGTGTGCTCTTGTAACCTGGACACTTTGTATTCTGGACCAGTTTGCTTCCTGCTGATCTCTCCTTGCAGTCTGCAGTTTGCAGTTCGCAATTCACAGGCAAGCTGGGAGTTAAAAGGATTATACGTTTGCTTGTTATTTGTCTTGCTTTAAGAACAGTGTAAACTTCCCTGGCTGAACTCATGCCAGCATATGTGGGGGCTGTTGGGTGAACATTGGCAGTGATTAAAAGACTATTGCTTTGGCCAGCTGATTGCTTTGCCTCCGTTCGGGGCCCTGGGTCATCACAGTAGTCTTGTCGCCAGTGTAAGTTAGTGTCAATTCTACAACAAAACTGGCTGCAGCCATCTTGCTTGTTCTAGGTTGCCACACGAAAAGGAGGGGGGGGGGATGAAGTATCTTTGTTAGTCTAAACAATATTGTGTCCTGTGGGAACAAAGGTCATTCTCTTTCTTGGGAGAAGAGGGTTGGACATTCTGTTAGAAAGCTTGCCAAACTGCTCTATTGGGTTGTGTAGCTATTGCATAGCACTGGGGTGGGAACTTTTACTTTGTAATAGTGTAACTCTTTGGAGGGAATTTCAGACTTGGTTTCATTTTTGATTATGCCAATATTTTGTATCCAATCAACATGTACTTTGAGGAAGATTCAAGCCTCAGAGTTCTGATTTATTCGGTTCTATCTATCGGAACCATGAGAGTTAATATGGTCCTCTTGGCATCAATCCTACCACCTGACTAATCCCTGATTGGTGCATATGGTTGAGCTCTAATGTCTGGTTGAGCGGTCTTGGGTGCCTGTCAGTGTCACAGCCAGAAATGAACTCCAGCCTGCTCACTAAAGGCAGAATTACACTTAAAAAAAAGAACTGCATATGGACTGTGTCGTGCTTTGGATTTGATTTGTGGTTCAATTACTGGAACAGGCATTCCATGAATATGTAGAACTAAGCTCTATATAAATAAATTCTAATCATTTTATTTGCTAATGCATCTAAGATCACTAAGTGTTGCATCATTGGATCAGTGATACTAGTCTGGATATTGTTTAATTATTTTGTGGATGGGAAACGTTTTAGTGAAACACTGCAGTCATTCTTCCTTATTTGAGTACAAGATGTGTTTATGCTTCATGTAATTGCTTATAACAAATGAGTTACATTTCTGAGTGTGTGCATGACTCTCTGAGCCTGAGTATGTGTGACTGAAGCAAAAGGAACTGCCTATAGATAATGATGCGGACTACAGATTTATAACGAATGTTCCATTGTCCTAGAAGTGTGTATTAGTAACATTATGTTAGCCACAGCTAATCTACAGTGTGCATACAAATGCATTTCATTTAGGCCTGTACAAAAAGCTGTGCACATTTTCATCAATAGCAGTGAAAGTTCAGCTGGAGATTGGAAGCATGTTTCTTAACAGAGCACAGATTGGGGTGCCTTCTGAATGACAGGTCTGGGATACGGCCAGGCGATTTATCTTTCATAAATTTTTCATCTCTGAATAAAACTTGAAAAAGCACACTGGAAAGCTATTTCCCTTGCTCTTTTCAGCATCATTCAGGGACATTTTATTGTCAGCTCTTCTGATGAGCTTTTAATGAGCTCATGAGGCCTGTAGAAATACGATTGCAATAAGCCCGATGAAATATTCCATTTATCGTGAGCTGCTTTACCTGAAAGGGGTCCCCTTGATATCTGTATAATAGTAGTCATTTGTCATCACCAACACTCGCTTCTAGATTCAAGAGAGAAAAAAAGCTTAATATGAAAAGTTCGGCAGGTCTGAATAAAAAAAGCAAACATGTAATCTAGGGCAAGATTAATAATAGCGTAGCAGAGAGACATGCAAATGTTTGAAATCTAACTACATCTAATAAATACAAGTAAACAATTCTGTGTTTAAATTTTGTTGTAAAAGAATTGCCTATTTAAAATACCCCTTTGTCCACTGTTTTCTTCACTTCCATGGAGAATTTTCCTGTTTTCCGATTCACCATTGCATTTCGAAGCTGAAATAGAAAAAAAGGGGGGGAATTATAAAAAGAAATTTAAAGAAAATAATTAAGACAACATCTTGGATATGTGCACACAAATCTTTGTGCACACAAATGGTACTTGCCATCAATAACTTAAATCAAAGCTATCTTTCTCCTGGATCATACTATATATGCAGAGAACAGGCAGGTGATCCCAAGGAGGGGATGCAACTGCTTTAAAGAGCTGTCTGCATTGCTACATTAATACTCTGGTGAGTTCTGAACCATTCCCATCCCACCCACCTCCCTTTAATCTGAATCAGACTACCTGTGCCTTTTGTTAGATCATCATCATCATGTGTAGGCAAAAAAAAAAAAAAAAGCAGTGGGAGTGGGAATGACTTCTTACTTCCTGACAGCTTCCCCTTGAGTTTCCTTGTGAGAAATTGGCAGGAGTATCAGAAATACCCTCTTCTCCCCCTCCCCTCCCCTCCCTTCCCCAGAAGGGTAAGTGGCTGCTGCTGGGTGGGGAGGGAGCAAGGGATTGTGAGACTGGCCGGGAACATTGTGAGACTAGCTGTCATGCAACACTGAAAATGAAGACTTCATGCAACATTGAAAACGAAGACCCACATGACCACAGCAGCAGTCCAGTAAATTCAGCAGCAGCCATTAACACTGAAGCAGCCAACATTTTCCCCAAATTCCATTCTTTCAGGAATCATGGGTCCCAGATTTTGGGCACATTCTATAAGTTAGCCCATCAGTGCCCCAGTTCAAAAACTGTTGCTCTGTGATGCGAATTTTGCCCAATTAAAGATCACGATAACAAGAATTTTAGTAGCATATTGGTAGATTCCTGCATGGTATAATATCTAATTTAGACCAAGTATATGTAGCTGTTGTAAAGAGCCTCTTCTAAGTATGTTGTACTTCAGTTCCATGTTGACTCAAAGGTGAGCTGTCATGAAGCTAAAACTAGATGAATTGGATCACACAGCCTCACAACTTGTTTTTTTGCATTAATTTATCATTTTAAAAAAAAGCATTAAAAATCAAGTTTAAACATGAGTTAAAGTAAGTGTAGTCTGTCTCACAAAAAAGCATTTTAATGTGTTTTCAGAGAGAGACAGGTCCAGTCCAGAGCTCCCACATTAAATCAGAACCAGTGGATCATATCCAATCATATGAAAAAATTGAATCATACTCCTCAAGCACCGCTCCTTGCAGCTTTTATTTCAGTTTAAAAAGTGGACCTGAGATGGCTAGACAAGCATCTTTGGGGAGATGTTTACGTTCAGATTCCTTCATTGAATGGGGTAATTGGACTTTAGTGGCCTTCTAATTCTCTGATTCTCTAATTCTACAGATACTTGATTGGGCCACGTGACATTTCTTTGCTCTTGACAATTTACAGTGATCATTTCCCTGAAGCTGAAAGCTGTTTTTCAAAGCTGAAAAGCAAAGGGGAACAAAGCTTGCTTGTCAGTAAAATAACTGTTTTATGCTTGTGAAAAATCTGAGTATGGCTGACTAAATTAAAGCTGTATTGTTGGCATTTTTTTTTCCATTTTGGGACATCTTGATTTGAGCCCCATTACCTTATTCTACAGTTAACAAGTGTAAAGGGTTTAAAAAATATTTTTGGTTACGGGCTTTATCAAATAAAATATATATTTTACTGGGTTTTTTTAAATATAAAAATGTAATGTGTAATATGCAATTCTGGAAATATTTTCCCTTTTTAACTTTTGTGGTTTTGGACTTGGAGAGCTGGTCTTAATTACCAATCTACTTTCTAATGTTTAAAGAACTATTCCATTTATCTTTAACATGTTTCTCATTTTTCTCCATCTCAGAGCCTGCAGTATTCCACTCCCACACAACCCTCAGGCAAGTCGCAAATTTACAGAAAGGGCCTCCAAAACTCTCGTAGCTTTTAAGATCAAGTATGCATATGGGAATAAGATCTCTCCTTTTTTTACCCCCTGAATATAGTTTTTGGCTTGGGATAATAGTTTTTCATCTGTTCTGTAGACTTTTCTTTTACTACCTCCATGGGGCTTGAATTGGTGTCTAGTGATATGAATGAGGGACTACCCACATTACTGTTGTTGTTATAATAATAAAACTTCCATGTATAAAGCTCTTTAAAAAGATCATTATAACAGAACTATTGAATGACAGTAAATGAAGTTATGCTTCCATTAATCTAATTAAAACAGATGCTAATTAGACAGACAGCTTCATTTGGGGCAGAAATCTTATGCAGCCATTAGTAATTTTGAAAGGATGCTATGGGTCCTCTTGTAAAGGAGCACTCCTGACTCTGATGTTTTCTGCCATGTCAACCTATTTTAATTTTTGATGGCTGCTGGGCACAGTTCCAAAAAAAGTATTGCCTGGAATTTCCATGGGTCCGTGCATGGTCTAGGCAGGGGTCACCAACCTTTTCAACTTTAAGACTTGTGGACTTCAACTGTCAGAATTGATTGGGAATTTCTGGGAGTTGAAGTCCACAGGTCTTAAAGTTTGAAGGTTGGACACCCTTGGTCTAGGGTCAATTGTAAAAAATGAAATTAGAGGCTGCTCTTCTGCTTTGCACCAGATCAGCTTGTTTTGTTTTCTTTTAAATCAGGAGGGTTAGGGGACCTGGAAAGAATCATCTCTGGGCATACCTGAGTATATGGACATCCTGTTGCCTGCTTCTGGATTAATATATGAGAATGTGAGCTAGCATACAAATCTCCAGTCTTTTAGGGCTGGTAGATTTGGAATTTCTCATGTATTGTGAGAATTCTCACAAAATGGCTACCACAGAGTTGCACATTAACAAAATGATGCCAAGGCAATATTGACATTTCCTAAGCAATGATTTAATACAATGCCACTTGGCCTTCTTCTAATCCTTCTCTGTTGGGACATTACAATAATGTGTCCCTGGCACTATTTTAGGGATTCAGGTTCATGCAAGTTATATCCAGGGTCCCTCTAATAAACAATGTATCAGTTAGATTTTGCAGAACAGGTAAGATTATAATGGTATTCCGAATGGCATAGATTTCAAGGACAGAAACCCATTTACTGCAGTGATGGCTTCCTACAGTAATTAACACCATCACTGCCAATTCCTTCCCCAGTTACAAGAATATGCCTTGAAAATCATATAACTGATGGGAAGTTCGCTGACTAATTCTTACAGCAATCTACATCATAACAGTCCAACATCTCAGGATGGCAACATTCCTTCCCATGCCCGTCAGTAGGGCCCACAGGGATGGTAGAAAAGTTGCAGTGGTTCTACCTTACTTGCTGAGTAGAGTGCTTTCCTCCAAGAATAACACTCTATATGCTGCTGGTAAGCAAGTTTGTAGAACAGCCAGTGAAAGAATCAACCTGTACCGAAGTAGCTTGAAGAAAGCAATAAGGCTCAGTTTTATGATATGATGGCATTACATAAAAGTTACATGAGCATCTATCTTGAGATATGACAACAAAATCTCATAATAGGCAGGCAATAAAGTAAAATTAGACTAGACCATCTTCATTTGATATAGATGAAGAAGTTTCCACAGTTATATTGTACCAATTCACTAGACAGCCATTTGATGCCAGTATATATTCAAATGTATCTGCAGCCTAGTTCTGACTGAGGCGATAAAGGTATGTATATCTGGATTAAATCACTTTAAACTTATTAGTGGGTGTTTGGAACATAGGTTATTTCATGCTTTGGCATAAAACTATCCACACATAATGAAATAAAAATATAATATAATAATATAATATAATATAATATAATTTATATATATATATATATATATATATATATATATATATATATATATATACATACATACATACATACATACATACATACATACATACATACATACATATATCCATTCTAGAATTGTAACTTAAAAAGTGTCTATTTTATATATTGTTTGATTTTTTGGGTATGCCTCATCTAGGCTTCCATCTACAAATCAGAAGCAGTGTAGTTAAGAAAACAGAGTTAGCACTTTAATGAGAACTAAGAGTACACCTAGGGAGAGTCTGTTTGATAATATCCAATTTGTTTTACTATTTGTTGTTCCACAATTTGATGCTCCCATGGTGGGTTGGCCTACAGCTATACTGATCCCAGCCAACATATCTAATTTGTCCAGAGGATGCCAGATTGGGAATACTCTTTGTATTTCTCCTGGTTGTTTTAATAACAATGTCCAAGATTTGCCTTGAATTTTCCCAAAGAATTTGTTTTCCAATGTTATTTCTTTGGAAGAAAGAACCTCCAAGCATTACTGAATATAGCTATTCTCATCCAAATACAAATTACAGAATAGTTTTCCTTCAGTAGATTGTTCAATTGCTCCTTTGCTTGTTTCATACTAGTCAATAAGATAAATGTAATGTATCTAGAACAAAGGAAGGACAACTGCAATCATGGAAATGGATTAGAACAATAAGGATATATTTTTATTTTGCAGGAGAGGCATGCTATGATATCTGGTTATTTTGGATAGGTACTTTGGTCACTTCTGTATTGTGACATTTGCCACCACCACCACCACCACCACAAGTAGAGAGTTTGGGAGAAGTCTCTAGTGCAATTGATAGAGACTACTATTGGTGATCCTCCTTTAGAATGAGGCATTGGGTAACTTCCTCTGGAGATCATTTGTCCGAGACAGCATTCTGAAGGACATTTCAACACAGCAAAGTCTGAATCCCAGTCTGACATGCATTCTATTTGCATATATTTATTTAATGTTGTTTCAGTCACCCTAGATTGTCTATCCATCACCTTACTCTGCTAACTAACTCCTCAGATAGTTCCAGTAAGTATAGAGGAGAAGTACACCTTTGTTGAAATATCAGGAAACATTAATGGTTGTGAAAGTTGGACATTTTGACCTGGACAATTTAATTTTCAATTATAATCTTAAAAATAAAAATAAGTCAAAATATTTTAAAAAGTAGAAAATGATATACTCTTAAAGAAGAATATTCAAGTTGAAAATGCAAGAAGCAACATGGAAGGCATTCAAAATTTATGTTTATGAAGTGAGATCATAAGTATCAAAATATATAGGCAGTATGACCTGAGAAGGCACAAAAGATGGGAGAAATTAGTTAACAGTAAAGATAGACATTGCTTAGGTTATTATAATTCATAAATAATATTGTAATTTAAACACTGAGTAAGATAGGTTGACAAGGCAGCAATGTACACACACACACACACACACACACACACACACACACACACACACACACGAGAAGGCGGCAGACAGAAACTTGAGTCAGAGAAAAGTGATCAAGAAATGTCTACATTTGAATACTGACAATACTCCAGAGGCAGAGATACGTGATGAATCCCAGATTTCAGAAAGATGTGACAGTGTAAATATGGGAAACTTCTGTTGATATATTCAAAACCTCTCAGAAATGATTGGAGTTTGGAAGGATATAGGAACTGTTAATGTACTGCTGATATATGAGAAGAGTGCAAGGAAAGATTTGTGAAAAGGCAGACAGGCAAGCATGACTTTAGTTGGTACAGACATTATGGGAAAAGCTAAATAACAGAAACCAAAAGGAGAACACCTGGAAAGTTACGATTTAATTAAGGACAGTCAGCATGGATTCGCACAAAGTGAAACATGCCCCAAATATCAGATTTATGGAGGAAGTAACAGAAAAAAACAGACAAAGGTTAAGTCATGGACATAAGGAAAACTTTTGATACAGTACAGCAGAAAATTGACATGTCAATACAGAATGGCATTGAAGGGAACTGCAAAATGATCAGAAAGAAGCAATGTGCAGTTTGATTAGGACAAAAAGAATAAGACTGCAAAGGTTAACAGATAAGACATTTGATAGACAACGTGAACATAGTGAATGTCACCTGGATATAGAACTAAATGCATTTCATCTTATAAATAGTAGCAAGCTTCTTGTATTTCAGACAATAGCATAAGAGAAATAGAACTGCCTTGGCAAAATGTGGCACAGATTTTTGTGGCTGTGCTGCTGTTATTTGATCTAACATCCGAATGTTACTAAAGAGACCAAAGCAAATGAGTTTTGGAATCCATATGGCTTTTAAAACTTTTTGCTTCCTACTCATCTCAGCTACATTCGTCTAACCATGGCAGGAGTACCCTCATTTTGGAAGAACCATGTTCCTCCCTTAGAACTGGCCTAGACAATTCAGTTTAAATAGGAGAAGGTTCTCTGTTTAAAGAAGGTGTGGGATTCAAGAGGCTGCTATTTCTTATTAGGACTGCTGATCCTCTGGAATGCCTCCCATTAGGGCTCACCTCAGTTCTGACCTCGATGATCTTCTGAAAACAGCTGGAAGATGGAAATCTTCCAGGGAACATCTGAGGACTGTCACTTCGATTTAAATTTTTGATATGTTTAAAAAAAAATGGTAGGTTTTTATTGTTTGGTATAGTGAATATTTTAATGGTTTGCATTTTCTATAAAGCCACCAAGAATCCTGTAGGGATTGCAGTGAGGTATAAATCTAATAAATAAATAAATAAATAAATAAGATTTGGACTGGGTTTTTTTGTTATTATTTTTAGGCTGTTAGGATTTTTTTCATTTTTATTGTACTCTTAGGTGTTTTAATGGTTGGTTGATTCTAAAAAGCTTCTTAAATTCCTGTGGGATTGCAGCAGACAATGATGTAGTCAGCCATGCAGTTAACATTTTATTATATTCATTCATTCATTCATTCATTCATTCATTCATTCATTCATTCATTCAATATTTTCTACAGCTGCCCATCTCAACAAGTGACTCAGGGCAGTGTATATTATAAAAACAATAATCTGTCCCACATTTACTTTAGAACATCCATTCCTTTTTTCCATGCTGCAAAACAAGCTTAGTTATATCTACAATGCTTTAGTAATGTTTTTTCAAAAGGGTTCTGGGCATATATGAGATGTACCATTGTTTCTATGGGATCAATGCTTGGGATTTTTTTCTCAGTTTGCAGATATTCATGGCCACTCTTTCATCCCTTTGGAACTCCTGAGGTCTCCTTCCCCAATGGGCCCTGAACAGTAACTCTCCACAGGCCATTCAAGCCTAGTGCACTCCTTGAGTTGACTGGGACTACACTAATCTAGTAAGAATCTGCTTCCTACGCTTGGGCTACTTCCATCCTAGGACTGAAAGCCAGGACTGAAAATAGGGAGAAAGAAGTCATTTTCCACTCATGACAGTAGAAATTCAACTTTAAATGGTGGAAATACTTCTTCCCATTGGTTTCATGTCATAGGATGAAGTTACATTATGCAAATGAGAATCACCAACTTGGGGAACTTGAAAAGACATCAGATAAACTTAAAACGTGTGAGGCTGTGAAGCATTCCATATGCCTCCACGATCAAAGGCATTGCCCCTTTGATCAATACCTCTAGGAAAGTACTGTTTTGTATACGTTCTGTTCACAAAAGGTTGACTTGAGGATAATGAATGATGTAAGAGGATTCTTATAGCATATATTGAGAAAAGAAAGTAAATGAGAAAAAAGATATTTTATTTATCTACATTCTTAGTGATTTACTGATTTTACTAGCAGAGTAGAGATTTAAAAACAAGTGAGGATGCACAATAGCCCTGAACACTCATGAATTATATTGATACACAAATGCTCTGTTACACTCTCTTCCGTCAATTGCATTAGAGATCTTTTTTTTCTCTTAATGTTCCAGTTCATGTTGATAGAGTTATGTAGGAATGAAATGAAGGGAGACCCTTCCCTCTTCAGCTGCCTTGAACTACCAGAGGAAGATGAGCTGGTAAATGCAACAAATAAAGTTATAACAACACACTCACACTTATATAGGTGCACAAACACAAATTAAAAACACAACTGAAGCATCGTGGAAACACCCATTGTGTTAATCAATTATAACTGAAATATATTTGTTGGGAAAGGGCTAACACAAAATGAGATAAAGATAAAATTTACCCATTTTTTTTAAAGAGACTTATCATTTTCCTTTCTTCTCTTTCTGCTGCTCAGTCAAGTTGGTATGAGTGCAACTGACTTTTCTGTCAAGCAGTTACTGAACAATCACTTACCACATCATCTCTGTCTTCCCATTCAACCTCAGAGAGGTCAACACTGCTGTAATTGGGCTTTCTTCGCTTTTTCCCTTCTTCATACTAGGGTCATTAAAAAGAAAGAAAGAAAGAAAGAAAGAAAGAAAGAAAGAAAGAAAGAAAGAAAGAAAGAAAGAAAGAAAGAAAGAAAGAAAGAAAGAAAGAGATGAGATCCTGGGTGAAAAAAAACCCTGGCACTTTTATTTTTCTAGTAAATCGATATAAGCATCTTCAACTTTCTCTCACTATTGTGTTCAATTTTGCATAAATGAATAAAACACTGTTCTTTTGGAGTATATCAAGATGCTTTTTTGCAACAATCTTCTAGAGTCTGGAGCTCTCTTCCATGCTGGACTACAAAACCATCTCATCCAGCCAGCATTAGCGTGGTAGTTAGAGACACCACATTTCAAAGGTACCCTGTTATGTTGCTATGTATTATATTTTATTGGCAAATACATCCTTGCAACAGTACAAACACAGAATAAAAAGATAGTGATTACTATTTATTTTCTTACAAAACTCTTGTGCCATACACTTTAGAAATAAAAGTCACAGCTACATTCTGCTGCAGACCACTTCATACTACAGCACATGGAAAATACACACGACCTCTAGTCATATTTGCAAAATTTTAAAAAAAGACATCTTGAACTTTCTTTTCCAGACCTGCAGGAAGTTATATTTCCTGCAATGTTATCAACAACTGTTTATATATTTCTATTTAAACAAGATAAGAGACTACTCCTGGGAAGTTTGGTGTTAGTATCTGCATGATATTACATTTTATCTGTTCTTTCATGGAGAAAAATGCAAGAAACACAGTAATAAGTAAATGTAACAATAAACACTGGTATTGTTATACTGTAAATCTCACTTTTTTAAAAATAAACATCACAGTTACAAATGAGTTGACATTGGTGTTTTCATAATGTAGAAAAATCCTGCCCCCTGCTGCATCCAACAGCAAAGAGATCTTGCTAAAAATAACTACCGTAACTTTCCAATGTGTAGGCTAAGTCTGATGTCTACAGTGGAATTTGCTAGCTTTCCAAGAAAATAAACCAAAGGCTGTATTTTAAAGATTGGTATTAAATATTGAAATTAACACTGTTCAAAAGCCATTTTGAATCCATTACTTGCAATTAGGCTTCAAAAGTTGCAATGCACAAAATATTGATACTTATTATGTTTCTGAAGGACCTAAATTCTTCAATGATGCTCCTGCCATCAGTCAAGAGCAGTTGGATTTCGCCATCCCCTATCCCTTGTTTAACAAGAAGGCATGGTGAGCTTGCATTCAACTGGTGCCCGGGCACAGTGTCATCATGGATGTTTAAGGACTAATTATATGCCTACTGCCATAATTGAGTCATACAGCTAGTTGAACAAGGAAGTAATGGCTCAGAAGGGTTAACGAGGTGGGGCTGGAGGCTGAGAAAGAGGAAATTTAGGAGCAGCGCATTGAGTGTATCCATCATGGCTCCTCACCAGGATAGGAGACAGGGATAGCTAAATGGAATGTTGTGGGAAGAGAGAAGGGACAGAGAGGCAATGAAGGAGTGCTGCGGGCACAACATAATCAGCAGTGGGTTAGAGTCTGAGTAAGGGGCTGATTTCATTTTAGCTATCTTTCATACAGACATTCTGAGGGTCAAGAAGGCCAAATAGCAGTTTTCTGTCAGACTTAAAATTTTTCTGAGCCCAGTCGTTGGATCCCCTTGGGATTACCATATTACACCTCTGTTCCACAAACTTCACTGGATTCCAGTCTCTTTCTGAGCACAGTTCAAAGTATTGTGATATTTAAAGCCCTTAATGGCATGAGTCCATGCTAACTGATGAAGTGCTTCATCCAGCCAGGACAGGGGTGTCAAACTCAATTTCATTGAGGGACGCATCAGCATTGTGGTTGCCCTCGGGGGGCTGGGTGGGTGCGGCCTACTGGGTGGGCATGGATGGAGTGGGTGTGGCCTACTGGGTGGGCATGGCAAGCTCTACATCATTTGCGTCAAGTGTGCCTGTGGGGGCCTGGGCAGGAGTGGGACAGATCTGAGGGTCTCTGGCAGAAAGGGGTGGGACCAGGGCAGAGCCCATCAAGCCGGATACATGAAGTAGGTGAGGGCCATTTGCTGGCCACTTCCAGGCAATGGTGCATTTCTTCATTCCTCATAAAGGGTGACACCTCCCCAGAATGCACCCAGGGGGTAGGGTCGATGCGGCAAGGGCTGGTTCCTCACTGTTTCCAAACGGCCTTGTGGAGCTAAGACTGAATGCCTTTCAGCATAGATGGCTACCACAAAATTGTACATTGGCTCCCGGCTGGCCTGGGCCAGGGCCAAGGCAGCAGGGGCCATTCTCTCACTGTTTCCAGGATGGCTTCGTGGGCCACATACAACCACTTCGTGGGTCGCATCCAGCCCCCGGGCTTTATGTTTGACATGTCTGCACTAGGACATGCCTATCCTATTTGTGCTGGTATAGATGACCCATTTTGAATCAGTCAAAGAACTCTATCGGGATCCAGAAGAGGAGCCTTTTCTGCCCCAGCGCCCTTTGGAACAACTTACCCTTTAAAGGTAAAATCCGTCACTACCTTCCTATCCTTCTGCAAGAGCTCAAAGACCTGGCTCTGTTGGTTGGCCTGGGGACCAGAAGGGGGAACTTGGTGATGGAGGTGACTGTTGGATTGATGGCAGATTCCACATCCCCTCCTTGCTCTCTGCCCTCCACCCATCATCTTTTTGTTTCTATATTGATGTATTCTCATATTTTATTTTATTTTTCTATTATTTTACTTCTGTTTACACTCTTTTCATTTCTTCCTTTTTATTGTAAGCTGCCTAGAATAGGCCCATAGCAAGATAAGTGGCTTATAAATTTAACAAATAAATAAATGCATTTACTTTTATACTTCTGAAGAGTGCCAGATTACATATGCATGGACAAATATATATTTGATACCCAATCCTCATTATATACAATATTCTGGATCCAATAAACATATTTATATCCATTAGCTTTTGAAATGGAGGACAATCTTCACAGAAAGCTAAAAAGGGTTTTGAGGGATTTATTCTAAAATTGAGTAATATAGCATGAACATATTATTAGTTTTTATTACCTCACTGCCCCACTTTCTAATTCTATTTTTCTTTCTCCTTTTCACACATTAGTCCACTTTTGCTGGATGAAATCAGAACAGAACTATTCTTTTTGTTTGATGTCTGTTGTATTCTGATAAAAAAAATGAACATGACAAAAGAAAAATATCCCCCACCCCAAAATCTCTTTAATTTTCAGCATTACACTTCCTGAGCATAACATTGTGATTTGTTCTGGATTTGCAATTTGTCTGCCTGCAATATGGATTGGTAAGGATCAAAGTGATGCTACTGGAAGATGTGAGATTCAGAGGTTGCAGAAACATAAGACATGCATTCTTACCCTGTCAAGAGTGGCATAACATTGTTCCCAACAATGAAAAGCCTAGCTAGTATTGAGTCAATTTTTCTCCTTTTTAATTCAATCTCTTCAGGAAGTCTAGTGGCAATGGAAACATGGAGAAAACTGAAATGGTTAAGGTGTGGTCATTCTCAGTGGGGAACCTGGAGAGAGGGGAATTTGCCAACTTCACAGTAATTGCTAGGATGTGTATACATCTATCCTCATTCCTTCTCTTTGGTCTTTTTTTTTTTTAGCTTTCAAAAAAAGCTCTGGTGTGCTTACTGTCAGCATCATTAGGGATCTCCTTGTAGCTTGATCAGGCAATGATATAATATTGGTCATGTGACTTTGAAATATTGCATGGTTAGCTAACCATTTCCAGAAAATGCTGCAAGTTTGTGCATACTTTTACCAAAATTAAAGCAAGAAGATGAGTGGACAAGTCAAATAGATATTCTTCCCTTGGCCATTCTCCTACCTTGTTCCTTGTCCTATGTGAACCTTGCAAATGTTAAGTTCTTTTTTTTCCCCATGTAAATGAGAAAAAAATAAAATCTGTATCCTTTTGTGAGCATAAGAATGTATCAAAACATAGTTATTCCATCAACAACTGTCTTTGATATAGTCCAAATCAACTAAAGTATGGCAGGTACTTTGATTTTTTCCTTTACCAGTTCTAGTCCTGACATACAAAAGCTGAAAACCTTTCAAAAATAAGGACTATACGCTGTCAGCTTCTCACCTGTCAGCTTCTCACCAAGTTGCTCCACTTACTAGAGGGAAGCTGCCATGATCTGAATCCAATGAGCAGCTATGTACTGGCAGTCAATGCCATCTAGCATGAGGTGGTTCTACTGATGTTCCCTCAACCTCTAGAGCCAAAAGAAATATCTTTTCCCAACTCCTTCCTTTCATCGAGGTTAGAGGAACATTATTTACAATTCTTGTTAGAATGCAAAACCTGCCAACCTCTGCTCTCATTATTTACATCTATGCCCAGAGCTTACAATATCGCACCATAAATTCTGGAAATAGCATGACACAGCTTTGCGGGGGAGTCTGTCTGATCATTTTTATCCCAGTCAACTTTGAAATGCATTTTTTGCGTTCCTCAGTGACAACCATGACAATCCTTACTGAATCACCTGAAATCTGTTCGTTGTAATAGGGTGTCAGACTAAACCCAGGTTCATAGCTCCATTCAATCAGAGACTTGTTTTATAGTAGCCTATTTAGCCAAAGTGGAGGTAAAAGAGATAAAAGAGAGAATTGTATACTAAGCCAAATTTATGAAGGAAAAATGAAATATAATGCAATATATAATAAAATAATACTTCAAATAATTTTAATTGTTTACTAATTATATTTTTCTTCTTATTTATTTTAATTATTTCTGCTTTAAATTTACATCTGGTTTAATATCTCAGTGATTTGTTCACGCAGTGTACATTGTAAAACACTTGTCATGCAACACACATTGTAAATCAAATATATTAAAATAATGCAAACGATATGCAAAATACTAGAGAAGTCAGTAAAAAGAATTTCTTGTAGGAGAGGCATATTTTTGATTGAAGATTTAAAAAATGCCAGAATGTAGCAGTAACACAGTGGAAATAATCCTTAAATATGTAAAACCAGAATGGTAGTATTCTTGGCCATTTTTTTAATAGATAAAACATTTACCTAGTTGTGGTTACTTACAAAGCAAGCCAGATGTAGCATGAGAATTTTTCTTAAATAATTTTATTCACTATTGGAATGGGAAGGAGAGATCAATTTTTGGACCTAAAAATACAGTTCTCTGCTACGTTTATTTGAGCTGAAGTCCCCATTAATTTGGCATGCCCATGACTTTCACCTTGGGATCTATCTGGCACCAATGCAGATTCTTAGTTTAATTGCCTGACTTTTAAGGGATTGATTGATTGATTGATTGATTGATTGATTGTGTTATCAATGGCACACTTCTAACTGATTTTCTAAAATCCTGGGTTTTATAAAATGGAGTCAAAGGACTACATGAAGTCCTTTTCTCGGAGATATTGAATTTGTGATGGAGATGAAGCATGTTATCTCCTAGAAACCAATCTGTAAAGTCCAAGATTAAGACTGAGTTGAATAAAAGGATGAGATTTTTTTCCAAATAAAGATATCCAGAAGAAGGATATAATTTAAGATTTTAATCCCAAACTTCTTAGATTATAGTTGGCAATAGAGACCAGTTATTTTTGATTAGAATTTCTTGCCAGCTGGCAATGACAAACTGCCATGCAGTAAAATTTCCAAATTTTATTACAATGAAAAACCAACAGTTAATTATGTCATATAAAGAAGAATGATAGATGAATTGGGGGATAAACCTTAATGTTCACACAGAAGAAAAATGGGAGGAAATAAAGATTAAAATTTCATCATAAATGCCATAACAATGTTATGTATGATCCTTAACACAGAGATTCATGTGCACATACATGAGCATTAGCATATAAGTTACAAATGATAATAAGCAAAGTCTAAATCCCTGGAGCTTGAAAAGCTTGTTTCTTCATGTATCTTAAACCATTAAACTATTTCTATAGAAGTGAGCTGCTCTTTACCAGGCAAGTGTGTGAGTGCACACATATAATTATGTAAATAATTACATCACTTCTATGGATGATAATACTGAGGACGCTTGTAAATTAAAGATAGATCATGTCACACTCCCATCTTGATGCTCTCTGCTCATCCTGGGATTATCAAACAACAAACTGTTTGGAATTATGACAGTGAAGGTGGAAAGTTAGGAAAATTGTAGTTGGTGCAGTGGTTTCCAATTTCATACATTAAATTGTTCTCATGGCCACATTCCCATTTCTTTTGGAGGATATCTGGCTTTGATGTTGTTCTTTATTTTGTATTTTTTATGAACAAAAGCAGTTTCTAAAATAGTTGGAATACACCATTCAGTAATTTGAATATACCATAGCAGTGATTTGATTTCCCTCTCATGGCCAATATCACCATTCATAAAGTGGGGAAAAACAGATTGTTTTCCTATTTCACCACCTGGACCTTGTGACAAAATGGCTCATGGTGACCTGGACACATGAAACACAGAATCTGACCTCTTTCAAACTTTAGGGGCAACTACTGAAATTCACTTAATGTTTTGTCTACAAGACAGTTTAATAAATCTTCATCTAAAGGGATGAGAACAATAAGGAACACCTTTTATGAACCTATAAAGATGGGGTAAATAATATCTTCATTCAGAAGTAAATTAGTTGTGTGGCTTATATACTACATATGATTCTTTCCATAACAAATCCTCTATATTTAACATTTCATTTGCATTCTTAAGACGTTATCATTCAGGAATATGTAAAACTGACAGCTGCTTATAATTATATCTCTTTAGTGTGGAAATAATTTAAAACATCTGTCCTTATTTCAACATTTGCAGACTTCAACTCAGTGAATGTCTTTTTACCTAAAGTCAAAGTTGAAAGAAACAAATAACAGAAAACTGTAAGTATTGCTACCAAATTTCTTGCATTTCATCTGTATTTACAACTGGCTTTATCAGCAAAGCCTTCAAACAGCTAATTGTCTTTTTTAACATATATAATTTTGGTTTGCTAACGAGTGACAATTTTTGCTCTCACAGGGCTTCAGATGCTCTTTCTCTTTTAAGATAGATATACCAACAAAAATAATTGTCGATATCCAAATGATTGGACTCCTCAGTTATTTAAATGAACACAAGGCATTTTCACTGCTCAGATTATTTAAATATTTGCTTGACAGCTACAGCTGCAGAGTTTTATAGAGCCTCTGAATTTGCAAGGGTAAGTGTAGGTTATCTTAGTTTCCAGCAGGCTTCCCCAGAGAAAAATGAGATTTGCTGCTTATGAAAGGCTAACACCACTTAAGTGGGTATTAATGTTTCCTCTGAGACTTGGATTCCTGTTTGGCTATATTAGGAGAAACAATTTTTTCCCAGAATTTACAGCTATGTTAATACTGGTTTAATAATCTTTAAATATGTTGGGGTTTTTGCTATGTGCAATGTATTGTGGCAGTTTATACATTTAATTTAAATTCAGGAGTTTATTATGAAAGTAAAACAGCTGTCACTTTAAGGACATAAACACACACACGCGTGCGTACACACACACACACACACACACACACACACACACACACCAAGAGACTCATTCTGTTTTCCATATCCACAAAGACATTTTCTGTTCTTTTGAAAAGGACAGAGATAAAACAATATAATTCAAAGAATTATAATTGAAGAATTGTTTTTACAAGAAATAATAAATAGGAAAATTGAAGTACTTTGTACCAAAGGTTAACAGTTTGCATATTTACAATTTCAAGATTTCGATCTAAAGATCACCATCACTATTTATTAAGTAATAATAAAAGTGATGACTTTTCATGCTACTTAAAACATATGCCTTAAACATTATTATTGCAGCTTTCCTCTAAAATATTAGGGAAAAAATAAAAATAAGAATGTGTTCTGAAAAGCAACCAAAAATGATAGGTATAGTGCAATTTAATATAGGTGTGCCCCCAAATTAGTCAGTATGGCCCCACAGCCTTAAACTACCACAGTTTTAGAAAATGAGGATGGGAGGACAATCCATTGTGTCTCTTATGGTTGAATGGCAAAAACCTTCTCAAATTTTATCTATCAAAATTTAGACTCCAAACTTTAAGAAAAAGGAGTGTTTTGGGTGAATCATATTATGCATTATCTATTCCATGAAAAGCAGATGTTGAAACTGTGTGTTCAATCCAAATAATTTGTGTTCTGGAAAAACTGAAAGGTTATTTGGGAATATTGAGAAAACTACCTAAATTTATTACTGTGGGGAAGTTAATACGTCCTATAGATAACATGTATACAATGAAGTTGTGATTTCAGAGGAAGAAAAAAGAATATGTTGAAAATTGGGATATAATCTCATGGTGACGATCTCATACTCTTGTCATTGATTATGCATTTCTGAATTAAGAGGGCTTTCATAGTGGTGGATTTGGTGATTGAAAATTGGATATTATAAGATATTCTATAGCTAAAATATGAAAGAGTATGCTGGTGAGGTGTCTGTGGTTTTAATAAATGAAGGTAAAATGCCACCAGAGGACAGAATCTCTGTTGTTGTTAGCTTTGCTTATAGTAAACAAGATAATAAAATATGACCAATCCTACAGATAAATAATGAAATAAACAAAATACGAACTTGAAACAGTTAATAATGTAAGAAGTTTTACAACCTTCTTGGAGTTATCTCAAAATTGGTCAGATAAAAGCAGAGTCCTAATCTCTTGATCACAGGAACAACTGAATTTTCTGACAATTTGCAATATGAGATCTTTTTGCCATTTAGCATACAATGAAATCTTTAACACCATATGCAATACTGACATTACTGCTGTATTCAGAGCATATACAAGTGTGGTTTTAATAGGCAAGACTAATATATTTATCTGTTTTCCTCCAAAAGGGTAACACATCAAATCAGGGCAGGGAGAAAAATATACTATGTAAGGATATATAAGATGTTAAATGAATATCTAGGGAGAGAGGGAGAGAATTGCACCATAGCACAGATGAAAACTCTAATTCTATTAGTTTGAATATCTGCCTCTCAAATTCCCTGTTTAAATTCAGCCAAAGTTTTATTAAGACTGAGGGGATGTATTGCTAAAACAGAAAAGCCATATTTTGCCAGATCATGATTAAATTGACTCCTTGGGATAGAAATGGACCTATTTGACAATGTATGTTGGACAATGGAAATTTCCCAAATGATTTGGTTTGACCAAAATGTAAGGTGATGAGCCCAAAGGAAGCACAGCCTAGTTCTAGCCAAATCTGAGTGTTGAGAGTTGAATAAAAGTATTGTAGCTGATGGGGTATGGACTGGATGGCTTCTAAGCTTGATATATCTTCAGAGATGCACAGCTGGGTGCCAACTAATGTTAATCCAAAACTTTAGTTTTAAGCATTTAATCTATTGCTGAGATCTAGTGCTATAATATCATTTGCATATTTAATAATTTAAAAAATGCTGTTTGAACTTTTTTTTGCATCACTGTTGAATACCAAAAGAACAACAACAAAAAAAAAATGGCAGTCTTTTGGCAATAGATTTGTCAAATCTTCTGACCAAAGCTTTCAATTTTTGATTGATTATGTGCCATCAAGTCATTTTCAACTCTGTAACCACACAGATTTTCTCAAAAATGATCTATCCCTAACCTGTGCACTCATCACCTCTGTAATTGAATCCATCCACCTTGTTGCTGGTCATCCTCTTTTTCCGTTTCCTTCTATCTTTCTTGGCATTAGAACCTTTTCCAGAGAGCAGGATATTCACATAATCTGTCTGAGGTAGGATAATTTGAGCCTTGTCATTTTTGCCTTGAGTGAGAACTCTGGGTTGACTTGTTCAATGATCAATTGGTTTGTTCACTTGGCTATACATAATATTCTCGGGAGTCTTCTCCAACACCAAAGTTCAAAAGCATTGATGTTCTTCCTATTCTCTTTCTTTAAAGTCCAACTTTTGCTTCCATACAGTGCCATAGGGAGTATCATGATTTGCACAGTTGTGATCTTTATAGGTATAGATACATCAAGGCATTTGAATGGCTTTTCCAAGGCCTTCGCAGCTGCTCTACTGAGTCTGTACCATATTTTTCAACTGCTTGTTCTTTACAATTGATGGTTGATCCTAAAAGGCAGAAGCCATCCACCACCTCAATATTTTCATTGTCAGTTCTAAGGCTTGTTGTTCTACCTGTTGTCATTAATTTGATCTTCTTTTACTTTCATTTTTTCACAGGGCAATTTGACTTTTAATATTGGAGCTTGCAGATTCTTTGCATTTTCAACTATTAGGATAGTGTCATTCTTCCACCAGTTTTAAAACCATACTCATCTTCTTCCAGTCCAGCTTCCATTCAATATACAGTATATTCTGCATATAGATTGAATAACTAAGGGGAGAATATACAGCCTGGTCCCATTCCTTTGCTAACCTAGAGCCAAGTCTGTTTTATCACATTCTGTCTGCACAGTGGCTTCCTGAGCTGTATATAACTAAGCTGTATATAAGTTTCCAATGAGGAAAATAAGATGTTCTGCGATTCCCATTTTTCTGAACACATTCCACAACTTGATATGATCATCACAATCAAAGGCTTGTGTATTTAGTTAAGCTGGACAGAGATGTGGGATCTTGATATTGGGGGAAGGATTTATGAAAGCCTTGCCAAAGAGTTAGTATTTGGAAGAGCTTAATCCATGCTGTTGCCATCTCCATCTCCCCTACACATAAATGTGTCCATGGAAAGTATCAGGTGCTGAACTCAACTTGGAGGAAGCTTTTTTAAAATGAAATATTTTTTTTCTTAAAAAAATACATTGTGGTGGTCAACCTATTCTTGATTCACCTAGCTGAGACTAAATATGACTTGCTTCTGAGAAAATATGGTTGGGACTAATTTATGCAGCATAATCCTAAATTTATATGCTCAAAATAAAACCATATTTTAATAAATTTACATCCAGGTAAATACCCATTGGATATAGCTTTAATGAATGCTGAAGTTTATCAAAGAAGAGAATTTTTATTCCTTGGATATCATATCCTGATGTTCTAGAATGTATTCAGAAAAATTGATATGACAAAAGTGCTCAGTGATCATAGGAAAAAGTTTAATCAGAACTGATTAAATAACTTGCATATCAAAACAATAATAAACAAATCCTAAAGTTAAAATAGGTAAACAAGAGCCACTGAGATTAAAAGAAACAGTCTTGGGGGAACAGTATAAATTAAAAGCCCACAGATAACCATAGATTTAAAAAATACAGAAGGAACACTGTAAGTTATACCATCAGTGGCTGTACTATATATCACAAAAGATATCAATTGGGTATATCAAAAGAAGCACATTTATTCACAGAATAGCTAAGGTATAAATCCCAGCCCAGGAAATACGATATTCAGTATGTAATGTTGCTTCCCCTTTTGCTTTTCCTCTCACATCCTAGAAAAAGATAATTAGGGAAACAGTTAAATAACTTAATATTGATAGAACAGGCAACTTCATTATTCACCAGCAGATAAATTTAGTTCATGATAGTGGGTTGGAGGAATATAGAGAAATGATTTTTATGGAGGAATGTAGAAAAATGATTTTTACTATGGAAGAAATAGTTAACAATAGAATTAAGAATAGCAGAAATAACTCTGTTTAAGCACAGCAAGCATGGAACCAGTCAAGGATATTGAAGTAGTGAATTTCTTGTGTGCCGTCCTTTTGATATGGCCAACAATATGGAATACAACTGTGCATTGAAAACCAGGTGGAATTTTGGTTCCATAGAATGGCTCACATTTACTGAAGAGAGGAGGAAATGGGGTGAAATGTAATGTAGTATCTTTTTTTTTTTTTTTGCCTACGATAGTGTGCCAACATCATGTTGCTAAATTATGTTTTGTCTAATCTATGAGGTTACTCACTCCAGCACTGATGCCAAAAAAGTAAACAAAAAGAGGACAACAGATGCAGCTCTCATCTGAAACTGTACGCGATTTTAATTATATCCTGACCCTCTGACGCACTTACAGAACCTGTTGTGAAATGGCAAGTCCTGAACCTGAAGCATTATTTTATGTGTTTTTCTGACCTAGGTTATACAGGAAAGAATAAGAGCACGCCTCTCTTCAGTTCTAATAATTTGTGTATTAAAGTCAATAAGCTGGCTCTAAAGGACTCCCTAGGTGAACAAATGTTTTGTGTCCATTGTCAAATGGGAGTGAAATTTTCCCAGGGATAAATTTCACTGATCCTCTCTTTTAAAACTGCCCAAACTGGTCTTCAGTTGTTACGGAAAAATGCATCCCACTAGGGTCACTGGCTCACCCTTGTTATTTATTAATAGAGGAAAATTATTCTGAATCCTCTCACTGGGTTTTTTACCTTTCTGCCTGATCCCACTTCTGAAACAAAGTAAAATCAGGGAGTTAGGAGGAATCTTTTTAAAAGCACAGCAAATTGTTAGTGTAGAATGTTCCAAAATTTTAACAGAAAATGTCAGCTGGTTTAATACTTAAGAATATACTTATTATTATCTCAAATTGCTGATGTTGATATATAAAACCCTATAAGGCATTTTTTTAAACAAAAAAATATTTGACACAAATATTCTTTCCCGTTCTCAGATTAATTTTCATCCCAATATTTTCCCCATGTAATGAAGCAGAATAGGGCTGGGTGCAGTAGCGCACAAATTTTGCAAATTGGTTGAGAGCATAACTGAGCCACTGTTGGAGATGACCAGGCTGAGTCTGAAGGAGGGGTCAAATGCATCATCAGTCATGAGTCCTTTCACGCCCACAAGAGATCTAAGTCCAACCCATCATGAATTCCTTATCTACCGCCAAATTGCTTTGACCATTAGTACTTCAGATTCTTGTAGAGAGCTTAAGCTTGCAATAAATCTTTATATCTGAACAGCCTGGATCACCTGATTTTCCTGGTGCTTGATAGCCACTATGCCAAGCACATCAATCAGCTGTTTTGCAGCTAGTATCAGGGAAGCAACAAAAGAATAACAGAGTTGGAGGATACCCTGGAGATCTTCTAGTTCAAACCTCTGCTCAAACAAGAAACTGTATTAACAGCAGGGCCAATTCTTAAACATTTACCACAGCACACCACAAAGTGGGGGCAAAAGAACTTTTTGGGAGATGCTATAATCCTTAGACAATTAGGAAATCATATCACTTGCTATTATATACATACTTTAGCAAAAGAAGAACCTCCAATTCTATCTTCTATAAATTAACAATATTACGCTCAATGATTTAGCTCTATTATGCAATTCTAGCCTTCAACTCCCAGAATTCTCCAGCTCCAGCTGACTTAAGTCCACACATCTTCAAGGTTGAGAAGTGCTGCTCTAGCAGCTACATTTGAACTTGATGTGGATTTTATCCAAGGCACTCTTTTGAAAGAGTTGACCTAAGACCCACAACATAGAGATACCCCAAAACTGAACCTACCCTTTAAATGACATGCTTCAGTGAAATATATTTTCCGGTAATTTGTTTGGAAATGGAGATTGAAATGGTAATTTGTTTGGAAATGGAGATATTGCTTTCTACAAAAATAACAATCATTTACTGAGGCATGCCTATTATGCTTTTTTAAGACGTGAGAAAATAGGGACAGAATTTATTCAGATCCCAATTAGAAAACCGAACTGCTAGTGAAGTAAAATTTCACCACAGAATTTCATTGATGGAATAGTTTCCATTGATGAGACAGAGAGGTGAACATCCTACTGACTCCTGCAGCCCTCAAATCCTATTCAAGACTTTTTCAGAGAGGACCTCAAAACTCCAGATCAGCTTTTGAGGCCAAAAAAAGTTGCAGGCAAGAGAGGAAAGATGCAGATTTTAATGCCTTTTTTTCAGCTGTGCAAGATATTATGTTACATTATTATATTCAGATTTGTAACACAAGAGCAGACCTTACAACTATGATAAAATTGTTGGCTTCCTGTTGTATCACTGAGATTCTGATTTTGCTTTCCTCTTATATGTGTGTGGGGCGGGCATCTGTCTTTGTGTGTACATGTTAAGTATATAGCTTTTTTTCAAGGCTACTTCTTCGGACCGTGAAAACATTTCCTGTTAATATTTCCATACTACCATCCAAACAGAGCTTTTAAATGTAGCAGAAAGTGAAACATATAGAGTTTCTGTTTCCTTATTGCTATTTTTTTTTTTAAAAAATATGCCAGTGGGGTTTTGTTTCTGCATTTTAATAATACTGTATTTTGCAGTAAAGAGAAACACATTCAAGTCTTAACTTTCACTTTTTACATAAACACAATATATTCAAAACATGTATGATTTAAAGATTACACACACACACACACACACACACACACACACACACAAACACACACACACATATCTGTTTTGAATAATGGCTCTGTCTGCTTGGATTCCGGTGAGGGCTCTGCCAGACTCCCTATAGAAGGCAGTGTTATGTTGCCCTCTATCGTCACATTCTATACAGTTCATCCCTGCCAGTAGGAATTGTCTTTATGGAGAGCAGGGATTCTACATCTTTTCAATAATAGAAGTTACAGATGCATAGGGATTAATATAGATGCATTAACTTCATTTCACTAATCTGGTCAAAAGATGCTTCCTCATTACAGCATGTAATGTATAGAACATTGATTCCATTGAATAATTATATAAAAATACAGTTTACAATCATAGCAGAGACCAAAACTTCAACAGGGTTACTCAGGTATAAAATAAACAGAGAGATTGTTCAAAATGTAACTTGATTTCTGAATATAAAAGAGCAGTCTTTCCCCATCTGGTGTCCTCCAGCTGTCTTGTATTCTAACACTTGAAGTATTGCATAGCCAACATGGGCTCTGGAAAATACCGGTGTAAAAAAGATAGATATTTTTGCTAAAATAATTTTATTCCAGCCATTTTTTACCAAAGATTATATCATCTCTCAGTGGACCATAAATGTTTACATTAGAAAATCAAAGATTTTTCTCAAATTCACTTCTCGTGTTTGACTAGAAGCCAGCCAGTGGGGCCACCAGCAAGCAATAATGGAAGTTAACATATGTGGAAGTCACGAGGCAGGATGTTTGTTTTATACCTGAACATATATTACCCTGTTAGTCTCCAAATAATTAAACGGGAGCATTGTTAAATTGGTTTCACTAGCCCCACAACCTAGCATCTATTGGTTTTCCCCCAAAAAATTAGAATGGAACTGTAGGTCAATCACTGAACTGGCATTGTGTTTTCAGAAAAAAAAAATGAATTGGGTATTTGGCTATCATTGCATGTTACTTTTTTCTTTATTTGTGTCTTGCTAATATTTTATTAAGCAAGAACATAAACAAATCCAGTCCTCTAAATCCTAGAAACCAAACTGATGTAAGGGCAATTTTTGTGATACAATTACTTCATACACATAATGTCTTCTGAGCCAAAAGAAATTCAATTTTCCATGAAATAAACAATTGTAGTAATCACAGCACAACTTTAAACAAAGAAATTTTGTTGGTCATCCAATGGGAATTTCCCATCATTAGTTATCACTATTAACAATTTGATTACTGGAGTTCATTTCACCAACTGCTCTTCATGCCAGAAGAATCTCTGGGTAACATAACTTACTGGAACATTCTATCGCCTGAGGTCTCCAGATGCCATGGAACTACAATTCCCAGAATTCCCAGAAACTATGAGTTGGGAATTGGAGAGTTACCTCCAATCTACTAGGAAAGGATAAGTATAGACACTGTACCTAGGATGATGTTCATGGGGTGTATTTTCAATTTATGGGCCAATTTATTTAGTCCAGTAGAAATAGAATTAGAATATAAGATAGCGAATTCAAAGTTCCCAATTCCAAGTTCATAACTTTATTTATCTGTGATCTTTCTAATGGAATGATTGTGTATGACAGGGATCTTCAAACTTGGTGTATGGTAATGACCCAGAAATGTCAGTGTTTTAAGGATAGAAAGCATAACCACTTTTTCCCAATTTTTAAAAAATCTGCTGTCATGAATTACATCATTTGCCAGTCAGTCCTGGATCATTTATTTTGTTAAAATACATTACATAAATCCCACTGAAACAGGGAATTTATGAGATTTAATTTGTATAATGGCAAAATCATAAATAAAGAGAAGATGACAGAATAGGAACCCCTGTGTCTGTTGTAACTCTAATTTATCATGGCAATGATCCAATTCAAATTTATATGTGCATATTTCAATAGACTTAAGACATACAACTTAATATTGGATCGTGGGTTTTGTGAGCATCTCAGAAGCATCAAAGAATTGATCTGCATAGTGGATATTATTCTAAGAAATATCCTACTACAAATTCCATTTTTCTTTTTTTTAAAAAATATGTTTTATTAATTTTTTAACATAATCACCTTGATATTTGATAAACAGTGTGTTGTCTGAGTTTCCATTTAAGAAACATTCACTAACAGTTGATTTCTATAATCTATAATCCACATAATAACTTTACTTGTTTTCCTCTTTTTCCCATAATGTTCTCTTTTACCAACCTTAACTTAATACAATTCTTATTATTTTAGTGAATGACAATTGAATATAAAAGTTTTCTAATATTTCTACAGATAATCACATCAATATAATATTCCTTTTTTATCTAGTCATTCTGGTTGTCTCATCATAGATCCTGTTTACAGTTCTTATTTACATTTGTTTTTCCCACAATGTTCAAAACATTCTTACTGCTTAAGATTTTCTTAAAGTTAATTACATTTAAATATTTAAGTCTATTTTTTCTCATGTAAGCCAACCCAATACTTTTACCTTTCTTAAGCAATAAATAAGACTAAAAAAAGAATAAGAATAAAAAAATAAAAAGCTAATGTGCTACTTAAAATCCCTATTTCCTGTAAGCTAATACATATTTATTTCCAAAAACTTTTCATTCTTTTTTTACTATAATTAAAAATATATTTAATCTTTAAATATTCCATTTAATAAATCTAGTCCTCTAGTCTTTTAACTCTTATTCAAAACATTTTTTCTAATCCATTGTAATTTTATTAAAGTCAATCACCAGTTTTCATTTCCTATTCTTTTATGACATTTTTTTAAAAAGGAGAACACTTTTAAATGACTTGTCAAAAGCTTCTTTAACAAGAAACTCTGTAGCCTGGCCAAATTGTCAAATAAAAAATTAGAACTTATTTGATATACATGGAGCATAACAGTGTTGCAATAGGCTCTTGAACGATTGTTCATAATGGTATGCCAAGCTGCACACAGTGCTTACTTCAGAAATATACTGAAAGTCTCCTGACCTGAGCTAAAATGTTTCAGAAGCATTCTCTCTTCTACCATAACAGCTTGTATCAAGGAGAGAAGCAGCATAGAACAAAGGAGAAATTTCCTGACAGTTAGAAAAAATAATCAGTGGAAAATCTTGCCTCCAGAAGTTGTGGGTGCTCCAACATTGGAGCTTTTTAAGAAGAGATTGGATAACCATTGTCTGAAATGGCATAGGGTTTGTGCCTCAGTAAGGATTGGATTTCCAAGGTCCCTTCCACTTGTGTTTACTGCTAATTCCTCACCTGCCTCTAACTATGGCTCCAATTCAGTAACCATTTTTTCCCTGATATTTTTTTTGACTCATCCATGATCCAGTTATGCCATACTGGAAGTAGCCACTTGTGATCACTGCCTCTGGTTTCACCTGGAGGAATTACATTTTGTTTCTTTAGAGACGTCTGCCTGCATAATACTCACCAGTGTTTTCTATTTTGTGTCTTTCATGTCTGCTTTGTTGGCAGGAATAATGTCATAGTAATTAATGACTGTTGCCTCCACAGTCATGTATATCCAAAGGATTGCTCTAGTACAGGGGTGTCAAACTCGCAATGTCACAAGAGGTGTTGCGATGTATCGTGACTTTTTTTCTATTGCTGGCAATGGGGCAGGTGCGGTTTTGGCATGACGCATCCGGCTTACAGGCCAGCAGTTTGACACCCCAGCTCTAGTGTGTTTGTTCTCCATGGCTATCCAGTTACTACTTTGAGCCTCAAAATCAGAACTAGATGACTTGGCCCCTTGCTGCCACCAATACTACTCTCTTAAAGTTCATCTGTGATCAGCTGCTTCCACTCTCTTTACCACATGCTTCTTTACCTGTCAGCTGGGTTCATGAATTCAGCAATTTTTAACCTAGACTGTACTGGATACAGGTGGAGAGAAGAATTGTACTGATGAAGATATTGCACGACACCCTTAGTTGGTTTCAGGGAATCTTTACTTTTAACCTCCATAATATGGATGCAACAACTGAAGTCCTTCATGTCCAAGAAATGGTACTAGAGAAAGGTTTCAAAACCTTTTTCTACAATAAGCTGGTTTAAAAGCATATAATATGTTTCTTCAGTGTTATTGCTTTTTAAAATAGAACAACAGGGGTACAGGAGGGAAATCTTGGCAGATTTTTTGGGTGTCCCAATAGTATATTTAAATCTCTCGACTGAATCTGCTAAAATGTAAATATTAACTAAGCCAAATCTAAATGTTTAGAGGGATAAGGATGCAATCAATCATAGTTTTATATACAACAGAATCAAATGATTCCAAATGTATGATATGCAAGCATACTTCTGATAAATATTCTTATTGCTTCTGTTAATTTATTATTTAATTCTGATGTTACATTGCATCCAACTAATATTTTAGTGAATCCTTTAATGCCATTCTTTTAGCAATATGTGATGGTGCTGAAACTCTTAAGAAATGTCTGTCTGTGCTTGTGTGTATGTGGCACTTCACAAAAACTGTTCTTATATCAGTTAACTGAGGGATAAAAGTAATAGCAATAGAAGTGAATACAACAGTTCATTTAGTGACCGTTCAAAGTTACGTTGAAAAGGTGACCTATGACTGTTTTTCACACTATTGCAGATCCCTACGGTCATGTGATTAAATTTTAGACGCATGGCTACTGACTCACGTTTATACGGTCACAGTGTCCCAGGGGATCATGTGATCTCCTTTTGAGTCCTTCTGACAAGCAAAGTCAATGGGGAAGTCAGATTTGTTTAACACCCGGGTTACCAACTTAACAGCTATAGCAAGAAAGGTTGCAAAATGAGGCGAAATTCACTTAACAAATATTTCGCTTGGCAACAGAAATGTTGGGTTCAATTGTGGTTGTAAGTTGAGGACTCTCTGTATTGCTACTTGATTTTTAAACTGAGAAAGATCTTTATTCTGTCTTTTTTCAGGGAGGAGCGAGAGTGCTTTTTATAACATTTCTACAATTTATAAATTAGAATCTACTTAAACGTGACAAATAGGGGCTTTTAGCTAGAAGTACAGCATTCCATTTCAATGTAAGTGTACATAATTGCTGCAATTTATGGCTTTCCCTTTCTGAATTTTTAGGCATCCAAGTCCTTTACTCTGCAACTTGCACTTCTCTGAATCACCAAACAACCCCCATTGTCATTTATGCTGGAAATCCCTGTAGCATTTATGTTAATCAACTATTTATTTTTAAACAGTTTGCTGTAGAATCAATAATTTGTCCTTTTTTTTTTTTACTTTAAATGCTACATTTGCTATATGTTGAGAAGGGGTAAAAATAGGGGGAGGGCACCTTTTATCAAGTACTTCATGATCTTACCAGAGGCCTGAGTTCAGGATGAGTCAGAATATATCCATTATTTGTAATTGCAAATGCATATCCGTGAATGCCTAGCTGTAAGGAAGAACAAAAATAAGAACAAGTCAAATAAGTATGTCCTTTGAAAAGCAACAGGTGAAATAGCTGCAACACAATCCCAGCAGGAGATTATCTTGCCCGGTTTCCCACTGGGATTTTCTAAGAAAGCTTCCCTGAAAATTGGATCTGTTATTGTTTTCACTTCAAACATACAGTTGGTTGCTTTGTTGCACAGGTTAGTAGCTTGTGTTTTCTAACTCTCAGGCTTCTCCAAACAGAGTGGTCTGGATTTTTTTTAATATTCTATTTTTAAGGCTGTTTCCTTCTTCCATCTAAGTTTTATTCCTTTCCTGAAAACAACAGTGACCTAGAAATATTTTGATTATATAAATTGCTTTTTCTGTTTTATCATTCCCACTCTCCCACAAGGGTCAATGCAGGGGCATCCAGTGTGGCCAGGTACTTTTGAAAAGGAATCCTATACGAAGAAAAGGAGAAATATTTAACCAGACCCTCACAGGTGTCAACCACTACAAGTCACTTTACAATACTCTATGTTCAGATTGAATTTATCAGTGTCCATTGATACCGAAATTCAGAAAAGCCCTAGAAACCATTTTGTCCACTTCACAAAAAAGAGCGCTGCCTGTGATAGTTCATATTCTAAAGCATTAGAAAATTGCAGAGGAAGAATAATAAAAAATAATTTAAAAATAATTAAATGAGAGGAAGGAGAAAATAAAATTATTGGGTAGCCTAAGAAGGTTTTATTCTTTTTTAAAGGGCAATATATGAATCATGGAGGAATAGGATGGAAGCAAAGGTTGACTTGAAGCTAGAAAAGCCTGAAGAAATAAGTATACTGAGTGGCCTTGGATTAAAATAGATTAAGACTCCTTATGGCTGCATTAAAATTCATCTACCAGTTCTTAAACTGGCATAAAAGTATGCCAGCTTAACATTTACTGACCCAAGGCTGGACTTTATTCTGGCTCAGTAACATGGCAGATAAACATCTCTATCCTTAAATATTGAATGCACAACAAAGGAAGCAACTAGTGGAGCCCTCTGGTTTATCCCCCCCCCCCAAATATTAGTAGGCATGTGGGGGAATATTTGCCAAATACTCTACACCCATCTTTATTTATTTATTAAATTTGTAGGCCACCAATCTCACTGGAGGCAATTCTTTAAAAGAAATCTCAACTTTTGAGGAAGAGGGGAGACATGGGAACCTTTGCTTTATGTCCCACAAAGCAGTGTGGGTGGGGTGATTAGAAGTGGTGAGAAACATTTAAAGAATGAAGTGAGATTTTTGTGGGGTAACAGATGCTTTTATGAACAATTTGATTCAGTAAATTCAGGGAATGAGAAAAACAAGGGGCAAAACTGACCCAATTACAGCTACACTATGGCTCTTAAAAGCCTGAGAAAGAGTGGAAGAAAGCAAAAATGGGTTGACAATTTCCCACTTTACCAGGTGATTTCTACCACCAGAAGAATCACTAGCCTAGAGTGAGTGGGAGATCCAGGGAAACAGTTGTGAGGTGCAGTAAGAGTAGAGGCAACTAGTTTCTCTCTCAATGCACCGCTGGAAACAAAATATCAAGCAGCCAGGAGGAATCCAAGCCATTTGGGCTCCCAAGCTCAAGTTTGTTACTTCTCACATCAACAAAGACAACATTAGTTCCATTATTTCTTAAAAGAAATACTCTTAAAGTTTGAAGCAGCCTGATTAAAAAACAGGGTGAACTATTATCTGCAGCCTTCCCCAGCCAGCCTGAAGACAGAGTGTAGGAAACAACTGCACCCAACTTGCGTACACAGACACATCCAAAGGCTAGTGCTCTTATCAAGAGAAGGTTAATTTAAAAACAGGTCTACTGATTTCAGTATAGTGGGAAATAAACTATCTCAAAGAAATGCTTTTTGTCAAAGGGAGTGATAAACTTTTAACTTCTTTTACCTATGTTTTAATTAAGCCTTATTGCCTCTTGACCTTTTGTGGCACAGGTAGGTCACTCTATATAATTTCAGGCTGTTTCCCAGAAGATTTATTTTCATTTGATTTTGTGAACTGAAATCTTATTTGGAAGCAGAGATCCTTCTCTAATTCACTAATTATACCAGACCAAAATAATCTTCTACTCTGTTATGAAAGTTGCATGCATTTTTGTAAGCCAGGTTTGGTATATTTTAACTCTTCCTTTCTCTCTTATTTTCCTAACAACATTTGGATTTAATTTATCTCTTTCACTTCTTGGAAGACAGGCAGTGGCAATAATGAATACTAGGCAGCTAACCCTGAGGAAGGATGGTAAAGCCTGGTTATTTAGACCTAGTAGGCTTTTGGAATAAAAGTTCTGGAATCTCCAATGTTTTATTCTAGCTGTGGCCTATCTATGCTGCTACAGAATTTATTGACATTAGATAACAGACAGAGATCATGCACAGAACAGAAGTTTAATGGGATCTTTGCCATTAAATGCAATGGTACTTAGCAGTGCATAATTAATTTAAAACACATTTTGTTAAAGTACATTTTTTAAAAATATATATATTAGGGTTAAAACAAAGAGGAGTTGCTATCTGAACTGCATTCCATAGATATCCAGAATGCAACATCAAAATGAACAATGGAGCTTGTTCTGGGTGGCAGGGCAATCACTTGTTTTTCCCATATTCCCTTTGGAACACTGTAAGATTTATGTGGGAATTTTTACTGCTTTTTCCCCCCTTTTTCCTTCCTCTTCATGTTATAAGGCAATAATCCAATCTGAATAAAAATAAATTTACAATTTCAGACCTAAGAGAGCTGTGGGAAATAATCTAAAATAATGTGTTATATTAGACCTAGAGGTTTACACATAATCAAATTTAGCACTATACTTATTTCACTAAAAATCCCATTCCATTTGACAATGCTTCTCTTACACAGCTGAATGCATTCATTGATTACAATAAATGTACCTTCAGATCAATGATGTGCAGTCATTAAAACATCCCTTGGTGGAAAACTCACTGTTAATAGCTTTCACAGATGTTCTGCATAACCTAGCTTTACCCCCAGGATGCAGAAATTATCTAAAACCTGCTGAGAGATTTTTTTTTCCCCACTTGTAAATTATTTTGCTGTGGATTACAGCTTTGTTATAAAATTCTCTGATTAAGCATAAAAGTGATAAGATGTTTCAAAACAATGTTTAGCTCAATGATTTTAAGCTAACCCACCTGTCCTGATTAGGCACATTTTAAAATAGTGATGTCAGGAGCATCCACAGAATAAGGTCCAAAGCTACATAAAGGCATTCTTATTTTATTATCATTTACACCAATCAGCTGGAATTCTGTTAAGCTAACAGAGTATAGAAGTCTTGGTAAAACTGATCTTTTGAGAACTGAAAAAAAGTATTAAGAAAAATTGCCCAAATGTGGAAGAGTTTACTTTTAAAAACAAAACTCTTTTAAAGGGTATGACTAATCATTTCCATGCAGTAAATTACAATGTGATTTCATATCTAAGGTATGAAAATAATTTTCTGATTCCATGACAGTATTTTGGGATGTGATCTCTAATGGTAACTTTCTTAGCAATATTCATGCTTTATTTTTCATAAGAAGGTACCTTTTATTACACTGACTGGCAAAGAACTAGATCCAACAATATTTCAGTTGAAAAAGTGAAGCTGATGCTGCTGAAATTTAATAGAATTTGATGCACCATTATAGAGTAAGCACATGTCTTCAGGTAGTACATAAGATCACATCCCAGCAGTAATCACATCGGTCTTGCGCAAGACATTGTACAGTAGCTTGTACAAGTAGAATGGGCTTGTGGGCTTCTACCAGTTTTCTTTTGTGCTAAAAGCAATTGTTTTCACAAAAGTGTTTCTTTGGACCTAGCTCTATAGCTTTTTATATTTACAATTCTACAAATCCAATTAGCTTTGACTTAGTAGCAGTTTACAAATGGATAAGTTACCTTGTATTTTGGAATTGCCTTTAGAAGTTCTTTCACTGGAACATCTGTGCCCACAACTCCCAGAAGAATGCCTTTTGATCTCTATTTTAAAATAAATATATGTTTAATGTTTGGTCAATAAACAATTGAAATCAGAGAAATGGTTTCAACCAATCAGTTTAATCCCATATGGATTAAAAGTGCACAAGGAATACAGATAATTAGCTACAGTAATTCTTCCTTTATTGGTAAGGATTCCTGTAGTTAATCTGCTTGTCTACGCACTAGGCCAGCAGTAGGCAATCTTGGCTCTTTTATGACTCGTGAAATCCACGAGTTATAAAAGAGCCAAGGTTGCCTACCCCTGCACTGGGCCCATGTGAAGCTGGGCAACCTCAAGTCTTATCACTGCATTAATGGCCATATGGCAATTCACACACAGCATCAGGAAGGAAGACTTCTTTCCTTGGAAGAACCATGCTGAAGGATGCTTGAGCGAAACATTAAGTTAAAACAAAGGGCCTCTCTGAGATGTTGCATGGATCACTTCTCTAAAATCAACAGCCATTTTTTTTCCTAATCCTGGAAGGAAAAGCATATATGGTGTGCAATGTTTCAACTGATAAGGATGCTTTCAGTTAAACTCTTTGAGTCTGGAAGTGTATCATGGAAAAATGTTGCATGGAACTATGCAATTTACTTTGTTTTCTCTTCAGATCGTATAAATCTTTCGCCTTTTATGGAAATATGCAACTTACTTCCCCAGCTGCCTGATCCTGTAACTGATACCTCAGAGGGAAATATTTAGTAAAAAGCAGTTTAAAATGTTAGAAATGAAGCAGAATGTTAAAAACATATTAAAACTTTGTTGAACTTATTTTTTCCTTAGGCAACTTTATACCATAAGTAAAGACATTTGTTCTAATCAAGGATTCTATAGGAACAACAATAAAAAATGCATGCATTTGTATTCATATATATGTATAGCTAATTGTGTATATGTGCAGGGTGCTACTACAGGCAAGAGTTTTACACAGCCGGATAGTGTATAATGAGTTCAGATGTTTGAGACATAATGCAAATAATCTAGGAGCATTTAACATACTTACATGTAATTGAAACAAATAATTTCCAATCTTATATAACAATTTCTAGGTTTTATATCCTGTTTGATATATTCCTCTTCCCATTTACAAGCTGCAATACACATGCAAATAAAGAGCTTGGCATTCTCAATTTGTGCTTCATGAATTCATGATATTGTATTTCAAAAAGTATTTAATGGTTATTGATATTAACAATGTGTGCTTTTATTTCAACAGCTAGCACAAATATATGGGGAAACAGCAGAATCTAAAAAAAAAATACACATGATTTCATCAAGCCATTCAAATACTCTATGTGCTAGTTTAAAGCTTTCATTTTTTAGCCGATGACTGTGAGAATACTTACAGTCTCATTTTGCTTACTAAATACTGGCATGGCAACAGTGGTCATCAAAACCAATCCCTGATCGTCAGCAAGCTATGTTTTAAAAAAAACAAACAAACATAAAGAGAGATCAAGAGAACACAAACTAAGGTCACAGTCAAGCAACAGCAATGAAGACATTCAAAGGAAGATACTTCTGATTTACTAAAATAACAGTGTTTAACTATAAACCTATGTTGTATTGCTTTGGGGCATTTCCAAAGCATGGACTAAGGCTCTAATAAAAAGGCTCTAATAAAAAGTCTTCTCTTTAAAGAAAGAAAATTATTATATACAATAATACAATAACAGAGTTGGAAGGGACTGTGAAGATCTTCTAGTCCAATATTTCATTCATCTGTTGGATATAAGATGCAATATTTTTATTCATGTTCTGGACATTTGGTTTCTCATATGAACTACATTTTTTTTCCAATAATCAGACCACAGCAATACAAACCATAGGACATTAATGACATCAGTCTTCAGCTGCTTTCTGCATTCTGTTATTTACGAACAGCATGACCACACAGAAATCACTGTAATTTTAGTAACCTTGAATTCTCAAACTGAGCAATGTTAAAATGAGTAGATGATAATCTTGCTAACCTCTGCAAACTCCCGGCTCACAGATTACATTTTTCAGGCAAATGCAAATATCAATCAAATTCCAGATAAATAAAAAAAAAACATTTCTGTATAATGATTGAACCCAACTCCAATTTGGTTTCCACTGTCAGTCAGTCTGGATCTTAGACACATTTAAACTATACATTGTAATCAAATATGCAGTAATTCCATATTAAGATTGCAAGTAGTTGATATAAAAAAGGAATCTGTTCTTCACATAATTAATGGTTGATGTAATTTATTCTTTTGTGATTTTCATAGTCTCAAGAGGTTTGTCTGGCCTTAGTATGATCCAGGTATTGCAAATGTAAACTATATTGTGTGAGACAAGCACACAACTAAAAACCCACAACTAGATATTGTTCACTACAAAATACATATGTCAGAAAAAAATTACTCTTTAATCTACTACTACCAGCAATACTACTCTATTGCTGGTAGTAGAAGATTAAAATTAAAAGCCTTTACATACAGTATGAACAAAAATGGACTGTGCTGGGAAAACATTTATCTGGGATTTTTTATTGCTTTAAGAATTTCCTTCACACACAATTCCTACTTAGGTCTTCCACATTTTCTTCCACCCATTCCATTATTTTTAACATATCCCCAGCTAATTAAATCAGCAAGTTTTATTGTGTGGGAAGTCACCCCCCCCAGAGAAGGAAATATTTGGGGGGATATTAAAAAGGCACAGTATTATATTTCCCCAAAGGATCTTAAAGGCAGAAAAGCAGGCCCAGTTTTTTTTTAATAGCCCTAAACAGAAACTAAGCAGGCCAGCTCTGTATAAATGCAGATTTGATAATCCCATTCAGAAAGACTGAGGCTGCATTCATGAGCCAATACTAGCAGGCAGAAGCCCATTGAAGACAAAATATTTTGAAATCCCTTGCAGCAAAACTGATGGCTAACAATAGCAGAGTGATAAGATTAGAACCAGCAATTCTTCACTCATCCAACACAGGACATAGCCATCGGTCACAACCCCAGGGAAGCAGGACATGACACAATAGAATTAACCCACCACCATTAGAATACCAAAAGGGCATACTGAACTTCAGATCAAAGTTCATGCCACAAGAACAACTCCAAACACAAAAGCTCAAGAAGGTATAAAAACCCACCACTTCCAGCACCATGTGGTCAGCACCCCAGAAACATGCTACTGTCACTGATGTTTCTGGCATAAATTAATAAACAAGAACCTTCTTTCTAAAGTAGTCTTCATTTTGTTTATTCCCGGCTTGGACTGGATCCTGATGAAGATTTTTCTTTCAACAATTGCTTGTATTATTCCAACTAGGAGCATGAAGTTATACCTAGGCATCCCAAAACAAAAGGTTCCAATTCACAAAATATTTGCTTATAGTTCTTTATCAGTACAAATGACGCTCTTAAAATAATTGCTGCAATGTGAATTTAAGTAAGTTTAACCACATTGGCAACAGTTTAGATTAGATGACTTAATCCAGAGAAACACTGGAAGTTTTTAAGAAGAGACTGGACAGCAATTTGTCTGAAATGATATAGGGTTCCCTGCCTGAGTGGGGGAGGGGGGTTGGGCTCGATGACCTCCAAGATCCCTCCTCCTCCTCCTCCTCCTCCTCCTTCTTCTTCTTCTTCCTATTATTATTATTATTATTATTATTATTATTATCGATCATCGCACAGTCAGCCAGATGTTCAGACTGGATTTGGCATTTTGTCTACCTATCGAGTCCTTACCCAGGACCTGGGATAGGCAGATGTGGATGTTTGATGGTATTACAGATATAGTCGCAGGATGGAAGCAGTTCCTAATAAGGCCGCCTTTTGCAATTGACTAATAGCGAATTTGTCAATGCCAATGGTGTTCAAGTGGTGCTCCAGTTGTTTTGGGATTGCACCCAAGGAGCCTATGACTATTGGTACTACCCTTGCTTGCTTTTGCCACAGTCTTTCTATTTCTATTTGTAGGTCTTTGTATTTTGTTATCTTCTCCAGTTCTTTCTCTTCTATTCTGCTATCTCCAGGCACTGCCACATCCACTATCCAGACTTTTTTGTCTTTCTTATCGACAATTGTTAAGTCTGGGGTGTTATGTTGCAGGTGCTTGTCTGTTTGAATTCTGAAGTCCCAGAGCAGTTTAATTTTATCATTTTCTATGACTTTCTCTATTTTATGATCCCACCAGTTTTTGCTTACAGGCAAATGATATTTTTTGCAGATCTTCCAATGCACCATTGTTGCTACTTTGTCATGCCGCTGCTTGTAATCAGTTTGTGCAATCTTCTTGCAACAGCTTACCAAGTGGTCCACTGTTTCTTCAGCTTCTTTGCATAGGCGGCACTTACTGTCTGTTGCTGTCTTCTCAATTTTGACTTTGTATGCATTTGTCCTTAAGGCTTGGTCTTGTGCAGCCAGAATTAGTCCCTCGGTCTCTTTCTTCAATTTTCCTGCTCTTAGCCATTGCCAGGTTTATTGTTATCTGCTTTCCCAGCTATTTTTTTCATGTATTGGCCATGTAGTGCTTTGTCTTCCCATGCCTCTATTCTGTTCTTCATTTGGTCTTTCTTGTAGGCCAGTTTGGTCTCTCCAGTAGTTAGTAAGCCTTCCTGATATACTAATTTCAGTGCATCTTCATCATTGTTCTTCAGATATTCTTCCAAAGCCATTTTTTCTTCTTCAACCATCTGATGTACTTGTAGCATTCCACGCCCACCTATTTGCCTTGGTAGATAAAGTCTATCAATGTCACTGCGTGGATGAAGGGCATGATTCATTGTCATTATTTTCTGGTCTGCCTATCCATTGCTTTTAGTTCTGCTTGAGTCCAGTCCACTATTCCAGCTGTGTACCTAATGACTGGGATTGCCCAGGTGTTGATTGCCTTTATGGTCTTTCCTCCATTGAGTTTGGATTTTAAGATCTTCTTCACTCTCTTGATGTATTCACCTCTAATCTTTTTCTTGACTTCAGTGTGCTTGATGTTGTCAGCTTGAAGGATACCCAAGTATTTGTAGTACTCTTCCTCATCCAGACTCTTAATGTTATTTTCGTTATTATTATTATTATTATTATTATTATTATTATTATTATTATTTCTTAGTTTAAAGTTAAGGACTACACAGAATCTACCGTATAAGATGACCCCTGACTTCGGAGAATATTTGCATGGTTAGAAAGTCATCTTATATGCCAGAAAATACGGTATTTTCCGGCGTATAAGATGATTCGGTGTATAAGACAACCCCCGACTTCAGAGAAGATTTGCATGGTTTAGAAAGTCGTCTTATACGCCGGAAAATACGGTAATAGTGGATGCAATTCTCCATAAGTCAAGCAGAGGATAAGTCTGGTGCAGAAAATATAATGATATTCTGCACTGTAGCAACCCAGTGAGTTTTAGGCCTCTGCAGCTGAAACAAATTCTTAACATTTAAGAGACATTATATAAAAGAATGAGAGTTGGTGGCTCTCTAAATGCCAGAAATGATGCCCTATATTAAGAAAAAAGAATCACAGCGGCTGCTGAATTACAAGGAATGTCTACAAATGCAATACATGCCAACTGGATTCACTGTGAAATGTGCTATCTGCAAGATGCTAAAATCAGGATGTAATAGAACAATTTCCAGGAATTCTCAAGTATAATTATCCCCTTCCTGTTAATATATGTGGGAACCAATGATACTTCAGAGAACAGCCACAACTATATCACCAAAGACTTTAACAAAACCTTGAAAGAAAGGTTAAGCCCTGGGAGATCAGGTGATTCTCAGTTTATGGAAGAGATCTGAAAAAAAAAAGAGGAATACTGCCAATCAATGACCAGCTACACAAATGATATTGACAGAAAAGATTTGACTCCTGGGACCACAGCGTGGGCATGAGATGCATAGCATTTGAAAAAAATGATTAAAACAAATATTTAGTCACAGTCTTGCTAGTTTGATTTAAGGGGACATCAAATCCTGGGAGTGCTGGAAATAAAGAAACAGAAAGTAGGACCTCTGATGGGAGTTTTCACACAGTAGAAAGTAGGAGTGTTACAAAAATGGGTCATTCAGTGAAATATCAGAAGGAATGTTGGCTCTTAAACCTTATAGTTTTCAGTGAGGTTCAGCATGTGGGAGTAACAAGAGAAGCCTACGCTTTTAGCATGGAAAATTAAATAGGACTTAATTATTTTAAAAGATTCACTAAGAAGATGCCCTTGATTTAATATAGGATTTGAAGGATACAAATTGTTAAAAAATGAAACGAGAAGAAACAGAAAAAGAAGAGTTGCAATAAATGCTGAAAATGTCTATTTTTATTCAGAAATCAAAATGAAAGAACTTGGCAATGTTCAAACAAAAACAATACTTTTGCTGGTGTTTATTATTCCTATTTATTTAAATAGCAATAAAAACTAGCTGGTGGTTTGGCCCAATTCTTATGTATTGGTTTTGAGAAATTATGGAGAGTGAATGAAATGCTATATTACTCAGAAAAAGCATTCTATGTTTAAAAAAAAAAGTCTAGTAAACTGTGCAGCAGTCAGTCTGACACTAATAACAGAGAGGATTCTAGAGCTGATCATCAAGAGATAATCTGTAAGCATTTGAAAACAAGGGATAATTGCAAGCAATCAGAATTGGTTTGTCAGAAACACATTTTGCTTGAATAACTTTATCTAATTTTTTGATCTGGGAATTTTCTTAGTAGACTTTAGGAATGTTGCAACTACAATATATCTTGATTGCAGCAAAACATTTGAGAAAGTACTTCCTGAAACCATACATACCAAACTAATTCAGTGTGGGATAGATGGCACCACAACAGTTAAGTGAATATAGAACAGGCAGAAAAAATGTACTGTATTAAAGTGATCTCATCAAATTAGAAATTTGATTTCAAATGAAGGTGCAGTCCTGGATCATTTTAGTCTTCACTATTTTTATTAAGGACTTAGAGGAAAAGGTGAAGACATGCTTATCCAATCTGCAGACGATACAAAACTGAGTGGGACAGCAAACACCCCAAAAAATAGAAATTAAAAAAAAATGGAAGTACACAGTTGAGGAATGAGTTGACAATAAAAGAATGAAACTTAACAGAAGATTCCAATGTTCTGCACCCAGCAGAAATAGATCCTCTTCTATTGCTATCGTTAACAATTTAATCAAAGAAATGTAGTATGTGGTCGCCCAATTCACATATGGTGACACTAGGTGGTTTACAATATTAAAAAAAATTAAATCATAAAACCGGTAAAATCCTACCTATCCACAGCAATGATAAATACAATCATACCAACCACTTGATTGGCTCCATATCAGCCTGAGGGAGCCAGGCCTTCAGACAGAACCATGTCTTCCAGGCCTTCTGGAAAAGTAACAAGGTGGGGACCAATCTTTCTCGGGGAATATTTCATATGAGGAGAGCACAGAGAAGGCTCTTTTTCTTGGTCCCACTGGATGTATTTTTCTAGTATATGGGACCTGCAAGATACCCCGCCTCCCCCCTCTCCTGATGGGACACTAGAGTCCTTCAAATACTCATGGCTCCAAGTCATGCAGGGATTTGAACATGATAACCAGTACCTTGGAATGCACCTAAAAGCAACTATTGCAATTCTTGCAGAAGAGGTGATGCTTGAACAACTTTCGGCTTGCACAGAATTTTGAACCAACTGAAGCTTTTCAAGGACAGCCCCATTTATTTATTTATTTATGAGACTTATATACCGCTTTAAGTGCAAGCACTCTCTAAGCGATGTACACCAGTAAGCAATGTATATATATTTACATTGCCCCCAACAATCTGGGTCCTCATTTTACCTACCCCGGAAGGATGGAAGGCTGAGTCAACCTTGAGCCGGTGAGATTTGAACCGCTGACCTGCTGAACACAGTCAGCTGAAGTGGCCTGCAGTACTGCACTCTAACTGCTGCGCCACCTCGGCTCTTCCATGTAGAGCACATTAGAATAGTCCAAATGAGAGGTCATCAAGGCATGAGTGACTATGACAAGGACCTGTTAGTCCAGGTATGGGTGTAACTGGGAGGAGTTACAAGTCCAGAAGAATCCCAAAATTACACACTGGGTCTGTCTGGGGTAGGGCAGGGAAACCTCATTCATGATCAAAGATGGCAATTCTACAAGGACCAAGGAGCTCTGAACTCAAAGCTACTTCATCTTGTTTTAGTCTGTTGCTCCCCTTCTAGACTTCAAACCCTCTAGACACCAAGAAAAGGTGGTTGCAGCATCACTTAAATCAAAACAGGCAGAGGTACCCAACTGAGTATCATCTGCATACTGGTGATATATCACCCCAGGATGCTGGATGATCTTAAATAAATGACAAATAGGAGCAGAAAATATACTTATTCTTGAGGGATCCTGCCAAGCAGGAGGCAGGTGTCACGCACACCCCGATCAACACCTGATCGGGTGAAAATGGCCGGAGAGGAAGGAAGCTAACCAGGAAAACACAATGCCCCTCCACCCAGAGTTATGCATATGGGCAACAATGTTATGCAATTAAAAAATGTACGATAACTATGGAGAATATGGACATCTTATTTGATAATATGAAAAATGATTTATTATACCACTCAAACATAGGGATTTCCCCTCCCCCCCCCAGGTTAGACTTGACAGAATTAGTTGCATCACATTAGTCATGTAGCCCAGCAGTCCCAACCTTTTTGGCAATTTTTCCATGGACCGGGAGAAGGATGGTTTCAGTTTTGCTTGCTCACCTTCTTAAAAGTTCAAATAACGATATTTGCTAAATCTACTGCCTGAGCAATTTATGACCATTCCTATATAAATTGAAACAAAATAATCTTTCACATGCCCCTGTCTGCAACGGGCCATAAACATCAATATTTCTAGTAACTGTGAATTACTGGATTTCAAATATTAACATAATACTTAATGCAATTTGTTTGTATTATTGTCAGTACAATTTTATTTTTATTTTGAAATCTTCTGCATTCCAACCTCAAATGGAAGGATGTGTGTTTGTCCTTTGAAATGCAAGAATAATTAGATTAAACGTACTAACAAAGTCCAGATTCTTCCACCCTATTGCTTTGATTTTTAAAGACAAACATATTGCTGCTTCAGCTTAAGTGCTTTCATGAAAGGATATTTTCTTACATTTCATGAGGCACTTCCATTTCCAAGTGTAAATGGTGCACATAAAAAAGATAATGAAAAGGCATTTTATCTGTTGTACTACTACATTCCTTTTCTCTATGTGTGTGTGTATGCATGCATGTGTGTTAATATAGAATCACCTAAACAGTCACAACACAAAAAAACACAACACACTTTTTAAAAGATGTAAATCAGATTAAAATAATAGTAAAACTTTTCAGATTTGTGAGACTCCAGGGCAAATTCTTTGTTCCCTTTCTCTAGTGCATTCTTGAAGAACTTCCTCCTTCTTCTGAAGCCAGTAGTCAGTGGAGAGGAACAGAGATCTTGAATTTGGAGAATTTCCCCCAAAATGGTGTAAAGATTTAGCACCAAAGTATTAAATCTTCTCTGATCCCATTAATAATTGTCCCATGTACTCATCAATGAAGATGCAATTGCCTACGGTACTTTTCTTTCTTCCTGGGACATGCTACTCACACCTTCCTTAACTGCTCACTTCTCTCTCCCCACTGACAGCAATGGAATGTCAGGACTTGCCCTCCATGTATCAAGAAACTGACAGCTGGGATGGATCAAAGGGGAGCATACCTTGGCATTTACACAGTCCCTTTTCTGAAAGGAGCCTTACCCTTTAGGGGGATATTGTCCACTTTTACGGGGCAAAGCAGGATTGGTCATCAGAGTGTCTACGCCCATCAAAAAAAAGTTTGGGCTTGTCCATACCAGGAAAGCAGCAATGCAGGGACAAGGATAGTGAAGATAAGGAAGGAGTGGACAGATGTGTCTATTCTCTAGTAGCAGGCTATGGGATCCAAAGGGCTTTCCAGTGTTGGGGTCTATTATATGGATTTTCTCTACTGTACTGTTGGTTATTTTAATATAAAGTGTTATGCTACAGCTAAAACTAATGAATTGACTAAGTGACAGGAATTTTCTGTAACTTATCAACCCTTCTAATCAACTCTTTACTTTTGAAAACAATTCCTGCTTATTATCAATATCTTCCAAAACATGTTCCATTCTTAAATCATGTATGTTTTTATACTTTTTTTTAAAACAGAAGTTAGGTTTCCCTTAAGGAGGCTATTTCTTGATTGATTTGGATCCTCTTAGTACTTAACTGTACTCAGAAAGTCCCTTACTTCCCCCACTAGTTTAGGATATATTTTTAATCATTTACGGTGAGAAAACTTGGTTTCACTGTTTATGGAGATCTGGTTTAGGATTCCTTCTCTTTTTCCTTTTTTTTCCCCCTTCCCAAATCAAGGTCTAAATTTCATCCACGACTTTAAAATTATTTTTTTAGCCTGAAATAGATTTTAGGTACTTTCTTCTTGTCTTTGTTACTCATCAAAAAGCTATTAGACCCTAAAAATTCACCACAGTCTGACAAATCTTTGTTATGCATGTCTGGGCTTAAATACATTTAAGGTTCTTCCCCCAAAGTTGTCACTCAGCAAGAATTGAGAAACATCCTTAACTTACACTTCTGCCTCCTGGTCAGTTTCTAGTTTTTACCATTTCGACATCTGTTTAGCATTCTGGGTGTACCTAATGATTGTACATGTGACAATCATTCAAACGTTACCTAGTCACAGGAGGCAATGGTGGGAAAATGTTTCATTCCAACTCCCAAAGCAGCATCATTAGAGTCATAAATCAGTGCAAGCATAAAGCATGATTCTGGAGTTGCTTGCTGTCCCACAGGACAGGGTTCAGGGCAAAGGGTAGAGTTGGGGTTATAGGTGGGTAGGAAGTTGAAGATACTCTTACTTTACTGAGACTCAGAGCTGGGTAAGACCGAGCCCGGAATGGCTTGGCTTGGAACGGGTACTTGTTAATAAGCTTTGAGTATTGGTTAGGAACCATAACAATGAGTGCCAGGACTGCTGTTGTAAATTGGTGCAGTCACATGATGTTTTGCTTTTTGACCTACAATGACAATCCCAGTCGCAACTGGTCAATGAGTGCTACCTGTATAAAATGGGCTGTTCTCTGAATGAATCCAACAACATTGTGCTGATCGCAGGGACGTTCAAAGGGGAAGTCAGTGTTCTTAAATCATAAATTGTTCATTCAGTGTTGCAGGTCTGCATCTATACAGGTTGAAGTCAAGTGTGAAACTAGAAGGCATAATGAAGATGCAGCACTCCACACATGTATTTTACCTTGAATGTTCAAAGAAGGTTTGTATGTACAACCAAGAGATATAAATAAGCAGCACTTCAAAAAGGAAAAAAAAATCATACACCAATCAATCATTGTATTGTAGCATTTTTTTCTTCTGAACTTTATTTGATTCAATTTATCTTCTTAGTTAACTTTAATAAAATGTCTAACATTTCTCCCAATGCATTTCATGACAGGAACAAGACTGTAAATTTTCCACTCTTTATGTAATTCAACACCTTGAAGAATGAAAAGAAAATGAAATGAAGCAAATAATGATGAATGGTGTGCCTAGATTTTTCAAAGCAGAATTGTATTAGGATAAAATGACAGCATACTGTGCTCAAAGAAAAGAAAAGGGAACTTCTGGAAACTTTAAGTGAACAGTTATTGCCCAAATCGTGTTCTTAAAACATTTAAGAAAGGAAAAAAACCAACAATATTTTCAAACAGAGCAAAATAATTTTCTTAAGGTGAGTTCTCTTTCATTAAGATGTGTAACAATAGTCTCTCCAGTTTTATAGAGGATCAGCACAAAATACCTCACAATAGGAATAAGTGAACATATCTTGAAGCTTGCTGTTTCCATAAATCATGTAAAACAATACTTTAGTGGGCTGTTATAGAGGAATACTTACGTCTAAGAGACACAGCAGAAGAGGAATCAAGTGTGCTAATTCATATCCACAAAATCCACAAACAAATAAAATGATTTATTTACCCTAAATAAATCATCCCCCCTCCCCCCAGGGAAACATCAAGGAAGAGACCAGATATTTCATATCTTGCTAATTCATTATTATATTTTAAATTGATCTGGACATAATTCCTAATTTGGATGGTTCATTATTAATATAACCATTTTGAAATGTGCCATTACACATGCAAAACTGTATAACATGTTCCCTCTAATAACACCCCACTGAGTGCAGTGTTTCATTCTATATTCTAACATCCATTTCAAAAAACAAAACTGGGGTCTGCTTTCTTTTGCACTGCAAAAATATATTGTTTATTTTATAAACTACTTATAAAATCTATCTGTCTGTCTGTCTATCTATCTATCTATCTATCTATCTATCTATCTATCTATCTATCTATCTATCTATCTATCTCACTACACATGAAATAACAGGTAATTCTAAGATTGGAAGTCTGCCCCAAGTTCATGAAAATGTTCTGAATGGTAACTGATAATCATAATTTTAAAAAATAACAATTGTACTGCTATTTGTTTAAATGTTACCAGAATATTTACATGTCATATGTATAGAAAAGCCACTGAGAGATTGGCAATCCATACACAGTAACTGACATAATCATGAAGATAGCTAAAGCAAAAATAAATTTGTTACAGACTGATAAATCTGGTATATTATGGGAGGGGTGGTTTTTTTGAGGTTCTATTGACCAGTATACAAAATTGAATCATAACGTTTTTTTATTATTTATAACCAAACAAGTTTGAGTTATTTTTCCTTTCTTGATTGATCACTAATAGGGAACTATCTCTGAATCTGGAAGAAACCGAAAGATGTATAAAAGAAAGAGAGTTCTAGATTCCTGAAAATAACTTAATCTAAACCAGATGAAAATAACTGAATGTAAGTGGTTCAGCTGTCCTCTTAAGTAGTGATTATTGTTCTGAAGTAATGAACTTCTAATAAACTTTCAGATATGTGGCTGAGAATGCTTTTTGGATCTAGTTCTGTTACAAGATAAGCAGTGATAGTTTTAGTTGTATAATGACTGTTCCCGAACAAAGGCAACTATTTAACAATTTATGTTCTAAAAATCTCCCATCTGAATAACTGCCATGCCATGTCTCGGTATATGTGGTTCTGCCTTTAAAAATCCCATTGAGTCCACAATATGGTTGCTAGATGTCTGTTTTAATTACATTTTATATATATATTTGTCATCTGCACTAGCAGTTTGTCTGTTTCCAAATGAATTTTATTTAAAATGCAAGTTTTTAATCTACAGAGCATGACTTGGAGGCAGGTTAGATGTCTCCTTCCATATTTATCAGCCTGTACTTTAAACTCAAGGATGTAATGTCCAGGTGGCCTTGCAACAAACAAGCAAACAAAAGAAGGAGGTGGCCTCAGAAATGCTGACCATTTTGATTATGATTCCATCTGCAGTAGACTGTCCCCATTTAAGTTAATCTGAGGCATAAAGGATCCTAGAATAGGTACCAATAAATATCTTTGATGAGGGCAGGCTAGAAACTGAGTGCCACGCAAAAAAGAAAAGAAAAAAGTACAGACTTGGGAAAAAAATTTGGAACTTTCATGTTATATATGTTGATGGCAGCAAGACTACTTTATGCACAAAAATGGAAGGACATTTCGATCCCCACAATGAATGAATGGCTGCAAAAGTTGATGGATAGGCAGAGATTGCTAAATTTACTGCTTTGATCAAAGAAAAAAAAACATAAGTACTTTTATTTCTATTTGGAAACCCGCTTGTGGACTTTGTGCTTGAGATGGAAAAAAATGAAACTTTGATTTTGGGCTTTACTGATTAGATCAGGCATGTCAAACTCATGACGTCATGTGACATCACATGACGTATCACGATTTTTTCCCCATTGCCAGCAATGGGGTGGGCACGGTTTCGGTGTGGATTAGATGGATCTCTTGTTATAGAAATGGCTAGTTTATACTATTATGTAAAAGTAAAAAGTTGCGGTTTGATGTAACTGTTTTATTCTTCTGAACCAGAGAGAGCCAGAAGTCAACACCTTTTTTCCCCCCTACACTTCTCTTTTCCTCTTTTCCTCTATTATTTTTCCTATTATTTGCTTTTGTATTTTTGTATTTTATATTATATTACTAATAAAAACTGTAAACTGAAAAAATTAGAAATCATTTTAGTAGGATTGTGAAAAATTGTTCAAAGGCAAAGGGACTGAATTGCTGCTTTGGATCAAACCTTTAGATCAAACAGCTGAATCAGTTGGATGCATTACATCAAATCAGCTGGCTTGGAACCCATTAGAAGATTTAATGGACTTTTGCACATGTACACACATATTTTTCTTACTATTAATTCAAATCAAATACTATAGACATCGCTCTTCAAATTGAATCAACCCTTTAAATCAATTCACTAATTAAAATCAGATCTTGGGTGATTTGTACATTGCTCATTTTCAGTATTTTCATAGCTTTAAAGTTATTTTTGCTGCAGGTTTTATATTTGAATTTATCATACAGTATTTCTAATTTGCCTTGCTTTCCTCTGAGAAGCACTAATATTTCATCATTGCATGTTATATATATATGTAACCACAAGAAAAGTTCAATTTGGCAAATTTAAATATATTCTTCAGAATGAATATGCAGCAATTAAAGGTCAGAAAATATAAGTTATTTAAAACACCATTCTCTTTAACTGTAAGGCTGATATTTTCAGAGACTATGGCTAATAGTAATAGAGAAAGAATACTGCTTGTTGCAATAATGACTATTTATATGCAAAGAGAATCACAGCATGGCTGGCTGGGGAATTCTGGGAGCTGAAGTCCACATAGTTGCCAAGATTGAGAAACACTGCTATACAGATTCAAACAAAATATAGCACATATTCAGCCACCATATGGGAAAACATACACTTGTGTTGACTCAGTCATTCATAAATAATGCATCAACCTGTGCAGTGAACTTCTTCAAAATGCCAGATGGATTTGAAAGCTTCTCCACTTGGTTGGGCAAAAATCTGAATGTTATATTTGTAAGATTAAAAATGAAGAAAATGCAGTCTTATCCAACTAACCATTTCCACTCATGGTTTTGTATCATGTTCATCTCAGCTAACCAGCAGTTACTTTTGCTTGATAATAGATCTGATGGTGATAATGTAGTTCAATCAAATCTTTCTTTCTGAGGATTGTCTTGTAACTCCAAGATCCAAAGAAGCTGTTCCCCATGCCCACACTAAGTGTATATTTCATAAGTACAGTATTTGATTAGTCCTAGTAGGTTTTTATATTGCACAAAGAATATTTGTAGGAATCTTGCATTAAATGGCTCCACTGTCAGAGATATATTCAGCATGGACATTTTTTAGGAAGTACTGTAAAAGACATGGAGGTTAGATGCAATTCTAAGTGTTATGCCTAGAAGTATATTCTTAATTAAGAAATATATTTTTGCTAATGCACTGAGGAAATATTAGTGCTTTGAAAAATATGCATACATTAATACTAACAAATCATTTTGTTTGTTTAGTTAATGCAGAAAAGGAAGCCTTGGACCCTTTAAATATGGTTCCATTAACTCTTCTACCAATGGCTTGGATGAGAGTTGTGGGGAGCTGAAACTCATTAGTACCTGCTCTTGACTACAGCATAGGGAAGAGTGGCAGCTAGCTTAGGAATGATTGGAATCAATATTATATTTTAAGCCCAAAGAATGTGCTAAAAATTAAAAATGACCATGTCAACGCTGCTAACATTGGATGTTCTTGCTTTGACAACAGATGGAAATGTAGCCATCTTTTCTCTATCGCTTTCAGAGTTTCTTGATGCTGGGAGGGGGAATGTGGATGAGAGTCCAGCTAGTTATAACAATAATAACTCAGCCGTGAAATCTAAGATTATTGCACCCAGAGTTGATAAAGATTTGGCGGGCTGGAGAGCTGGGGAGAAAGCCTGTGCTTCAAATTAATTGGGGAATGTGATTTATGACTGTTAATTGGAGGAAGGAATTGTGCTTTACTACTTTGTGCTACGGGGAGGGGAATTCAGTTTTTGGCTTTAACTATGTAGTGCCGATACTTTGTTTCTCAAATAAAAGATTCTTTAAGGTAAACAATGCCTCGAAGTTCTTTTGAAGAGTTTCATCTGTCGGAACCATGACAGACTGCTGCAAAAACAAAAAATTAATATGGAAAGTAATTGAAGAAAATTCTTTAAAAGTGTAAAGGCTGTACCAAGTCCAAGAAAATAAATCTGACTGATGAGGAAAATGTGTTAAACCTTAACATTTTGTAATATTGCAAGGAAGCCTATGCTGCTGTTTACAGTCAAACATATAATTTATTTCATTTTTCATACTGCCCTTTATTTTCTTATCAAAAGTAAGGAATATCCCTACCTACAAATACTATTAAGTGACTTGGAGATCATTTCTCAAAATGAAGGCATAGTTATATTTTCCTAATATTTTGAAAAAGAGTTCATATACCTGTTTAAAACTTATTTCAGATTTTCGAGTGGCGATCCTGGCATTTAGCTGGGTCATTAAGAAACTGAACATAAGGGATTCAAGTAGAAAATGGATGTATCTCTTTAGTTTTAGAATTCTAAGCCAGAATTCCTGAACCTGTGATAGTATGCTTAAAAACTATAAAACTCTTGTGCAAATATTACAATGGACAATGTTGTATCTAACTTTTCAAGTCTACCACCATAGCTATTTCAAAATTGTGACCATGAAAGACATCTTACTTGCAACATGAAAGAGAATATTTAGCAAACTTTTGCTTTGTCACTATTCAGTTTCATAGTAAATCACTGTGAATGAGGCTCGCTTAAAAGGCGATTAAAATTTTCAAGAGACTGTGATTTTTTTTAAAAAAAGTATAAGATGCTGAATAATTCTCTATAACATAGGATTTTTTCATTAAAATTTCCTCAGCCATGGCTATTTCCTCAGTAAAAAAGTAGAAATTTTCTTTTTTATACAATGAGAAGAATAGTCAGAAACTATTTGTAAGAAATATAGCCAGTAAAGAAAATATTAAACTTTATTAAACACAATCCCCATCAAATCAAGACTCTTCCCTACTATAAATGCTTTAAGGAAATAATAATACCCAGATAAAACCATTCTTGCTTCTTTCTAGGTTAAACATAGAAAATGTTATTGCCAAATCTATCCATCCAGACAGTGTGTGTGTTTTATTGTCCACATTCATGGAAAAGAGATTGCAAGATCAGGAGAGAAGAATGGGTGGGGTGGGAGGATTTAGTTCAAAAATAGAGAAAAAAAAGAAATCAAACTGGGCAAATAGACTGAAAGGCCTTCAGACTCTAACAACTGAAATCATATCTTTCAGGAATAAGTTTAAAAATAGAGATTACTGTATTACCGTATTACTGGAGATCCTTGAGAGCTAAAAATGGTTCCCTAATTATATGATGGCATTCCACTTTGAGGCATTGTTATTATACTTTTAACTCAGTTACATTTGTAAATTACACATAAAATTGCAATGGGCATCAAGTGATATGTTGTAGCAGCCGCCATTATTATTTGTGAGATCATGAAATGCTATGAGATAGCTCTGGAACAGACCATATCAAAGCAGAAGCTGTACACTAATAATACCAACACATTGCATGGAAACTTTTCTGCACAAAATGTATGTTAGATGCACTCAGAGGCTGTTGAGAAGACAATACAATGGGGACCAGTGAAATAATATAGCTGTGTCATGAGTTCAATTGTTTCTCTAGAATAAATACCTTTGAATGACTTCTCTGTAATGATTAAGGCTACCCATTTTTTTCTAAATCAAAACAAAATGCATCCTTTATTTACACAAAGCAGTAGTCCACCCTATCTCCATTTGGTTTAATTACTCTCATGTTGTGTCTCAATTGTAACTCAGTGGGTGATAAGCCTATACATAGAATCCTGCTCTAATTTAAATAATGTCATGCTCTCCAGTTCATTAGTGGTGACATTGTTAAGCATTTCACTGATCATCATTGTAAAGTAATTTCATGATGATACTGTAGAAGCGTGAGGAGTTGGTGATTTCTTCAATTATTGACTGAAAATAGTTTACCTTTTGAGCCTGAGGAAGCTGGGGGTGGAGGGAACAAGAACAGAATAGAAGAAGCCATCATTATATAATGATTATAATATAGTTAAGCCACTTTAGCTGTTTAATTAAAAGAAAACACCAAGGTAATAATGAGAAAAGGAGCTAATATGAGAAATATTTCTACATTAGTTCAATGTATGATAGTGGGATTACAGGAAGTCAAGGTGACCTTTCTCTGTGAAATACCAGTCATGCTGTTTGTGAAAATGCTTTCACGCTATAAGAAAGAACTTTCCCTAAAGAATGGGGAAATGTACATTCAGACAAACAATCCAGTTCAGATCCCCTGAAGCCAGTCTCTTATAAAATCCTTAGGAAAATTCATTCTGATCAATGTAACTTTTAATTTGCTCAGTTATAATGGTCTGTGAATATGTGCTGAATATGTGACACAAGAATGGTTTTGTCAGTGGAAGCAGTGGACACGTGGCATCCTATTATATCTGACTTTTCTGTTGAAACCACTGAATCCCTTTGAAATGTTTAACTTTAGCTAGATCATTTTGTTAAAATACATCCGTAACTGAAAAATGGATTCCACCAGGCATTTTCACTGTACCAAGAACTCTAAAAATAATAATCTAAAAATGGAACATTAAGACTACATACTTACTATTACCTAAAAAAAGTCATATTACATTTCATAATACCTATGAAAAAATGGCATTTCTCAATCTTCAACAGAGTTGACTAGATAAAGCAATAATCTACTATTCCCTGCTCCCAGCTTCTGTTTAGAACTCAGTTTCCAACCATGCAATAGCTACTATATCATGGATAGAATAAGAAATGTACAATATTGTACATATAATTTCATTGTGTTCAATTACCAGTAACTAGAAATATACATTTACCTAAAGAAAAAAAAAGAAAAAGAAACTACTGAACTTCTACACTGCATTGTGGTTACGATTTTTTGAAAAATTCTCTCCATTGCAATTTGGTATAGAGTAAAAGCAGTAACAATAGTAGTGAATGTATTGTAACCTCATTTTAAAACAGTAGTAAAATATGTGATACATTGTGTGAAGCATAAAGGAACCATTCTCTCTTTTAAAACTGCCGATCCTCGGATATTTGGACTAACCTCTTTTTTCCAAGCTTTCAAAGAGCTGTGAAAGTCATTCAAGGGTGAGTAAAGACCATCCTATCCCCGAGATATGGCAGATCGGATTGAGTGTCATTAGCCATCATATAACTAGTTTTAATTGCTAAGTTTGTTGTAAGCTATTTAATATATCAGGGTTCAGAGTAATATATAAAGCAAAGTAAATTAAATAAAATTAAAATTTGGAGGTCTATCTAAAGTTACAACATGGATCTGACTAAAAGCCATACAAGGCTAAGTTTACAACTTCACCTCGGCACAAGGCCTAGAAAGTCTGACAGTCTAAAATGTCTTTCTAATTAAAAACAAAACAACAACAACAAAGTAAGAATACCCATTTGAAAACTAGTATAAGAGAATACATTTGCCCTTCCCCCCAAAAAGTGTACACATCCTGCTTCAGGGTCCATAAAGTGGTCAATCATCTGCCTATGTTGGACTACATGTACAAAAATTCTGCTCCTTGGATATTTTGTGGAAATGTGATAATATAGTTTGAAATCTAAACTGGGGGATACCTTCCTTAATCCTGGCCTAAAAAGCCATTATAGAAAATAATCAGTTTTCTTAGTGGAAGATACCAAGGGAAAAACTTTTGAGTGCTGACAGTTTTAAAGCTCAGCTAGTAGCCTGTTATAAGAATTGGTGAGAGATCTTTTCTATTTCACAGTATTTAAGTCCCTCTGCACAATATGGGGCAGCACATTTGCTTCATGATTTTCTTTCCTTTCCAATGATATTAGTAAACAAGATTTAAGCCATCAATTTCTTTAAAATATTTTAGTAATGTCAGATGGATCCGGACAAAGACTGAGGACAATTTAGTCCCCATTTAGATGTACAGCAGGAAAGACCTAAGATTTTCTTTGAAAAGATATTCTGGAATATTCAACTTCCAAATCTGAACACAAGTCTCCTTGAAAAAAAGCAATTGCGACTTTTGTACACATTTTAGCTCTGATTCATATCCAGAGCTTAGTTTTTCATTTGAGAACATGAATTTCTCTGCCATTATTTGCTCCTAGAACTCACAACATAGACATTCTGGAGGTTCTGTAAATTGTAACAAGAATTTAGCCTTTAAATTGGATGCAAAAAAGAAAACCTGTAAAGATTTTTTCAGCCCTTAGAGGTAATCAAGGTCAGGAAACGTTGACTGTGGAGCTGGGATGACAAAAGTTAGCATTTCTCATCCTTGGCCATTTGAAGATGCATGGACTTCAATGCCATGAACACTGGGCATTGAAGTCCATGCATCTTCAAGTGGTTAAGGTTGGGAAATAATGATGTAAGCTGTGATAACAGAACATTTAAAACCTGTTTTTTTCCCCTTTCTCCCTTTTATACCTCAAATAGTTCAGGTAGAACCAGTTTGAGCTTCTTTTTCATGTTTTCTTCATTTCCATCTATCTATCTATCTATCTATCTATCTATCTATCTATCTATCTATCTATCTATCTATCTCTTTTTCTTTCTTTCTTTTATCTATCTATCTATCTATCTATCTATCTATCCATCTATCTATCTATCTTTGATATTTCTTAACTGCCTATCTTTCTCAAAAGGGGCTCTGAGTAGTGTACAATATAACCTGTTACTGTATAGCTTCTTCAAGTTCATCTCTATGACTCTCTATAGCTTTCAATATCACCAGAGATTCATCAGGACCATCTCTGTATTTATTGACTTCCTCTTTACTATCACTACCTACTAGTATTACTAATACTTTGTCTCTATCCAAAGGTCACTCACCAGATGAAAAAAAGGGATATGCATATCTCTCTATAGCAGTGGTTCTCAACCTTTTTAATGCCGCGACCCCCAACCGGTCATAAGTCGAGGACTACTCAACCGGTTGTAAGTCGAGGACTACTCAACTGGTGCAGCATTGTTTGCGGAATGGGACTTTTGGCGGGCTCAGCAGGGCAGAGACAGCCTGGACAATTCCTATTGGCTTTTGAAAGCCAATAGAATTAGACTCTATTCAAGAGAGTCGATTCTATTGGCTTTCAAAAGCCAATAGAATAAAAGGGAGTAGCACAGCTAAGGAAAAGGGGGAAAAATGGCGGACTGTGTTGTTTGGCGACCCCCGTGAAATGGTCGTTCGACCCCAAATGGGGTCCCGACCCACAGGTTGAGAACCACTGCTCTACAGCCCTTTCTTAGAAATTAAATATATTTTATTGAACTGAATGGGCTTTTATAAATTTTGCTTTAAAATTAAGGGTTATTTACAACATAGTAATTACAATAAATAAAATACATATAGCAATAGAAAAGAGATAGCACTTAGACTTATTTACCACTCCATAGTGCTTTATAGCAGTGGCCCCTAACCTTTTGGGCACCAGGGACCCAAAAGGAGGTGGAGAGAGGTTTTCCTGTGGACCAGAGGGGGTGTGTAGTTTCATGTGCTGCCTGCATCCTGTGGATGGGGCTTTACTTGTTCACCCACCTGATTGCTGACATGTCATGACCCAGTGCTGGTCCATGGACTGGGGTTGGGGACCCCTGCTTTACAATGTCAACATATTGTTCCCAACAATCTGGGTCCTCATTTTATCGACCTTTGAAGGATGGAACTAAATCAACCTTAAGCCCTATCAGGATCAAACTCTAGGCTGTGGGCAGAGTTATCCTGCAATACTGCATTCCAACCACTGCGCCACCAGGGCTCAAATATTCACTATTTAGTCTTGAAATACTATTACAGGAAATAACTGTCATATCAAATGTCATCATAATGAATATATGTACAATAGGTGATATCACACAAATGTTTTTATATCCTGTTACACTGCTGATTTATTCATTAACTATCCCCAGGATATAAGTAACTGCAAATTAAATAATCAAATCTGTAAATGACCCATTTCTTCCTTCCTTTCTATGTAATGAAAATTACTTTTCATATTTTTACAGAGCCAAAAGTATTTTAAGTCATCTACTTCTCTTGTCTGCATCATTTTTGACTCAGATTTTATTATCTTACTTAAAGGATATTCTGCAGTTCACATTAACATAATGCCACTCAGGTCATTTCTCCATCTGTTATAATCATTGTTGTTAAATACTTTTTTTAATCATTACCATTATTAAACTACATAAATATTCACCAAAAGTGATTTATAGGGCTGAAGTTAAAAAATCTCTTGGAAGTTACATAGATTTCAATGAGATAGGTTGAGAACAGTATTTGGGATAATCCCTCACCCTCTCCCAAATAATTGCAAGATAAAAACTTAAGGAAAACTGAATAGCTGGGATATTTTAAGTTCTGGAGAATTAAAATGAACTCAGAGACTTTATCATAGAAAATTCTTTTTCATGACTGGATATTTCATAATGACTGTACCTATACAAGGTTCCGGTCCTATACTTTAGCGACCTTAATCAGTAGATTTATTTCTGAAATAAAATTTACAGTCTTGCCGTTAAAGAAAAACAGTTCATCAAATTTACTTTTGATAATTTATAGAACCATATTTAGAAATAATTGTATTTTATCAAAAAGGAAAATGCTGAAGACCAACGTCAAAGTTTTGTCTCTTCTGTTTTAATTTTTGAATCAGATTTCGATACGAATATCTTAGACTTTTAGGCATATGCTTCTAATGGCTGCCTAAAGCAGGTCTGAAGACCTTACACTGACGAAATGCATGGAAGATTGACTGGGAGACCAATTAGGCTTTAACAAAAATTTGAATAGAAATTACACTTAAATGACAGGAATTTGCATGAAAAAGGCAACACATTAGGCAGGCTTATAAAATTGGCTTTTTTTGCCTAGTCTTTAAAAAGAATACAGAAGATACACATGAGTATTCTAATACTTTGTTGTACTTTTCCCTTTATAGATTGATCATTTGTATAGTTATACAACATTGTAAAATGACAGAAGCATTTTTACTGTAATAAAATACCTTACTTCAAACCTTCTTTCTTTCTTTTCAAACTATTTATTATTTTTAAACTATTGGAAGTCCTTAGAAGATAAAAAAAAAGAATAATCATGTTACATACATACATACATACATACATACATCGCCAAGACACTTCCAATTTTACGCGGGAGAAAACCCGAACAACCAAAGACCTACATATATATATATATATATAAAATTTATATATATAAATCAATCAATTCTAATACGTATGCATTGGATTATAGCCAAAAACCAGAAAGCTGTCCATTTATTTTCAATGCTAAGTTGGCTTTTTTTCAACTTACAACTTTCTAAATAAATTGGAATTCAGCTTATTTATTTACTGATGTTTATTTTTGTATATATTGCTTCTTGTAACAAAGGATCTTGGAGTAGTAAAGAGAATACTAAAATACATCCCAATAGAAGAGAATATATTTAGCTCAGGACTGAATTGTGGAATCTTTGATTCTCTAAGCTTGGCTGTTAGCTTGCAGATGTTTCATTATTTGGCTAGGTAAGATCATCAGTGATAGCAGTAAGAAGATGCAGAATTTTGCAGAGCAGATATGATATACCTAATTTTCAGCTGCAGGCTATAACTGCTGATTCCTTATACAAAATATGATGCCTTTTCATCTAGAAATGAAAGGTTCATTTAAAGGGGAGTCCCTAAGACCCTAAGGACTGTTGTATTAATAGAAGCTCACAATTTACAACACTGTCTGAGAATCAAGATAATGATTCAATCAGGAACCCAGACTATTGCATAGCCAATGAAAATCACTATCATTAAATTTAACGTGGCAAAGGGTTGTTTGCCCTGTGGAAGGAAAAAAATATATATATCAGTACTTCTTAATGCTTAAAATATATCTTTCAATAAGTAATTAAAAATGAAGGACTGTGCCTGGCTGAGAAATATGTAACACAGAGAGAACAATGTTCTTTTCAATAGATGGTGAAAGATTGTGATCAGCAGACATTTAACGGAATAAGGAACAAGAAAGTACGAGAATTGAGGAACTGAGCTTTGTTCACAGGTAAACCTGTTACAATGACACATGTAGGGGAAGAAGTGATCAGAGCAAGAACAGGGAACTGACATGGTGACCCAGGCAACAGGACAAGAATAAGGAACTGGGTGGGTTCATGTTCCAGTAAACGTGCGGAAGTAGGTTTAACAAGAACAGGGAAGTAGGACTTCCGGTTCCGGTTCGCGGCGACTCTAGTCGTACAGGGAGACTTGTCTCTCGACTGCTAGCCTTCCTTCTGCCGGTTGACTCTTATACAGGTCTAAAGTCACCCTGGAGGGTGCGACTTCCGTCAAAGAAGCTTCAGCTCGGCTGAGGAGGAGCGGCGGCTCCTCCAGCTGTCCAGGCTATCTCTGAGGCCGACGGAGAAGATCAGCCAGTAAAATGGCCAATCACCCTACTGCTTCAGACCGCAAGTCAAGTACATCTAAGTGTTAAGAGCCCCCATGGTGAATCCGGGTGAGATTTTTCCTTGTTACTCTCTCTACTTGACTTTGTTTTCTGCCTGTAAGAGCCTCGTTGGAATTATTTCCCTGGCTAGAGAAAGCAGCTTTGATATTTTTGGGAAAGAAAGCATTTTATAAGATTAAAAATTATTTTCATATTTTTGGGGATACAGAAATCTCTCTCTTTTTTGTTCTGCTAAGGACTGTACTATTATTTGGTGTTGGAAGATTATTTCTTCTTTCACATTATACTTTTAAAGATAGAAACAAAGTAGTGCTGTCTGGAAAAGGTTCTTCTTTAACTTTTTGAGGACATCTAGTGGCAAAAACTTAATATTGCATCTTCTGGTTATTTCTTTGAAGTAAAACCAGACCTGACCATTTTTATTTTATTTTATTTTTGGGGGGAAAAAGATAAACTGAGCTGTGGGAATTGTGGGGGTGGATATAGATTAACTCTTACCAAATACAGCCTCCACAAACAAAACAAATAAACAAAACAAAAAAAACTATTACTAACTACTATCAAAATGGAGAATTTGCATTCACAATTAAATTATAAGCTTATATTGGAAAAGATACATGAGGCCACTACAGAAATTTGTACTATATTGAAAGAATCCACTTCAGAACTAAGATCTAGAAACTTTACTTCAAACATGCAAATAGATAACCAGACTACACTTGACTATTCTACAAACCAAATTATATTAGAAGAGGAATCAACTGAGATAAAAGAGAAGCTTATTTTACTTTACAAGATTTTCATCTGTAACTTTGAGGAACAGAAGAAGCAAAGACTGAGATTTGAAACTATAAAGCAACGATATTTTAAAGAGCAGAAAAACAGACGTCTGATGCAGAGGATGGGACTTTTATTTCTTCAAAGGCCATTCCAAGCAACAAAAATAGACTTATTGATTGAAAGGGAAGCGTGTTTATGGAAACCTACCTGGTACAGGAAAAAACCTAGAATTAGACTTAAAAGAGAAATTTAAAATTGTGTAATGGAATAAAAGGCAATACTGGATTTATGGATTGTTTTAAGGATTAAGATTCAGAGTTAGAAGCAACTAAGTATATATACATACAAGAGCGTGATTATTAGAATAGATATTTTAAACAGATTAAGAATGTATTGGATTGTACCTATGTAGTGTTTGGGAAATATATGAAAATTATTATTTACTGGAATTGAAAAAATGATGACTGCTTAGATTGGGATGCTTTTAATAATTTATGGAATGTTTTAAATTACTAGGATAGATTTCTTGTATGACAACAAAGACATGATAGGCATGCTAAGTTGGAGAAAATTTGAACTTTCTTTAATGAATATGAATGAATTAAGGTTTAGTATTATTTTGTTATTTTAAAAGAGGGATTGACTTTGGGATTACATATATATAGGGCTGATCAATATTTTATTGCTATTAAGACATCGATTGTATAGTGGAAGAAGAAATAAATGAGTTTGGTATAAAATGAGGGATGTGAGAGAATAAGAATTAGAATTGATATTTTTTTGTTTTAAATTTAAACTATTGTATTTGTAAACGATAAAGTTATAATACAGGTTTAATAGTGATAGAAATTTAAAATAGAAATGGAATATTTAAATGTATTATGTTAACTGAGGGGAATAGAGAGGGGATAGTGAAATTTATTGAGTTGTGTTGTTTATATATATTTTCACTTTTGAATGTTTGACCACCCAACCATCACAGTGGGTCTTGAGTACTTTTTGTTTAAGAATTTAAAAAAAACAATAAAATGTTTGTTTGTTTGTTTGTTTTTTAAAAAAAGAACAGGGAAGTAGGACAACAGCTGTGTAGTCCTGGAAGTCATGTATGCATGTAAATGTAAGGTATAAAAGAAGGACATTGAAATGAAGTCAGGGCCCTTTGGCCACAAGCCGTCATGCCTTATGACTGCTTGTCCAATTGGTCCTCATTACAATAGGTTATTAAATGTAAGTACTAGATGTGTGTTTTAAATTTTAGCACATTCTAATAAATCTCTGGATCCTAAAGTGAGATTTTTGTGGCGTGTTGTCTTTTTAAACAAGTTTTTACTCTGACAGTCCCAAATAACTTGTTTGGCACAGAATTATATGGAAAAACAGCATAGCTTTATAAACCTTGGGAAAGGCTTCAGGGCATTCTTCCATACCCAACTTTACGGCAAAGATAATAATTATCTCCAGAGGAATTTTGCATAGTCTTCTGGGATTCATATCTTACCATTATCCAGAAGCAGCACATGAGAAGTACCACATACCCAAGCAAATGTTTGCCATATTGCCATTCAATATGACAACCCACGTATTTAACTTCTAGTGTAGCATGACAACCAATGTTTTTCAGAAAAATAGTTCTTAATTGTCAACATTTTTGAGCTTATGATCCAATTATTTTGTAATTATGCAGGAAAATTTGTTATTATTGACACATACACTGCTTAGCAAGGTTATACTTAGCAATAAAGGCAAATATTTGTAGCTCAGGATTGAAATGAGGAGTCTTTGGTGCTCTCTGACCTTGGTTGTTTTCTTGCAGACATTTCATTTATGTTAGCACTGAAATTCCTTAGGAGTAGTTGCTCAGCGCCAAATCTAGGCTGTGGGAAGGGGTGTGATCAAAAACATCCCAATGGAACTGCTTCAAAAGTTTAGCAGTGTGCAGGCGAGCATTATCCTGAACCAATACCACACCGGAAGTGGCACCATAGAAAATCCCGCCAAATGTGAAGATGCCAAAGGAGTACTGCTAGTGAAATTCATGGAGTGTGGTTCAACCATCAATTCAGAAATCTACTGTGAAATGTTATGAAAACTCAGACGAGCCATTCATAACAAGTGTTGGGGCATGCTGATTCCGGTGTGGTGTTGGTTCATGATAATGATTGCTAGCACACTGCTAGATGCACCCAAGAACTTTTTAAGCAATCCCGTTGGTATTTTTTTGATCACCCATCCCCCCACCCCAGATTTGGCACCAAGTGACTACTACTAAGGAATTTCAAACTTGTAAGACATTGTGACAAGCGGCTCAATTTGAATGGCGATTATGTCGAAAAGTAATGTAATGTTGTAGTTTTCTAATGTGTATAATAAAAGTTCTGTATCTGTGAATGTCTGTCATTAATAACAAACGGAGGTTTATTTCCAAAATAAACTTTGACTATACAACAAAGTTTAAAATTTAATAATGGAAAGATAAAACCTCAATTGTGCTCAGTTGCTTTCTGCATTTTAGTAAGGACACTGACACACTAAAGTGATGTTCAAAAGAAAAAAAACAAATGATAAGGGGCCTAGCAGGAAGAATTTTTGAGAGGCAGAAAAGCCTCTGAGATACTGAGTGTTTAGACTGATGAAGAGAAGACTCTGGAGAATGTCTTCAAACATTTGCAGGATGTCATATAAGAGAGAAGACAGAATTATTCAGGGTTATTGCAAAAATCAAGGATTTCTTTTTTAAAAAAAAAATAAATTATAAAGCAGTGAATCTCAGTTGGAAAAATTTCCTTTAACTGTGTTTAAAACAATATTTTAAAGTGGCTCGTTTATTGACATGCATATAATCTGTTGTCTGATCTTGATCACAGCTCTCTACTAAGTATCATTGTGTTTGTTTTAGACTGGTGTCCCATTATTTGATTTATCAGTTATTGCTTTATTATATATGCAGCTTATTTATTTGCTTAATATCTCACCTTTCATTTAGGAATTCATAGTGGTATACATAACACAACAACATTGAACTGAGAAAAAGTGCTTGGCCTAAAGTCACCCATTAAACTTCTATGGTTGAATATGAACTAAACTTGAATCTTTCCCACTTGTAAACCAATTATCTTAACCATTACACCGCACCGTCTCTCAGTTTTTCAAATAAGATGACTTAAAAAAAATATATGAAAATTTTGTCTCTACTAAGTGTCATTGTATTTGTTTTAGACCAGTGTCCCATTATTACCAACATATCATGGATGGATGGATGGATGGAAGGAAGGAAGGAAAGAAGGAAGGAAGGAAAGCCTTTGAATCTGATCAATAACATAAAATATAAATATTGTAATAAAATATTGCAAGCATATAGATATATTAGTATAAATGCATTTTCATGGAGTAAAATTTCACATATTTTAATTTGCTTTTTGTGGTGGGAGGAAGCATAAGAAAGAATATGGCAATTTAACTTCAAACAAACTGAACAAGAGGGGAGATGAATCATTATAGTACACCCATATTTTCCCTACATGAAAAATAAAATGGGGCTAAAATTGTATCATATTCATAGTTTTATAATTACAGAGTTTTTTCATCTTAGTAATGATCTCATTGTACCAAAATTATAGTGCAATCTTAAAGTGATTCCAGGAAGACAAAAATCCCTTTCCCAGTGCTATTTGGCTCCTACAAGGTAATAGAGAAGGTACTTGTGTGTTTGTATGTATACATATGTTTGTCTTTGTTTTTCAATGTAGTCTCCTTTGCAATTGAAAGTTTGAATCTGGGCCTCTCTTAAAGGAATCCAGCAGAACTCAAGCCACTTCTGCTGCAATTAGAGACCGAGTGCCCAAACAGCAACCCAAAACCCACTTATGTATCGCCGGGTGCCAGGTGGGTGTGGCCCATTGGGTGGGAGTGGCTGTGGTGATCATGGCAAACTGGGTGGGTGTGGCCAAGGTGGGCATGGTCACCTTGATGTTGCTCATGGGGAGGTCTCTGGCAGGTGGGGTGGTGGGCAGGAGGCTTATCCTGCGAGGTGAGACGAGGCAAGGCGAGGCAGGGCGGGGGTGCCATTGTTGCAGGGTGCCATTGTTGATGCTGCCTGACACGATCGGCCCCTACACAGAGGCCAGCGAGCGCATGGGGGCCAACAGTGTCTGTCAGCAGCCACAGCATGCCAGCCCCTCGACCGGTGCACTCTGGGGCTCTGCAGTCCACCACCAGCAGTTCAGAGAAACCGCCTCTGAGCTGGACAGCCAGCTGACAGCTGAGGAGGCGATGCAGTCGGCTGTGCCCGGAAAAAGGAGAGCATGTGAGGCCAGGAGGGATGGGATGGGGGGGGGAGGGAAACCAGCCACGCTGAAATGCATTCGGCCACGTGGGGCCTCAGTGAGTTGTGAGGTGGCTGGTTGAAGAGGGACGGTTGCCATCTCCGGGGCATGGTGTGCATGCCCACAGAGAGGGGTCTGAGTGCCGCCTCTGGCATGCGTGCCATAGATTCGCCATCACTGAATTAGACTCTCCCTCCCTCCCTAGGAAGACTTCCATCCTGATTTCCACAGGCAGAAATGTACCCTGGGTGCAGTTGCCTTCTCTTTTCTGATCTTCCTCCTTCCTTCCTCCTTCTTTCTTCTAGCAGAAGACACAGCTTTGGCTTTACCTGCACCTTGTTTGGTACAGATGTGGAAAAAAAACTTTAACGAGGAGAGGGAGGAGGATTATAACAGTGCTGGGAACTATATTTTAAAACAAATTGGCCCATAAGTTTTTGAGTTGGTGCTAAAATAAAACATCATGAATGCAATAGTTCAATAATTTTGTACTACTTAAGCAACAAAAAGATGTCATCAAGCTCAAATAATTAGCTGGTTAGCCGAGCAGCTTCATTTCAATGAATTAAAATGAGACTTCAGAATCTGAGAGCCTTTGTATCATTATGTTTAATGAGGCTTCACCTTTTAATGAAACACTTTAGCCTTTATAAATTTTATCCAGCTTGCTAGAATTCCCTTTCTATCTCCTTCCCACCAGTGTCATGCTGGAATTTTTAGCTGCAGTATCTGATTTATCATAATAAAAAGTTATTTCTTTTTTCATATTCACAAGTGAGGTTTCAAATTTATTTGACTAACTTGCAGCACATCAATCCACAGAAAGCAACCAGAATATCAGTCTGAAATTAAATGTGTCATAACACTCAATCGTCTCCTATAGCTGCATATTTGCATGAAACTTGCGTGCAAAAGTGGTCAGCTGCTACCCAACCAATATCTTGCCACTTTTCTGGATGGAGGTTAAAAAAATTTTAAACTCAGTTTTAAAATAATTCATACCTGGGATGCTGCTGCTACAATGCCTTGCGTTAGTTCTGGGCTTTGCATCTCACAATTTGAGTGACAGAGTGATCCCAGTGTCGCATCCCTTTCCTTAAAAATTGCTGTACCTCATTTATCAACTAAAAAGCCTCCCTTGTCACCAATGTTTCTCTAAATCATAATTTGAGAGTTACTTCTCATATTAACAGAATTTTCAGTTGAGAACATGGAAGAAATTTAGCATAGTACATCTTCACAAATAAATGAAATTTCCAGTCCTCTACATCAGAAAATTGGGGGGAAAATGACTAGATTTATAGATCTATAAATTGCCTATAAAAGAATATTATTGAAAACAGAGATCTAACTGGAATTCTCATACTGCAACTATCTGTTTCTTTTAAATATATTTAAATTAAATTAATATTATTAATCAAACCTATTAACCAGAGGAACAGCTTACCCCCAGAAATCGTGGGCACTCCATCGCTGGAAGTTTTTAAAAAGAGACTGGACAATCATCTGTCTGAGATGGTATAGGTCCTCCTGCTTGAGCAGGGGCCTGGATTAGAAGACCTCCAAGGTCCCTTCCAGCTCTAGTCTAGTCTAGTCTAGTCTATTCCAAGCTTGCTTCTTGGATTAACTATTTTCGATCTACCGTCCAAATCAAAGAATTACTGAATGACAACAGAGCATTAAGCTAATATGGAAACTAGAAAACATTTAATGAATTAATAAAATAGAACAACCTGAAACTCCTGAATTTTGCTTGGCCCTGACTTTACTGTCTTTAAGAATGAAGATTTGATTCTTCCCCCAGATCCTGGATAAGCTTTTACATCAGCTTGTTGTAATTATAGGAAATGTGTGTCTGATGTTTATCATGGCACATTATATTTTAGCAGTTTATCATTTTGTTCTATATCTAATAATGTTAGCTGTCAATGTTACTTGTTGAATTGGCAACCATATACATTAAATAAGTCAACTAATTGCCAAACAAGCAAGAACAAAGGCTAATACAGTCAATCAATCAATACATTTCTGAATCTACCAATATATTATTTACCACCATTTGGAATAACTATAGCACCATACCAGTGAGATCCTACAAAGTGTATTAAATAAATCTGAGGATTTTGTACCCGAGGAAGATAAGAGAATGAGGTTTTTTTACAAAATAAAGTACATGAACTCTAAACAAACTACAAAGGTCATACAACTTAGAACATACATACAAAATGGTTAATGCAGCACATCTATAAGCACCAACTGACTGTTAGAGGACATATTTAAACTTCTTTTATTTTATGCTCAGGCAAGATCAAACATGGTTTCAGTTGGGAGGCTTTTGAAATTCTAAGCCAAAATCAAATAATATATGCTAATACCTAAAAGAGCAGCATAATAGCTCAATGGTTAAGATGCTGGGCTTGTCAGCTGAAAAGCCAACAGTCTGGGTTTGAGACCTGAGCATCATGCAGTGGAGTGAGCGTTCGTCTTCGCCTAACTCCTGCCCAGTTAGCAGTTCAAAAGCATGCAAATGTGAGTAGATAAATAGGTATCACTTCAGTGGGGAGGGAGGAAACAGTGCTCTGTGACATCATGCTGGCCACATGACCATAGAACTGCTGGCTCAATGGCCTTGAAATAGAGATAAGTGCTGTCCCCTATTGCTGATTATAACTAGTGGACTAAAATCCACAGGCACTCCTTTCCTTTAATACCTAGAAACCTGGCATTCTAGTAAAATTAGTACTTAGTAGACACAGATTATTTTGAATGGTTCATTGAAAAGAACTAGCTAAAGGTCAGGTGGGGGGAGGGGAATGCAGCTCTCAAAAACATTCCTCTTTTTCACACAATTATTAACCAACATCCAGATGAAAAGGAGATGGAACAACATCAATATAACAAAAAACAGATAATAGTATTCCAATCATAAAAGAAATAAGATCCAACAGTATAGCGCACCTATTCATACATAAGATTCCATAGAGACAAATATATTTCACAACTAAATAACCAACAGGACTGAAGATGTTACCTAGGCAGCTAATAAAATATCTGCAAATGAAAAAACAAGTTTAGATAATTCCTTCAACCTAAGATTCTAAATTTTTCTACATGGTGGCAAATGTTTCCACAGTCAATCATTTTTGCATCAGATTTAAAATGATTATATTCTATGTCAAATAAAATTTGTACCTAGGCTTGTATCACAGTATCAGAACTATTTTCTGTACCATGGAATATGACTTTGACATATTGAAGACAATACAGAACCACTTGTTTGAAATGGGTGACCATATAAATTGAAATAAATACTTAGAATCTATTATCTTGTTGGACTAAGAAGACCTACATGTCCAAGGAAGGGTTAATTGTAGCAGTTAGGACTTCATTATGCTTAATGTCTTGAGGTTCTGGAAGATTCCTTCAACTTTGCCCTGTTTATTACTCATTTTACTGTTCTTTATTCCCCCCCCCCCCTGGTATGATTATGTAAAAAAAAAGTATTTTCTCCTACTTTTTTGTGAACATTGGTATTGTCTGAACGGTAAGAAAAATATGTATTTATACAAAGATAGTGTCATTTTTGAAGAGGTGCAATTTGCTTAAGAAGAAAGAGAGAAATAAAGATTAAAAAGTAGCACTGACACCAGTTAAATGTACTAATCACAAAAGGATCCAATAATTTCTATTCTTCACCATACCTTTAGTTGCACAGAACAGCTCATAAAACACAACACATATCACTAAAGGATGCTCAATTAGACTTTAGATATTTGAGATTAAACTCGCTTCTCAAGACAGCATGCGGTTGACTATATTAACCCAAATTTCACTATCACATCTTGCAAGTGAAATAATTTAGCAATCATTTGGGCTTAAATACATCCAACTCCAATTTACGCATTCTCATTCTTCTACAACATTCTTCTACAAACTCGCCGTGTCACGTGACATGTCGCAACATATCACAACTTTTTTCCCATTGCTGGAGCTGGAGTGGGTGTGGCCTCTGCATGATGCACCCGGCCGTGGGCTGGTAGTTTGACACCTCTGTTCTACAATGAACTACCCAATTAAGCTATGTGGTTTTTTTCCTGGTTAGTATCCTTATACTTATTGGCTTCACTACAAAATGTTTGCTAAAAAATAGTATACTTTTACTTGCTGCCAGCTTTAATGATTTTTAATGAGCCTTTTATGAAGATTGATGGGGAAGTGAAATGAACAACAGATCTATATTATACTGACAGGAGTTGGCTGGCATGATAAAGAAAGTCTCTTAATTCCATTCTTGTACAGAAACACACAAATATGCATAAATACCCTATGTATTTAAAAGTACAATTAATTTCCACTATACAACTCACATGTAGTGATTTGCAGCAAATTGGGAAATATATTAGAAATGGGGGAAAGGGGAAGAAGACGATGACCAACAGCAAGATGGATGGACTCCATTACAGTGACAAGGCGGGAACCATTGGAAGAAATGAAGGACCAAGTTAAGGACAGATCACCATAGAAAAAAATCTATTTACATGGTCACTAAGAATCAGTGTCAACTTATGATACATAATCAGTCAATCAATAACAAGAAAAATATATTGAGGTTTTATGAAATGAAGTATTCATGAATTGATACTATTTGGGGATAACAAGTTTTCTAGCTTGAGGAAAAGCAGGATGTGAATGGAGCAGGGGATCTTAATTGGTAAGCGTATGAACCACATGGGAAACTCAGTGTAGTTTCTTCTGTTTATAGGCTACTGGTTCCTAGTGTCTATCAGCAGGTATATCTTCTCAAAGTTTGCTTTTAACAGAAAGCTTTTAATTCTTTTCATCCAAAGGCCCAAACTTGCTGTCTTTTGTCATGGAAAGGAAGACAAAATAACAGCTATCTCTATTTTTCTTGCCAGAGAGGGGAAAATAGAAAACAAGTAAGGTGTATGTATAACAAGGCCCAGCCTTGCAATAAACAGAAATAGATCAACTGAAAAATAAATATTTCATTTTGAAGCAACCTAGTATCTAATCAGTAGAAGTAGAAGTGCCCTACTCTTGCACACTTTTAATCACAACTGACCCACATCTTTCTTTTGCAGACTTACATTAAGATGTAAGATCTGAAAAGATGGCAGATTTGGAAAGTAGACAATAGACTACAAAACAAAACAAATTTACACGATGGCATTAAGTTTTTTTTTATTGAGAATTTTTAAAAGTTTTTACAAATAACAAAAAAAGAACAATAACAAACAAAAAAAAAGACAAAACAACCCTCACCCAACCCCTCCCAAACCACCCCCTCCATCCCCCCCCGAGCTTCCCAGAGCTGAATATAGGCTTAATTAAAATTTTAAAAAACCTAAACAAATTTTAACAACTTATAAAATAGTTAATAATAAAATATATATGACATAAACATTAAAAAGAAAAAATACTTAAAAAGAAAAAAAAGAAAAAAGAAAGAAAGAAGAAAAGAAATAGGAAAAAGAAAAAAAAGGAAAAAAGAGAAAACAATCTATAAAATATCAAAAATTATATACAAGTTATAAAAAAGCTAAATGATATTTTTTTATATCCAATTTATGTTGTATAAAATTTATCCATTTTTCCCATACAGCAAAAAATTTCTCTTGCGATTGCTCCTTTAAAAAAGCTGAAATCTTTGCCATTTCCGCCAGATAAGAAACTTTAAAAAACCACTCTTGCAAGGTAGGCAAAGATTCCTTCTTCCAATATTGCCCTACTAACAGCCTTGCGGCTGTAATCAAATTTAACATCAATATAACCTCCTTAGCATCACAATCAGTAACAATACCTAACAAAAATAATTGCGGAGTAAATTTTACCCTCCTTCTAAAAATTCTTTGAGTATTCCACCATATCTTAATCCAAAAAGCTTTTATATATTTACACGACCACCAAATATGATAATAGGTGGCATCCAAACAGCCACATCTCCAACATTTAGGCTGTAAATCAGGGTACATAAGAGACATTTTTTGTGGATCAAGGTGCCATCTATAAAACATTTTATAAAAATTCTCCCTTAAATTCTGGGCTTGTGTAAATTTAACATTCCTCACCCAGATAACTTCCCAGGTATCCAGTGGAATTGGTTCACCAAAATTTTGTGCCCATTTAATCATACAATCTTTGATTAATTCAGATTCTGAATCCAATTCCACTAGAACCCCGTAAATCCTCTTAATGTGAGTTTGTCTTTGATCCTTTACTTGTTTAAAAAGATTTTCATCTTCTCTAAGCCAACCCATATTACAATCCATCTTCCATCTGTCCACTATTTGTCTATATTGAAACCATGAATAGGTAATATTTTCATGTACTAAATCTTCCAAAGATTTTAACTGCCAATTTTGACCGTCCCATCTAAGTAATTGTGTATAAGAAACCCTATCCATTTTAACTCCTCTCCTTATCCCCTCTATCGCATGCCAAGGTATGGCCCATAAAGGTATTTTAAAATCACTCTTATAATACTTCCTCCAAACCCGAAGTAAAGAAATCCTTATAATATGTGATTTAAAAACTCGATCCACTTTTTTATTAAAAATTAAGTAGGCATGCCATCCAAAAAGTAAGTCCCAACCCTCCAGATGGAGTATTTCTACATTTGTTAAATTTACCCAATCACTAATCAATGTTAAGACCACAGCATCATAATATAATTTCAAATTCGGTACCTTGAGTCCACCTCTCTCACGAAAATCTTGCATAATTTTAAGCTTTACCCTTGGTTTTTTCCCTGCCCAAATAAATTTATTAATGCCTTTCTGCCATTCATTTAAGTTAAGCTCATTCTTTAAAATAGGTAGCATTTGAAACAAAAAAAGAAATTTTGGTAAGACATTCATTTTAATCACTGCAATTCTACCCATAAGAGATAACTGTAACTTATCCCAATTCTTCAAATCTTTCTGTACCCTGATCCACAACTTTTCACAATTATTCTTATAAAATTTTACATTAGAAACAGATAAAGTAACCCCCAAATATTTTACCTTATCAACAACTTCAAAATCTGTTAAATTAACCAAAATCTGCTTGTCCCGGTTAGTCATGTTTTTAGGTAATATTTTAGTCATTATTATTTTTTTTAAAACCCGAAACACATCCATATTGATGAATCAGTTGTAGTAACTTTACTACAGAATAAGTAGGTTGAGACAGAGTAACCACCAAATCATCTGCAAAAGCTCTTAACTTATATTCTTTTTTGTTAACTTCTATTCCTTTTATTTCCTGCGACTCTCGAATTTTGATCAACAAAATTTCCAATGTTAAAACAAACAATAACGGTGACAATGGACATCCCTGTCTTGTACCTTTTTCTATTGTAAAAACCTCTGACAAACCCCCATTAACAATAAGTTGTGCCGTTTGTTTTTGATATATAGCACCTAGAGCTTGTGATATTTTTTCTCCAAAATTCATCTCCTCAATTAATCTTAACATAAACTGCCAATTCAATTGGTCAAAGGCTTTTTCAGCATCTAAAAATATCAGCCCTGCAGAGATTTGGTTATTCTTATCTAAATATTCTAATAAGTTAATAATTTGTCTAACATTATTTTTCATATACCTTCCGGTTATAAAACCCGATTGATCCTTATGTATAAGCTGCTGCAAAACCCTCATAAACCTATTAGCTAAAATTTTTGCAAAAAATTTATAATCCACATTTAAGAGAGATATAGGCCTATAATTCTTTGGTAAGGTAAGATCTTGATCCTCTTTTGGAATCAAGGATATAAAAGCACTGCGCCATGACGGAGGAATCTCTAAACCCTGTAATATATTATTAAAAAGCTCACATAAAGGTTGAGTCATCTCTTCTACTAAAGTTTTATAATAAATGGATGTCAAACCATCCGTACCCGGCGCTTTACCTAATTTTAATTGCTTAATAACTGTCACAATTTCCTCATTAGTAATTAAACCATTGATTTCTTGTTTCTGATCTTCTGTTAGTTTAGGAAAGTTAGCCTCACTTAAATAATTATTTATATCTAAAATTTGTACATTAGTACTCTTATATAATTTCTGATAATAATCTAGAAAAGATTTCTTGATCAGCTCTTTCTGATACACTAATTTACCGTTATAATTTATTTTATCTATAATTCTCTGTCTCTGTTTCTTTCTTAATTGATAGGCCAACCATCTCCCTGGTTTATTAGCATTACAAAATGTATTTTGTTTCATAAACATTAGATTAGTTGCGGCTTGATCAGCCATCAACATATTAAATTGTGTTTTTAACAGCTTTATAGCTTCTTTAACCTTTTCATCTGAAGGATTTAAAATCAAGAACTTCTCTTTTAGTTTAATCTCATCTTCCAATTCTTTACGTTTCTGAATCTGCTTTTGTCTATGAACATTATTCATCTTTATCAAAATCCCATGCATGAAGGCTTTACCTGCGTCCCATACCATTGATAATGATGTTCCCTTATACATATTTAAATCAAAATAATCCTTTAAGCACTCCTTTAATTTTTGAACATTTTTTTCTTGTTTAAATAAATTCTCATTCACCCTCCAGGATCTCCTCTCCTCTTTTTCAGCAGCCAATTCCATCCAAACTGGACTATGATCCGTCAGTGACCTAGGAAAAATTTTTACATTCTTTACCCTATTATATAAGTCAGTTGTAATCAAGAAAAAATCAATCCTTGAAAAAGATTGGTGTCTATCTGAGAAGAAGGTAAAATCTCTCTCCTCTTGGTTATGTTCACGCCAATAATCCCTCAACTCCCAGTCCTCTTTCAAATCAAAAAAGGCTTTAGGTAATTTAGCCTGTTTGAAGAAAGTAGAAGAACCTTTTTTGTCCTTTTGTGTATCTAAAACACCATTCCAATCTCCCATTAATATCACAGACCTATAGTCCAGTGAAGTTATTTTCTGATGTAACAATCTATAAAATTGTTCCTGTTGCTGATTTGGTGCGTACAATCCCACTATAAGTATTTTCTTACCATATAGACCAAGTTCAATCATAACATATCTTCCTTGAGGATCCGATTCTACCAGGCAGGCTGGTAGATTTTGCTTAACATAAATAACCACACCCCCTTTTTTCCCAGGGGCAGGAGATGCAAAATGAGATCCCAAGTGAGCATTAGCTAAATATTTTTGATCTTTAAGTAAAATATGAGTTTCCTGCAAGCAAATAATATCATTATTATGTTGCTTTAGATAATAAAAGATTTTCTTTCTTTTCTGCGGGGAATTGAGGCCATTAACATTCCAGGTCAGGAACTTTGCCATCTCCCTTGACCAGGAGCCTGGAGAAAACTGCCTGAAGATCTGCCACTGAAGAATGTGTTGCAGAACTCTTGGGTCTTGCTCCTCCCACCGGCATTGATACACTCTCATGAGAAGATTCTTTAGCTTCTTTCTTCTGTTGTTCCTTTTCCTTACGTTTATGTGCTGCGCGGGTCATTCTCTGCTCTTTGACCTCTGTTTGGTGCAGCCACTCCACCTCTGATTTTGCAGCAGCCATCAAACCTAGTCCTTCAGACTGCTGTTCCACCTCTTTGCCGCCCAGAGCTTTCTGAATCATAGATGGAGATGAGCCTGCTCCCAGGACCGTATTATAAAATTCTTTGGCTTTAGCAACCGTATTAAGTCTGTAACATGTCCCCGCATGGCTCAAAACAATACCCATCGGAATCTCCCATCTGAATGGCATCAATCTTGTTTTAAGTTCATTAGCTAAAAAAGCAAAGTCTTTTCTATTTCTTAAAATTTTAGATGGGATTTCCTTTAGAATGATGACATCTTGGGCAGCAATCTGGAACCTCTTATTATAAAAAGCTTGTATAATCTCATTACGCAGAGACCTCTTTGCGAAGTAAATCACCACATCTCTTGGGAAATTCTTTTGTTTCGCAATCCAAGAGTTAACTCTATAAATTTTTTCCACTTCTCTACGTAATCCATCTTTATCCCTATTCAGAACAACAGCTAGATCATTCATCACCATCTCCATCAGGTCTTGATTCATGTCTTCTTTAAGACCCCTAATTCTCAAAGCATATTCCATTTGCCTATACTGAGACATAAGAATATCCTGTTGTGAAGTTTCCATCTTTTTTTCCATATCTTGAAATTTGTACTTGAGGAGGTCTACTTTCTCTGCAACTTCTTCCACTCTGGAATCCAACTTCACGACCACAGAAGCCAATCCTAATAAAGCTGTAACTATGTCTTGCCTCAGAATAATATTATTCTCCACTAAAAGTTCCTTCATTTCCTCTTTAGTTTCAGATTTATTCTGTTCAAGAAGATCTTTGTTCTGTTTAAAAAGATCCTTCATTTCCTCTTTACTTTCAAACTTGCTCTGTTCAAGAAGTTGCTTCATTTCCTCCCTGATTTGAGATACAGCATTTCCCATTATATCTTTAATATCTTGTGCAGACAAGCCTGGCAAGGGAGGAGAAGATGGAGGTGTAACTTTAGGTTGCAGCACTGGTGGTGTAACTTTAAGTTGTTGTTGTACAGTTGCAATTTAAGGAGAAGAAACCACCTTAGAGACTATAGAAGCTGGTTGTCTCTTTGAAGCCATTTTTTTAAAAAGTCTTATTCTCTCTTTCTTTCTTCTTAAAAAAAAGATACTAAAATCCTTAAAATTAAAAAAAAAAAGACCAGGGAGAGTGCAAAAAAAAAAAAAGAACTTCCAAAGCGCTTTAAAAGAAAAAGGAAAAAAGAAATTTGAAAGAGAAAAGAACTGTGCTCATTTAAGTCCGTTCTTTCTTTCCGGAAAGGAAAAAAAAAGCACTTTCAAAACGCCATTTTACTTTCACTCTCACTCTCCACCAAAAAAAAAAGAAAACAAAAGAAAAAAGAATCAGCATAAGCTAAAAGAGAAATAAAAAGAAATACAACTCTAACTCTAAGTAAAATCCTTTAAACAATTCTGTCCGCTTTAAAAATCACTCACCAGAAAACTTTAAGCGCGGAGATGGTAGCGGTGTTTCACTTTGTTTCCGAAGAAACAAAGACAGCTGGGAGGCGGAGAAAGCATGAACTCCGAGGGAACACTCTTTCTACCCCCCCCAAAAAAGAAATCCAGGGGTGGTTAAGAGGTTCTACCTCTATTCGTGTGATCTTTACCCCTTTCCTTCGCCCGGGAAGGGGATTTCGAGCCGCGGGCCAGCTGATGCGCGCTGTGCTCTGCAGATCTGACGCCGTCCCAGGAGGACGGCTACAAAGTAGCCGCCATCATCGTCGCTGACCACCGGAAGCTCCCACGATGGCATTAAGTTTTGAAGTGACTGACAAGAACTTATATGGCTGTTCTTCCAAAATACATCTGAACTTTCCATTTGTTTTTACAGTTTATGTTCTATTTATTTTTGGAAAGACCTGTTGTATCTCTTACTAACCACATGATGATTGTATCATTACTTTGTTAATCATGAGAACAGTAAGATAAGATAACCTTTATTATCATTTTTTTACTGTGAGCACACTGACTCACATTAAAAATGAAATTCTGTTGCTTGTTCTCAAAAGAAAGTATATATCTATCCATATATATACATGACACACATACACACGTTATATATAGCATATATTTACATGCACACATACATCTATATAAATAAAAATGTAAATGTTCGTTTGTTCAAAATCTTAAATCTCTGAAAGTTCTCCACCGATTGCTTTGAAATTTTGAAAGAACGTTGCATTCGAATATGCGCATGTTTTTATGATTTAGATACCTACTATTATATAGATGACACACCTGTGACAGGTAAAAACATGCTTTTTTTGAAAAACAGTGCCATCTGTTGGACATAAAAGCAACACATGCTACGATTTCAGACAATCTCTATATCTGCACAGACAATGGAACAACAAAAAATATTGTATACCTACAAGCATTGTGAAATTAAACATATTACAAACGTGCACTTTTTCTTTTCTTTCTTTTCCATTTAACGCGTGGCTGGGTACGTGTGTGTGTGTGTGTGTATGTGTGTGTGTCTTTGGTTATTCTGGTTTTCTCCCGCGTAAAATTGGAAGCGTCTTGGTGACGTTTCGACGAAGTCCCATTCGTCATCTTCAGGCTGGTGTTTTCAGCTTCGTGCTTCGAGGAGCAATGTGTGGTCTTAGCTATTTCTTCCTTTTAACTGCCAGTGGGGGTATGAACTTATTGGGTGGGAGCTTGGCTGTGTTCTGATTGGGTGGAGGTGTGTTCTGATTGGTTAGGGGTTTGGCTGTGCTCTGATTGGATGGGGGGTTGGCTGTGCTCTGATTGGATGGGGGGTTGGCTGTGCTCTGATTGGATGGGGGAGTGTTCTGTTTGGGTGAGGACTTTGTTGTGCTCAGGTTAGTCTGAGTTGCAGGAGGGTTTAAGATGGTGGGCTGCCTTGCTATTTTTTGGCTTTGCGTTCGTGGTCGTGCCTCATCTTCATGGTGGTTGTCAGTTTGCTTCATGTATGGATTTGAGGGGTTTAAAGTGGCTAATGATGCAACTGTGGTCTGGCTTCTGGTTTGTGGTTGTGCCTCATCATTGGTGTGGCTTTGGGTTTGCTTTTTGCGTGGATGTGTGGTGGTGACATCCTGTGCGGTTTTAGGGTCTGGTGTCATTCTTTGTGTTAGGGAGTCATTTGTCAATAAGGGCGGGTTTCCAAATGGCTGGTAGGCGGGAGGTATCATCTCGTTTGTTCATGCTGTGTGGGCGTTTTTCTATCTCGATGGCTTCTCTGATTATTCTGTTATTAAAATGTTCAGTTTTGGCGATAGTTCTGGTATTTTTAAAGTCAATTTCATGTCCTGTGGCTTTAAGGTGTTGGACCAGGGAAGATGTTGATTCCTCTTTTTTGAATGAGTTCTTATGTTCTTCAATCTGTGCACTTATTCTTCTTTTGGTTTGTCCGATGTATGTGTTGGGACAAGCGGTGCATGGGATTTCATATACTCCTTGATTTTCTAGCTCAATTTATCTTTGGGGTTTCCTAGGATGGTGGATATTTTTCTGTTTGTGCAGAATGCTGTTTTAATGTTGTGTTTATGGAGGATCTTGCTGATTCTGTCTGTGGTGCCTTTTATGTATGGGAGGAGGGCTTTGCCGTTTTCTTGTTCTCTGTCTTGGATTTTAGTGGGGGTTTCTTTTTGGATTAGGTTTGTAATCTTATTTCTATGGAATCCATTGGATGTTAGTACATTGGTGAGAGTGTGTAGTTTGGTTTTTAGGTGTTGTTCGTCAGCTAAGCATTTTGTTCTGGAGATGAGTGTCTTGGCTACGGAGTTGATCTGTGCTGGGTGGTGGTGTGAGAGAGCGTGCAGATAGCGGTTTGTGTGTGTTTTCTTCTGGTAGATGGTGTGTCCTAGGGAGCCATTGGATTTCTTGTAGACTAAGACATCCAGGAAGGGAAGTTGGTTATTAGCTTCTGTTTCCATGGTGAACTGTATTTTGGGGTGTAGGCCGTGGAGGTGTGTGAGAAAGTTGTCCAGTTTTTCTTTCCCATGTGGCCAGATTATGAAGGTGTCATCTATACATAAAAGGCACCACAGACAGAATCAGCAAGATCCTCCATAAACACAACATTAAAACAGCATTCTGCACAAACAGAAAAATATCCACCATCCTAAGAAACCCCAAAGATAAAATTGAGTTAGAAAATCAAGGAGTAGATGAAATCCCATGCACCGCTTGTCCCAACACATACATTGGACAAACCAACAGAAGAATAAATGCACGCACTGAAGAACATAAGAACTCAGTCAAAAAAGAGGAACCAACATCTTCCCTGGTCCAACACCTTAAAGCCACAGGACATGAAATTGACTTTAAAAATACCAGAACTATTGCCAAAACTGAACATTTTAATAACAGAATAATCAGAGAAGCCATTGAGATAGAAAAATGCCCACACAGCATGAACAAACGAGATGATACCTCCCACCTACCAGCCATTTGGAAACCTGCCCTTATTGACAAATGACTCCCTAACACAAAGAATGACACCAGACCCACACTCACTAAAACCACACAGGATGTCACACCACACATCCACGCAAAAAGCAAACCCAAAGCCACACCGATGATGAGGCATGACCACAAACCAGAAGCCAGACCACAGCTGCATCATTAGCCACTTTAAACCCCTCCAATCCATACATGAAGCAAACTGACACCCACCATGAAGATGAGGCATGATCACGAACACGAAGCCAAAAAATAGCAAGGCAGCCCACCATCTTAAACCCCCCTGCAACTCAGACTAACCTGAGCACAACAAAGTCCCCACCCAAATAGAACACTCCCCCATCCAATCAGAGCACAGCCAACCCCCCATCCAATCAGAGCACAGCCAACCCCCTTCCAATCAGAGCACAGCCAAACCCCTAACCAATCAGAACAGCCAAGCTCCCACCCAATCAGTTCATACCTCCACTGGCAGTTAAAAGGAAGAAACAGCTAAGACCATACATTGCTCCTCGAAGCACGAAGCTGAAAACACCAGCCTGAAGATGACGAATGGGACTTCTTCGAAACGTCACCAAGATACTTCCAATTTTACGCGGGAGAAAACCCGAATAACCAAAGACCTATATATATATACACACACATATATACACATACATACATACATACATACATACATACATACAAATATATATATAGTAATCACTGTCCATTGTGAATACCTAGCAGAAAGAGGAAACTTGAGAGTTCATAAGGTTGTTACTATATGGAACAAAAGTGTGACTAAATCGATGTTCTGCTTCGGATACCACGAAGCCTCCTCCCAGAAGGTAACAAGGAAAAAAGAAGAGGATGTGTAGCATCTCAGACAATTCTGCGGACTCTGCTCAAGCATCGCTTATATGCTATGTCCTGGATTGAAGGAAGTGAATTATCAATAATCTTTTCTGATTATTTATACAATTTATACAACAAATAGATGTTATATAAATTATTGGTCAATAAGGTAGAAGTCAACACATTAAACTTATAGCTTATAAAGACGTGGGACATTTATAGTACTGAGCTGAAAGAAAATTTAATGGCTTTGCAAGCAAACGTACACATCTTGTTCTTTTTCGATGCAGAAAAATATTTAGAAATTTATATTTATTGGCTACTAGAAACCCTTAAGGAATGTTTACATTTTAATTTTATTTCATTTTTAAACAAGCATTATCTAAAGATTTTTTTAAAAAAAATATGTATATTAAACATTCAGGAATATCTTCCTTTAATTAATTTTTTTCCTTTTGATTTCTGAAACTCTGTTATGATGCACATAGATGGTTTCTAGAGTAAACAACACAGAAAAAACTAAAACATTTTTCATCTTCTCAGAGAAAGGTGTTCTATATCAGTGACAGATTGAAATATATTTGAACTTGCCATATCTCTGAAAATAGGTTCGGAAGGCATGTATAGAACAGAAGTCCTAACTGAATAATCTGGAAAAGTCAGAACTCAACACCAAGCTTGATTCCTTGAATTGACCTAGAGTGGAGATACCATTGATGGGACTAAAAAGTACTCAGGATCCGTGTTCTGCGTACTTCCCCTAACCTTTTTTAATAAAGTAACTTCACTAAAAAGCAACTAGAGTATAGCAAAGGTGAAACAATCCAGAAGTTTTTGATTTATGGCAATATTTTAAGGGATTAAGATCATGCACTCTTCAAAGTTTCTAGTAACAGAAGATATTTACTTACATCAACATAATCTTTTAAAATCAGAGACTATTTGAAATATTAGTTTGTGGCAGGCTTCAGTATAAAAAAATGAAGTTATTATGGAGCTGTCAAGATTGTTTTAAAAAAAATAAAACTGTGCCAATAACATATCAACAATTGTAACTTCCTTCATTTCTGCACATGGCTAAATAATGTACGAAGATGAGAATTTGGGAACCGATGCCAGAAATATAGATATGATAAGGAAAAATACACATCCAGACTACATTTATTAACAAATGAGGATATATGTATCTTTTAATTCTACCTGTATGTTCGGGTTTCTTTATTTAGCTGATTTTGATTAAATAATTAGATCTAGTGCCCATATAAAAAACTATAAATAGTGGAGTACATGGAAGAAGAGACAAATAGACTTTAAAGTGTGAATGGCAAAAAAGATAAAGATTATTTGAAAGAATCAAATTGCACAATCAAATGTAACACTCAGCATGTTGTAATTAAGGACATTTTTTTGTATTTCAAAAGATATTAATCTGCAATCTACCAGTTCTCTTAACATTCAACTGTTTTGATTTATATGTGGAAGACATACTGTGGAGTTAGAAGAGATGTAACTTCCAATCCATTTATTTTCTTTTTATAACCTGTTCAAAGAGTAACATAAGAGGAAAAAAAAATCTGCCCTGTGAACAAAAGGAGTGCTCTTCAAACCTAATTCCTGTCCTTATGAGATAACTTTGTAAAACTTTAAAATCAAAAGCTGACTGGTCTTTATGCGTAATAGAATGTGTAATGGCATCCCAGCATGCTACATTGTTCTACAGAAAAAAAAGGTATATAATCAAAACTAACTTCCCTTCATATTTCAGCTGTGGTTTTTGAGATAAAACAGCGTATCTTCTAGTTTCCTTGCCACCATAGGGGGTAAAGTGGCTAATTTTCTTAATCTCCTTGGTTGCATTTTAAATTTATAATACGAGCTTGCAAGTTAAATAACAATTAGAACTCAATTTAACATGGAGATGAATGTATCCGAAATTCAGTAGCAGTGGATTTAAAAAAACTGTAATGCATTCTAGGAAAAAAAAAAGGAGGAAAGGCTCCAATATTTTTAAAGTCACAGTACATGAACATCAACAACAAAAAGTGATAATTAGAATCATCATTTGTTTCAATAGAACAAAAGTACTATAATATTTATAACCGTGCCAGAATTATAATGACTCTGGGGCTAGATGTGAAGTATCACAGCATGTTCCACATGTTTTTAACACTGTTTCTAAAAGCTCTAGAGGCTATTAAATTTAATGAAACCATCTGCTATGAAATAGAGGTCCAACACAATAAGTTTTCTCAGTGCCATATAATGCAGATGGCACTCCACAATCTAAAAGCTTAGATAGATTTTTGTAATGGTCCCTTTAGGTGTGTTCCTCCGTCCCATTTTGTTTGATGGTCGACACATCTTTATAATCCACACTGTTTATTTTGCAAATAGAATGTCCCATGATCTGCATATAGAAGTATCACTGCTCATGAATAGACAGTTGTTCTTCTCTCCAGAACCATATTTATATCTTTCCTCCAGAAGTTAACCATGTTCATGGTTTTGTATTATATATTTAAGGAACAGATGCTTGCCGTGCGAAAGCAAATCATGAGTTCAAATCAATTTATAATGTCTGGGGATTCCATTGCTTACTTCTATTCAAATATTATTTCTCTAAATTTGCAAGGAAAACAAGGCAATTTGATGTTCAAACATTTAAAAAAATATTTATAGGTACAATCAAAAGAAAACAAAGAAAAAGAAAAAAACTATTTAAAGTAGAGATAAAGGCATTATAAAATTAGGAAAAAAGAAAAATCACATTAATATAAACACGCATATTAAAATGTCTTATTTTACCTTAAAGATTTTCAGTCAAACATTTTTAGTTAGTCAGTATCACTATTATTCAATAACTCATAACTATAACTGGAATAATTCAAATTTTAATGTTATAAAATGAAATTAAAAATTACTCTAATTTCTATATAAGAAACTCCGTGTGCCTCTGTGTATATGTTTCTATCTGTCTGTCTGTCTATCTTCAAACAACTTTTTGATTCCTGGCAACTGCCTGGACAAGTCCCTGCAGTTTTCTTGGTGAGATTTCAGAAGTGGTTTGCCATTTCTTCCTTCCTAGAGCTGAGAGTGAATGACTATTAGTTTCTAGCTTGGCATCTTAACTACTACACCAAGCTGTCTCTCTTTGGTGAATTTAGCATATTACAAAAAATATAATTTTAGGCTAGAGTAAATCCAGGCTTTCAAACAGTTCACGATTACTTAGGATTTTAGAGCTGAGGTGGATGTGCAGTGTATTATGCCATCTCCAGAGAAAAGTGTTATCTCAAGCTAATAAAACTCACTACAGTTTTAAAATTATGGCAACTCTTTGGGAAACCTTTCTTAACTAGGGATCTCCATTTTCAATAGAACAGAAGAAGTACTGGAACTCTTAGTTATGGAAAATGCTCATGATGTGTTGTAATGTCTGCTCATTCTTCAATTTTTGATTAGTTCATAGTCTGAAGACAAAGATAAGATTCTTTAAAATAAAGAATATAGAAATCACGTGCATGTTTGATTCTTACCTTTCCAGACTATGACAGCCAGGGAAAGCAAGTGCAGTAAGTGCAGAGAATGATCAGTGTTCCACTGGAGGTAGGAACCATCTAACTTTAAGTTGACTATTGTAAAATATCTAATAAAGGATACTTGTCCATATCTCATTGTGTTGGATATGATATTCTTCAATTTTCCAACCTCAAACATGTTACTTCTGCATGTTACAATATTTTATCTCCAGTGGTTCTATGGCCATTTTCAATTGGCTTCACACCTGGTTTGGGACTAAGACAGCTTTGTTCTGATATATGATTTGTACCAAGACCTAAACAGTTTAGGATTAGGATTGGGAGATTAACTTCCTCCTTTTCATCAGATTTTGCTAACAAGTGTTGCTGAGATTGCAAGTGTGTTTGTGTGTGTGTTTTTTTTCTTTAATGCTAGGAGAGAAAAGGGAGAGAAGAGCTCAGATTATGATTCCTTAGAAATTCTGGTTAGTATGTAATGATTCAGCTGAAGGAAAAGGCAGAAGAAACACGAGAAGAGGAAACAGCGTAGTTTATGCTGAGAAAGGACAGGAGGAGACACAAAATAAGAAAATTTCTTAAGAAATTTCAGCAATCTGTCAATGCTGTGACAATTAAGAAATTGCAGCCATTTTACCTTTTGCTTTCCTTGTGCTTTTCTGTTGTTTGGGATTCTCAGATGTAGAAGGGGGAAAGGGGGAAATGCTTGAGCATTTTCAGTTGGCCTAGGGGTAGGCAACCTTGGCTCTTTTATGACTTGTGGACCAACTCCCAGAATTCCTGAGCCAGCATGGCTGGCTCAGGATTCTGGGAGTTGAAGTCCATAAGTCATAAAAGAGCCAAGGTTGCCTACCCCTGAGTTAGCCTAAACAACTGCAGCTGGGTGATCTTCAAGGTCAATTCTAGATAAAGTTTTGGAGGGTTAGAAAGTAGAGAGGAGAACCCCCTTTTTTAGATTAATTGGTGAATGTGATTTATGACAGCCTTTCTTGGGTGGGAATTGCAACTTGTTACATTGTATCAGGGGGAGGGAACTTTAGTCTTGGGTTCAACTATGTAAGAGCTGATACTTTGTTTCCTGAATAAAATGTTCTTTAAGGAAGAAATCTTTGCCTTGAACTTCTTTTAATTGGCTTCATCTATCGGAACCATGACACAATCATTATATAAATGACTTGTACCTACAGATGTATCAGAGAAGAAACCTGTATCTTCTCAACTTTACCAGGAAATTATAAGGCAAAGATTAAGGTATGCACAGATATATTGGCTGAAAATAGTTATCTCTGCAATTTTTATATCATTACTATTTTTATCTTAATCACTATTTCAAAAAAGAATTCAACCAAGTTTATGCTTGGGGAAAATCATTTTTAATTTGCACAGCTACCAAATACAAAACAGTGGTTAAGACAGTTAGGGGTTATCAAGGAATGTATCTGCTGGAAACGGTTATGTGAAAGTGATTAGCGTGGTATGAAAAGTGATAGGTGATCCTTATAATGTCACACCCTGTCTTGTTATCTTTTTTTTGCTGAAGATAGAGATCTGTATGTTGCGTGTATCCAAGAGATTGCCACCAATCAAAATAAAGAGGCAAAAAGGAGATATCTGTTATTAAAGCCATGTTATGAAATCAGTAAGATGTCATACCTCAAATAAGTAACAACGGTTGGAGCTGTACACCAGAATTTAATAGAGGAAATGGAAAAGAGTTATTGTGGTTTGTGTTTAAGATAGTGGAGAACTTTTGGACTGTATTGGAAGTTGTGGAGATTTGTTTGTTTGTTTTTACATTACTTCCCAACTATACCAATTATCTGAAATATACTTACTTACATTCATAATAAATATTTAGTAAAAGTATTTATTTGTAAAATTCTTAGATTACTCACTATCTCAGAGTAAGAGCAAGAAGCAGTTATTTTTTCTTGCACTGTTTTCACTCTAGTTTGTAATGACATTGGGCAGTCAACTTTTAGTTTAGTTTAGTTTAGTTTAGTTTAGTTTAGTTTAGTTTAGTTTAGTTTAGTTTAGTTTAGCTCAATTCACTGCCCAGAGACACTTGGTGAGTTAGACGGTTTTACAAATTGAATGAATAAATAAATACATTCATACACAGACCAGTAAGTGCAATAATGATCTTTGCCTTCATGCTGACATATTCTGGGTGGGAACTTTGTAGAGGTTAATGCATTCCCCAGTGGCATGGAGCTTAAATATTGTCAACTATTTCCTGAGCACAGAATGTGACTATCAAGAAGATCAGATAGGCAAACAGAGCAATGCTGGAAAAAGTACATAATTTTATTTTCTCCAATGTAACAAACTTTGAAGAATGTTTGAAAATGTTCAAATCATTATTCAAGCTGTTTTATTTGTCTTCTAATCTTTTTAGAAATAGCCATACAGCATACCACAACAGCTAATCACACTCTAAAAAATAACATTAAAGAATCAGTATGTCTCAGAAACAATGGCAAGAAATAAGTCTGAACTGAAAGAACACTCTCAAGATAGAGGGTGAGAAAAAGTGATTTGAGAACTATCATGACTTCCAAAATCAATATTCACAATATTATCTTCTGTTGAAAAATATATTAGCCAAAGTTTATTCCAAAAATCACCTGAGGATGATATTAGCCAATATTAATGTAACAGATTAGCTATTTTTAGATTTTTATATAAGACAGATATACAATTTAAAGCATAGTGCTGAGTTCATACAATTAATTTATGTTAGAAAATAATACCTATGACTACAGTATTGGCCAAAATTGTGGAAACCTTTTGGGAAAAGTGTACAGTAGAAATGCCATCTTTGGTTATTTTTTTCTTCTAATTTCTTTATAACTGTAGCCTTGTTCACAATAATACCATTTTACATCACTTTCTGGGCAACCAGTCAATTCTTTGCACCATTACTTTAATTTTATTACATTTTACAAGCTTACTAAATGAAAGAACACAAAAAACCGCAACCAACTTGATAGCGATCACATAACACACTGACAAATGTCCTCCTCTCAGCTTCAATACATGACATAACTGAATCCTACTGTGATCTGATTGGCTCCTTGCCAAAACAAGATGACACCTGATTGGCTCTCTAAACACTCATGCTCATTGGCTACAATCAGATGAATGAAAGCTACCTGATATCAACCTAAGCAAGTTGTGCTTCCTTTTTCTGGTTATTTGGCTATAACTTTTCATAGAACATAGTACAGATAATTGAACAAACTTTGTTGTATTCTATTCTTGATTAAATTATCTTTCCATTGATATATAATTTTATGGTACTACTCCAAAAAAAGTGGTGTTATTAGCCATCAAACCTCAAAAATACACTTTTCCCAAAAGATTTCCACAATTTTGGCCACTACTGTATGGTTACGTTGGGCTGGTCATGGTTTCCTTGTCAGAAAAAAATATATCTACAAAGTTTCTCCACAAGGAAATGTTCCAGTCCAAAATTGGGGGAAAAAAAGAATAAAAAGGAGGGGAAAATAATGAAACTTTTAAAAAAATGTATTTCTGAAAAGGAAAGTGCTACCAACTGAAAGCAAAAGCAAAGTATGATCAAATATGATAGTTTAAAGCAAATTTGATTTGAGAGATAGTATAAGAATGCACAGATCTTACTTATTTTAATACTAAATAAATTCACTCTATTAAAAATATTAAATAAACTTGCAATAGAATGGCAGAAAATTCGTACAGAAATTAATGAGCATAAGCCAGAATTATGTGAAAATCTGTTTCACATATTTGTATCTTCTGGGTAGCAGGCTGGCAAATAATTCCGGAGTATATTGTGATGGTTACTATGGTGAGCTAATTTACCAGAAGAAATCTCTACCAATGGGGATTTGGCTTGTGATCTCACAATTTTAAGATCAATAATACTAATTCATCGTAACTTTTTATTTACATGCCTTTTATTGAATTTTTTTTTTACCAAAACCCTGAAAACTTTTTCCTGTAAGTTACATTCAATTTGATCCTCATCAATAATCAAGTACCCTTAGGACTATCTGTCTATGAGAATTACTTTCTGTCATAGTGAAATTACTTACTAGGATCTTGTCAGTTAATTTAGTGAGATGCTTGTGAAGTTCTTCAGAGTCTAAGGGGCGTTTTTAAAAATCCAGGATGATTTCTGTCAGCTGCAAATCTGGGAACAAAACTGTTCAAATACTGTATCTAGATCATTTTTGATTTACACAGAAAAATCTATGAGCTGATGCTTTTGTCCTGGAAATATAATACCTTCCCAGTATTGCTTTACTTTCCACTGTAAATATTCAATATAAATGAAAGATTAAGTCAGTAATTAGTTATTTTGAATACTATTGCATTTGATATTATAAAAAGAACAAACAGTACACATAAGCCAGCATTTTATGAGACTGGATCTGTTTGTATTACCATACTATGTATCATTTCACCACTATATAGCAAATTAATAAATTCATTTAAGTGAAAATAAGATATATTTATACATGTTATGGAAAGAAGACTTTCAATAAATATATGCTGAATTTGAGGTCAAAATCTGATATTTGAAAATACTATTGAAAAATATTATTAAATGCATATAAGGAGTCATTTACAAGGCATTCACAAAAGAACATCAGGATAAAGCTAAAACCTAGTTGTAGCAATTCAGATGTAGAGAACTGGAAGAAGAAAACTAAGGGAAATGGAAAAAAGAAGAGACCCAAGAAAAGGAAAAAGAAAATTTCTTCCATCCTCCAGGTTTCTTGAGAAAAGAAACCATTGGTTCTCTCTTTCTAAAAGGCATGAAGGGACTTGGAGAGAGAATGACAACTTGTAAGGAAAGTGGAAATGACAGCATTTGAAAGAAAAATTCCAAAAGAAATGCTTGAATAATAAGAATGTTCTTCCAAATAATATGGTGGTTTCTAAGAGGAGGTGTAATGGGCTATGAGAATAACCTTGAGAGAGAGGAGGAAGAGCTGCCGTTTAGATAACAGTCTGATAAAAGAAACCTAGTCCAAAAAAGGCATGAAGATGGAGAATGTACCTCAGAATTGACCCTCTCTAATTCTCTGGAACATAAAGGCGGGTAAGGGAAGAAGCACATTCAGACTTGCAAGACTGATGTTCAGCCCTTTGTGATAGTCCAGACCAGGAAACTAAAACCATGAATACCGCTACTACATCCCAAAGTTATTCTTACGGCCAGTTACAGAAACCTAGAGGGAATGGAGATGTTTATAAAACTTTCTGGCCAGTTCATATGAAATTATAATCTGCAGATTCTATTTAGAAATCTATTCACCCAAACAATACAGAAGGTGAGAGTTGAGTTAGGGGTCCAATACAAGGTAGGAGGGCTGAATGAAAAGGGGAGTGCTGGTAGAGATGAATAAAGGAAAGACTAGAAAAAGCTCATACATTAGGAGCTAAGGGTTCTTGGGATAAAAATACTACACATGTCTAGCATGGTATGTGAGAAGTATTAAGGAAGGCTTATGCTACATTATGGAAGCTTCTGGAGACAAAGGCACCAAATTTAAACTCAACAGGATAGAAGAGGGGAGCAACAGCCAACACTATCAGGACACAATCAGTTTTCTGAAATAGTTTGAATCCTCCAATGCAATGAAGATTCTTGACTACAGTAGTTGGGTCACAAGCTGGTAGCTTCAGCCAAGTTTGAGCCAGCCAAGAGAAGCCTTGCTTTTCTCCGCACAGTGACAACCAAAGGTGGGGATGAAATGTGATACAGAGAAAGTGATTGTTAGAATTGATAGAAATTATGGGCCAAGATGGTCAATGAGCTATAGGACAAAAAAGGATAGAAAACAATGTGATGCCTTGATTTGAAATAATCAACTTTGCTTTTGTTTTGTAAAAGATTACTGTATGTTAAATATAATGAGTGGAATATGGACTACAGAGAGATTTCTTTAGCAAAATACAAGAGCATCTACATATATTAGTAATATTGTATTACAAGAGCTAAGGATTAGATTCTGTGCTAGAGACACTTGTACTACCCAACAAAGATTCTCATGCATAAGTAATTTGTATATGAATGAATTTGGTTTGTCTTATATAAGTCTACTGGCAAATCTGAATGACAATGATTTAAATTACAGGAAGTCCACTTGCAGAATCTACTTGTTGGGTACTCCAATTCCAGAATAATCACTGTTGAACCTTGGCTTTGTGAATGGCAGTTGCTTCTGAAAAAGTAATACAATAATGTGCAAAAAAAAAAAAAAACCTGCCTTTTTTGTATGGCGTGCAGAAATGTAGCGGGCATCAGTTTATTTGCAAAAACAACATGCAGCAGCATCTTGAGAGTTGTTCAAAGTACTGCCTTTTTGTATTCTCAATTGTTGTAGTTTTATACTTCTTTGCCATACTTATTCTACCACAAAGAGAATTGTCTGTTTATTGCCTGTTAATACCAGAGGTATATTTTAGACAAAATTAACTAATTTCTTTCTTGCCTGGTATTAATGCAAAATATTTATTTTTAATTCATTAGGATCAGTAAGATTTCAAAGTGCTTAATTTTGTTTACTGTTTTTGTGAACGCTAGCTCACATGTTTAATAAACATCATAACAAAGTGTTTCTCATATGGATAAGAAAAACTTGGAAACAACCAGGGGTTAAAAATAGTTTCTTGAAGCAATTTAAGTTTCTTTAAGCTGTTGAGTTCAAAATGCTAAATGGATCTTCTTCCAGCTAGACTTCTACTGCCAGTTGCTTTATTCACAGGATAAACAGCCAGAAACCAGGATGGCTGATATGCAATAATCATTTCACTCAACTAACTACTCAGCTCCCAGACCAGAAAATAGCACTCAGGGCGCTTTAAATCAAGTAAAAATGAGAGATGCAATAAAACAGAATTTTAAAAAAATATCAGCTTTCTTCCAGCTTTGCACAAAAATTGAGGTAATAAGCAATTATTGATGGTGATAGCAAACATTTCAGCGAAACAGACGATATGTGAGCTCATCAAAACTCCAATGCTACTTGAAAAAAAAATGTTTTTCAGGTGGGTAAATAAAGTACCAAAATTGTTAAAGCACTTACATTGTAAAGAAGTAGACCTGTAAGACAATTACAGTGGTGGGATTCAGCCGGTTCGCACCACTTCAGCAGAACCGGTAGCTAATTTTTTGTTGCCCAGGCCCAGAATGGACTTCCGGAAGTTGCATCCCCACAGAGAACCGGTTGTTCACATATTTGAATCCCACCACTGACTATACATTATGATGTTGCACATTGCATTCAGGTTAATATTTACTAAGTAGTTAATATTTAGATTTAATATTTACAAAATATAATAGAAATTGAAATAATTAAAAACATTAAACAACAATTAAAAACATACAATGAATCAAGCATTTCAGCATGTCAGCACCTCCCTCCCAATACATTAACCACAGTCATGAGACAAAGGCCTAAAAAGGCTTTTCAGAGCCTCAGGAGACAGGGAGTGTCCTTATCACTCGAGGGATGTTGCTCCAGAGGGTGGGATGTTCAAAGTATGAAGCAACAGAATGTCAACTTCTTAACAAAATCAAAATAACAAATGGTAAATAAAATAAGTTTTCTCTCCCCCTAAGCAGTGCAACGTATTGCATAGGATCATATAAGAAATCAGAAAGGCCACCCAGGCTCTTCTCAACGATGTAGAAATGAACCAGTTGCTTTCCCTCCTCAAATTAGATACCAATATTTTCATTTTTTTCTGGTGACACAAAGAAAAGGAATGAATGATTATGCCTCTATATAAAACGTATCTCCCCTAGAATATATTACAAGGACCTGTTTCTGACTCTCTTACAAACTCCCTAGCAAACATAATAGTGTATGTTCATATACTGCTGAATATTTTTATCAAATATTAACGGTTGATTATATGTCACCAGAGATATTGTCTAGAATTTATAAAAGCACTTCAAATTTATGTTGAAAATGTGAACAAGAAGAAACATTTTATCATGTTTGGCGTGTGTTATAAAAAAAACCCTACATTAATTCAAAGGATTTTAATATAATTGAAACCTGAGGTATTTGGGAAAAAAAGTCATGGAACTTCATTTTTCTACATAATATTGCAGCAGGACTACTATTAGATTCCACAAACATATAAAAAAAATCAGAATTATCCACAATGGAGGAATGGTTGGTGAAATTCAGGGAACATACTGAGGTGGCCAAATAGACTTTTTGATCAGAGAAAAGCCAGTATCTATTTTTATTGCTGATTGGAAACCACTTGAGGATTTTTTTTGTGCGTGAAACCGAAAAAATAATCATATTGTTTTGATGAATAGATAGGATAGATTAAAGAAAGAAAAGAGTTGTGATGTAACCATAGAGTAAAAGGGAATATTATACTTACTTATAAGTGCTGTAAAGATGATTGGAAGCTACTTCCTTGTATCTATTTTTTCATGCTTTTCTATTTTGCTTTTACCCTCCCTCAACTTTCTTGCACTTTTAGCTTTTTCCTTGAGTTATTAATTTTTCTGTAATTCATGCAACATTTTCAGTTAGAGTTGTATTGATTTTATTTATATGCTGCTTTCCTTCAAGAGCTCAAGGTACGTCTTCCCATTTTCTTTCACAGACAACTTTTTGAGGGTAGGTTGCATGTGACTGCCCCAGAGTGACAACCTTGTGTTCTCTCTCTCTCTCTTCCTTCATTTATAAGATTTCAACTCTTCTACTCCCTGGCCAAAGCTAATTATGTTAGGGAATATGGAAGTTAAGGTCCAGTTCATTTTGAACAATTTCATTTTTACTGGCTAGACACAATTCTGGTGCCATCAAACATTCATCAAGTTTGCCTTGACTCTGAACAGGTTACATTATTTGTTCTTGCATAAACTATGTATCTTTGTGAGCAATTAACCAGTCACCATTTTTTGCTTTACATCATAACAAGCATGATCCTGCTATTTGCAGTATAGAATTTTTTATAACTGAAAAACCAGTTGATTCCATACATACTTCCTCTGTTTGTTTGTGGGCTACATGGCAGCTTTAATAGGCTCTGATACAGAGGGTTTAACATTTATTTAAAATGAAAGCCTTTCCATCAAGTGCTGCAGCTGCAGAATTAAGCTTATTTAACTTAGGTAAATATTAGCAGCATTTGCATAACCCACGTTTTTAAAAAAAACAAGCAGAATGTATTACAACACTGGAACAAAATTATTTGATACTTTACATATAAACAGGATTTATCAGACATTGCCTCTTGCAGACTTACAGTACTGTCGACATAGGCTTCAGTCCACACTACATCATGTTCTTGATCAATTACTTTAGGTCGACTGAGCACATGGAGATATTCCATAACATTTTCTTGCACATCAGCTAGGGTTGAGATCTGAGTGAAAAATCCTGGATATATTTGAGCAGAGAGAGAGAGAAAAATGTGGTCATTCAGACATAATCAAATGAGAAATACACATAAAAATTATAAATATATTTTCTCTTGGTGTTAAAAAGAGTGTGGTGTATGTGGAGGGGGGGGGGAAACCTGAAGAGGAAAAAAAAGTTGACCAAGGAAGAAGCCCTGTCAAGTTTTAATTTGTGAAAGCAGTAGTCTGTGAAATGATATGTCAGTCCAGAACGACTCCATTCCTCTGAGTGTTCTACACCATTGCACAGCTGTCCTGACTTTTTTTTCCCCTTCAGTTCTAAGTCAATTTTTTCAGCCTCAGGAGAAAGTAAAAAAAAAAGGAGGGAGTTTGTTCTTAAAGATAAATGCTTATGGCAGAGTTCTATTAACTTTTACTCCCTAACCTTTGCAACTTCCAAGTATCACAAATATGAGGGTGATATTTTTAGCTTTATCAAATTCTCTCTCTAACATTCTATACCTGAATCAGAGTTTCATTGCTTCCCACCAAAATGTTCTAATCTATCTTCATCCAGTTTTGGTCATCACTTTACAAAAAAGATGTTGAGACTTTGGAAAAAGTGCAAAGAAGAGCAACTGATAAAAGCCTGGAGACTAAAACATATGAAGAATGGTTGCAGGAGTTGGGTTTGACTAGTCTAGAGAAAAGAAGGACTAGGGGGACATGATAGCAGTATTCCAGTATTTGAGAGTCTGCCAAAAAGAGGAGGGGGTCAACTTATTTATCAAAGCACCTGTAGGCAGGACAAGAAACAATGGTTAAAAACTAATCAAGGAGAGAAGCAACCTGGAACTGAGGAGAAACTTCCTAACAGTAAGGACAATTAACCAGTGGAACAGCTTGCCATCAGAAGTTGTAGATGCTTCATCACTGGAGGTTTTTAAGAAGAAACTGGACAGTCACTTGTCTGAAATGGTAAAGAGTCTTCTGCTTGAGCAGGGGGTTGGGCTAGAAGACATCCAAGTTCCCTTCCAGTTCTATTCTGATTGATTGATCTCTTACATAACCCAGTTATCCGTGCAGGAACCTCATCTATGGCAGCATAAGGTCCTATGGACACAGCCACATAACCACACACTTCATTCCTCAGGTCATCATAAACTATTGGAAAACAATCCATGAGTCATTTTATGATGATTTGATATACCAAGAATAAAGGAAATTCGCTTCAACAAATAATGTTTCACATTATTGAAAGAGCTTGAGTATGAAACAAAAGGACAAAACATCCAATTCAAAATCATCATGGAATCTGTGTCATTTGCAGATTCAAGCATTTTATTCATTTCCCAAGTTTATTTTCATGCCATAGGATGGATTGTCTACATTTGGACTTTCCTGAAAAACTGAAGTTTCAAGCTTAGGAATCATAGGGTAGATATAATTCAACTTAAAAGTTACCTGCATTTTTCAAATAGAGTCAAAAATTCAAATAGCTGCTTTTTCTCAGGTGGCATTCAACCCCTTCTAATCTGAAGATGTTAATGAATGTATTAACTTAAAATATCATGGGCTCCCAGCAATTTTGAAGAACATATGAACACCAATAATAAAATCAGAAACTATCAAAGCCAAAAATATTAGCAGTCTATTTTCAGAGTGCATTTTAGGTCTTTTAAAAAGCCAACAAAGTGACCCTGAACTCAGCAGGAAGCACATAGCAAAGAATGGGGGCATCTTGTTTCAGAGTCACTTCAAGACAAATCCATGGCAAATGTAGGTGAACTTGTTTGGTCAGAAAATCATATGGAGAGAGGTTCTTTCCTAAACCTAAGCTATATAGGGTTTAAAGGTAATAACCCACATTTTATATTTCATCCAGAAAAAAAATAGCTGGCAAAGGCAATGCTTCTAAGTATAATGAAGCTTCTCTGGATTCTCCCAGAGACAAATTTAACTGTTGAGTTTTGTTCCTACCATACTTCCCAATCTCAACTCACAGGTCGCCCTATACACAACATGCTGTAGTGGTCAAGGTGGACACTACCAGCATAAGAACTATGCTGTTGGTCTGTGTGCTGATAGTGATGTTCTATGATACCTCAAAAGGCCACTTGTCAAGATTAGTTTTTTCCCAAACACCATACTGGTGACCTGATGCATTTTTCTGAGTCCTTTTCTTCTGAGTTATCAAAAATGCTTGATATATAATTCATAATTAGACAAACTAACATCAAATAAAACAGGTCTGTCAAATGATTGTAGCGAGGTACACTTTTTATTAAGATACACTTAACAGTGGTTCTTTTGTTTGTGTCAAGTTAAACATTACAGTCTGCCTTTGTTTTTACAGCTGGCAAACTTTCAGTTGTATTTGACTGCTAATCTAGCCCTTCAAACCTGGTATGCTGAACCTCTGTAAAACTTTATTTGAACATTGGACAATCTTGGTACTATCTGCAATTTCTTCTCCCTTCAGGCTCATTCTCCTCCAGGCTATTGGGGATATCACTGTAAATTCATTAGCTATTCTACAGCAGTGTTGGGATCTTGACTGTTTTAATGTATTTCAAATGGGTTGTCGCTCTGCCTCATTAAGCTCACGCTCTCTCAAGATATGGCCTACTTTTTTTACAAGAAAGTTGGAGCCAAGATAGGAAGTGGAGGTCTCATGCAGCATGGTGTAAATTTCTAATGATTCAGTTCTGGAGAAAAGACCTCATACCCTAAAATCCACTCACTTGGAAATCTTGTACAAATCTTTCATCTCTGCTAGGTGCTTCCAAGGGAAAAATCACAAGGAAAATTGATTTTGGGGTCAATGACCTCTGTGACAGCTACATGGTTTGACTTATCCATCTGTGCAGGAATTAAAAGTGTATTCCACTCCTTCTCAGATTCTGCAGTCCAATCTGCTAGGCCCTGATGTTTTTTGCAAGTATTATCCTTCACTCCCTCAACATCCCAGAACCTAGCAATACTGTAAATGATCAGGGTAACCTCTTAAAAATATAATTCCATGAGTGAACAAAATATGCTAGAAAAGACATTGTATAGAATCTGAATTTATCAGTTCAATTAATGTATCATGAAGGATGCCAGCTTCTTGTTCAGATAAATGTTGCCTATGTGTTAATAAAAGAATTTTAGAAGATGCTGATATAGATAGATAGATAGATAGATAGATAGATAGATAGATAGATAGATAGATAGATATAGATCGATATAGATATAGATATGTGTGTATGTATATAGATATAGATAGATACACACACACACACAAAGTATTAGGTGTACTTTGGTTGTAAGTGTCAAAATAAATAATTCATATTTACATGGATATAGCACCAGGAAAAAAAGTGTAGATCTTCTTAAATAACCAAGGAAAAATTAAATTTGGCAAATATTTAAAAAAAAACATTTTTTTCTTAAAATAAAAAAGTAGAAGAGAAAAACATAATCAGATGAGGTGTGTACTTTTTGGGAGACCTACACATGCTATGTCTTAGAGGTGTAATTTATTTTAATCTGAATTACAGTATTTAAATACAGTTAATATACTTCCTAATTCAATGTTTTTGGTTAATTTTATCATATTCCAACTTAGCTTTGTCATCTTAAAAAAAATCAATTTTCAAGCATCTTTTGGAGGCCAGACCAAAAGATTTTGGGTGGCCAAATCAGACAAGGGGAAGTTTTATTTCACTCTGATCCAACTCACATGGCTCCTCCACTTAGTTGTTACCACACTACAATGAATAGGAAGCAGCCTCTAAATCACAATTGCTACTCAGTCTGCTAGGTACAAGATAAGCACCAGATAGTCACTGGGAGCAGGCATGCAAGTGACAAAATGTGCATGACTTCATCAAGTAAATGCTTTAACTTGAATACTGATATCAAATTTTGGGACAGAGCGTGCAATGAGTATGTGAAGTCGTGATTATAGTGGAGCTTATTACAGATGCCATGGACTACTAGGTAGAAAAAATTATCTGGGGGTTCTCAAAGATACCTGCTGAAGAAGAGGAAGTCCCAGAAGGCACTGTATTCAAAATCCCAAGCTAAAGGGATTGAATACTAAGAAAGCAGGTGAGTAACCTTCTATATTTCCAATTTCTTCCCATAATTATTAAAACACAATTTTCAAAACCTTACATGGGACTTTTACACTAAGACAATTAAAAATAAGAACACAAAGACAAACTGCCTTCCAAGACTACAAAAAGATGGGACAGAACAAGATATTATCTTTTGGCTTGATAACCAATAATGTATGAGTAGTGATTGGGCAAGACTCTTGAAATCAACCATTATGAAAGGAAGTGCCTTTTCGTGAACAGATGTCCTTAGATCTTTATAAAGCGTGGGTAATGTACTGTCTGAAAAGTGAACATGCTTTGGAATTAACTAAACTGCCTTTGAAAAACTTGCTTCAAAGGATTCTTGTACAATGACTAAGTCTAAATCCTAGTGTGCAATATTAGCTGATTAAGACAAATCTTTAAACAGGATAATTTCCATCAGATGGGCACCAAGACTGGTTAATGCAGTAATGCATAACTAAATGCATATACTTCCAATGAGTCATTTAAATGTCATGTGGTGTGCACACATATATAAGTGAGAAAACCTTAGTACAAATGTAATGACAGGCAGAATTGCAGAATAAGCAAAGCATTTTTATTATTTTTACATCATGGCACCGTAATTGTGTTTTGGAATCACAATTCTGTCATTATTTATCAAGAGATACGTTTGCTTTAGTGTTGCCTGATGAATTCTATGCAACACTGGAATTTGTTATGGCTCCTCAATCTTTAGAAACGTAAGGATGAACTAGACCAAACACATATGCTTCATAGTCAAGAATTTCCTATTATTTTAAAATCAATTAAACCCCCCCAAAGCTGCAGTAAAACCTGATGAAATAATGTTAAGCAAGACGGTTTTCACCTACTATCTCTTTGCAGTAAATATTCAGGCATTCCAATTTGTGGAGTTAAGTACATCATATAATGCATGTGTGTCTATATCTAAATGCTGGAGAGAGACCAAGAAAAAAATATCATCTCTGAATTTAGGCCTTGCTTTCTCTCTTTAATATGCAAAAATATCTATTTTCCTTGGTAGGATTCCTTGATTTCTCTATGTAAATCAAGAACTTCCTTCCTTCCTTCCTTCCTTCCTTCCTTCCTTCCTTCCTTCCTTCCTTCCTTCCTTCCTTCCTTCCTTCCTTCCTTCCTTCCCTCCCTCCCTCCCTCCCTCCTTCCTTCCTTCCTTCCCTCCCTCCCTCCCTCCTTCCTTCCTTCCTTCCTTCCTTCCTTCCTTCTTCTATTGCTAAATTTAATTTAATTATTTTATATACTTATCTCTCTTCGCCCGCAGTTCAGAGTTACAAACAATGCCTTAGTAGGACACTGACCATAGTTTTCATTTTATATTTAGAAGTGAGTTGATACTCAAAGTCTATTATTTTCTTGTTGTCACAATTATTACAGGGGATGTTTGCAGTTGGTAATGCTACATTATTCAATCTTAAACAAGAAAGCTGCCAAAATTGAATATTTATATTATTCAATATAGGCAAAATGCAGACAAAATTATCAACTAACATTAAGATATAAATTATATTCTAAACACAAGTTTTATCCACTCAACCACCTAGGACAGGGGTATCAATCTGGCAGCCCGCAGGCCGGATGCATTACATGCAGGCCACGCCCACCCCAGCTCTGCGAAGGCAAAAAACGTTATGATATGTCACAATACATCATGTGATGCGATCGAGTTTGAAACCCATGACTTAGGAAAAAAGGGTTTTGTCAACTATCTTTCACTCTAAAACCTGCTTAAGGAAGACTTGATTTGGCAAGATGTCTGTAGAACTGTCACTAAACAACAGATATTCCTGCTTTTTTTCCCCTTCTATACCAATTCCGCTTCCTGATATCTGGGATCAGCAGAACCTCTGGCTGCCTGGGAAGTTCTAGGATTTGAACTCCAGACATTTCAAAGCTTCTAAGGTTGAGAAATATTGTTAATTTTACTGGCAGAGTGATTTCCTCCCAAACATACATAAATGGCAATCTTGCAGAGTTCATAAAGGGCTATGTTTTTAGGCTGCAGAGTCAAAAGTGGCATAATACATTACAAGCTAAAACTCAGTTAGTGAGTAATGACAACTGAATGATGTTCATAGAACAACTCCATTTCCCTTGGAAACAAAATGCATTTTTTTTATACAAACAGTTGCATTTTACTAAAATGCTTGTAATAGTTCCATTCGTCTTATCAAGAAAGAAGCAGTGACATACAGATTCCACATAATATTGTGCCCACAGAATTAACTGGCCTGGGATGAACAACCTGTTCAAGTTCCTTGCTTACAGGTGGTTCTTGAGTTATAACCACTTATCCAGTGATCATTCAGACTTGCGTAGCACCAACAAGAGAAACTTACAACTAGTCCTTGAAAATCTGTCCTTTGCAGAATTCCTGTGGTCATGTAATTGCAACCTAGGCACTTGTGCCTGACTCCTGATTATGACATTGCAGCAAGTCATGGTTATGTGATAGCCAATTCTGATACTATTCCATAAGCAAAGTCAGTGGGACAGCCAGCAGGAAATTGTAGTCACACAAGGTTCTTGCTTAACAACCCACCACATTTCTTGCATAACCATGGCAACTGGAACTGCTATCACTAAGTGCTGCAATCATGTGACATTGCACTTTACATACATGTTTTTTAGCAACAGCAATTCCAAGCATTTTGCCAGGTCATTAAAGTTCCAAAAAGAGCCAACCAGGGGAGCATATTTTGCATAGAAATGAAACCTACCTTTGTTGGCACAAGCCATCCATTTAAGATTATCTGCAAAGGCAGCTTCTCTTCCTATCAGGTAGGTGAAAATGCGAACCTGAAAATATAACTCTGGATTATTATAACAGAATTTCATTTACAGGAAACACTTTATATAAACCATTCAATTTGTATTAAGCAAGCAATAGCACCAGATAAAAATACCCAAAAAATTTACAAACACATTCTATTGGAATTTTCTTTTGAGCTGGATAAGCAATAATTTCACACACCTATAGATTTTGGTAACACACACAGTCAAATTTGGCATTTTCTAGAATTATAAGCAAATGTAAATGAAAAGGTATCATTTTGAAAGGTTAATATGAAACCACATGATTGACAATGTAGCACTTTGCACTGATCCCAAGCTTGCATTTAATTACTGTACTGCCACAAAAGACTACTGCATATGTGATAACATGAGGCAAGCTACTCCTAAAGTTTCTACCTCTCAAATGTGTATACTGAGCTAATACTATAATACAGATTTCTCATAATAATGATACATTATTTCAACCAAAAGAGCTATACAACACTCTCTGTTTGTGAGAGGGTCCATAAAGTCAAACCTTAAGAGTTCCAATTACATGAGAAAACTCAAAATAGTTGGAAGCATAAAATTCGATTGCAGTCCAAGGAAAATTCAGGTAATAAATATCTCACTTCATTAAAAATGACATATTTTTGTTGTTGCTACTTATTCCTGACAATCATTTATTTGGGAAAATACTCAAGAGCATTCATCCAGAGCCTTCTAACTCTAACTTCCCCAGGAATCCAGGAAAACCATCACCAGAGACAATCTTCTTACCTGAGTTGATTATTTTGTTTTAATTTTTTCCATGCAGTTTTAATGAAAATTTAAAAAAAAATCAAGTGTCCTAAACCCATCTTGAAAAAATAAAAAGATCTGGTGAGCCAAATCATCTTGATTTTACAAAATGTGTATGAAACAACAATGAAGTTTTTTCCCCCAATAAAGAAGGCAAATATACCCTATCACTTCAGTCTAAAAACTGCAATTATGCATAAATTCAGTAGTGATAGCTAAATTGGGCAACAAATTTCCAATAGCAGCACCAGTTCTGTTCTGGACTTGTCTAACTCACTGGACTTTCATCTTGAAGAAGATAATTGGTGAGAGCACATGCAGCAAAAGGGGGGAGATAAGCATTCTGAAATTGTTGCTGAAAATGGTGACTTTTTCTCTCAACCTGAGTCTATTAGACCTTCATCTTTTTCTCAGCGAGTTTAACAACCAATTTATTAGAATTGGATGAATTGGCTAGAAGGTTTGGGAGAAGATTTAAAGATTGCAAATATCACTCTAAATCCTGTAAAGGTTGTAAAGTTTTGAATTTAAAACAACAGAAGCATGAATACAACTACTAAATCTCTTATAATATCATTTCCCCAATATACATATTCAGAAATTCTTAAGATAATGAACAATATTACTGGAATTTACCATGTTTTGCAACTATTGTTCTTATGACACTTGCATCTCGCAGTAAGATGGGCAGCAAACTAATTTAATAAATAAATAAATATCTCATTTCTATGACCTTTAACTGGGTGAAATAGTGGGGCAACAATTTTGATACAAGGTATTTTAAATCAGGGGCCCCAACCCCTTGTCTGCACAAACAAGCAAAGCCCCATCTGCAAGATGCAGGCAGCTCACAAAACCACACACCCTATGGTCCACGGAAAAACCTCTCTCCACAGAACCGGTCTCTGGTGCCCTAAAGGTTGCAAACCTCTGCTTTAAATGGCCTAACTTACAGAATGTGTCCAAAATCTAGGACCCATAAATCTCAAAAGAATGAAATTTTGGAGAGTTATGGCTGTTTCAGCTGTGGGTCTACTGCTGTGGTCACATAATCCTCATTTTCAATGTTTCAAGACAGTTTCCTAGCCACTCTCACAATCCCTTGCTCCCTCCCCCACCCAGCAGCAGCCAATTATCTGTCTACTGCAAAGGGATCAAGAGGAAGTAAGTCTCATGCAGGCTTCCTGGCCTACATCTTGCCCTGTGTGCCTTCTTCAATCCATGCAGTACCTTCTGAACACCTCCACACATTCTCCCTGATCCTTCCTGCTCCCCACATGCCTTTCCTGCCCCACATGGAACTTTCTGTGTACTCTACATACTGTTCTTGACCACATCACCCCTTGTGGACCATCCCAAACCTGCATGGCACCTTTCATGCAGGCCCAAACACTCCCAGGCACCCTTCCCAACCCACATTGCCCCCTATACACCCTCTCGCACTTATCTGTGATGGTCATGTACCTTTATCAAGCTGCATCACACCCCCTCTCACTTCCCTGGCCCATGTGGCACCTCTTACATACCCCCAAGACCCCCCACAGATTCTTATTGACCCACATTACCCCCAATGTGTCCTAACTTATGTAGAATCTCTACCACACTGAAATGCATTCCTCCCACACAAGCTTTCTCCAATCCATGTGACATCTTTGATGTACCCTTCTCACCCTGCATCCCTTTGGTCTCTCCCATACTCAATATTTAGTAATGCAATAGAAATTTCACTACCATCACCACCACCACACCCTCTGGCTTCTGAGACTGGGTTCTGACCTTAAAGATAGGAATCCAAAACTGATTCCAACCCTAACTTTCTCTAGCTGTTTTTCAATCTGGGAAATCCTAAACTTAGAAAAAAAACCTACCCCATTGGTATACCCACCAATCCCCTGTATTGTTCCCAATCCATTACTCTGAATGGGAAAGACTGACTTTTTTAAAAATAAAAGAAGAAAATCAAGGGTGAGCTAACATTGCTTTTCCTACTTCTGTGCTACTGAAACTGTCTAGGCTCTAGAGACATGCTAGACTTCTTCAGAGTCTCCATCTGTGTACTCTAATCATGGGCTAGGTTTAAATTCAAACACAAGAAAAGATGAAGAAGATGGCAAGAAAAAGGTAGCCCCATGCAGAGATAAAGTAGATGTCCACCTTATTTATTCTGAAGCATATCAAATAGAAGTCAAAACAATTGTCCCATGATGAGAAGAATGGATTCTTAGTCCTTCTGATCAGCAGGCTGGTTCGCTTGACTAACATAGATATTCACTGTGCAAAACATTACCCAAAACCAATTTAGGTGCTGCCACTGAGATAGCATCCTATCCCATGTTGCAGACTAGTATAATATTTCCCACAGCCAATTAAACTCTGAAGTGCTTTTTTCTGGCCTATGAATCAATTTTTCATTACCTATTGCAGCTGTTACAAAGAATCAGTGAGCTAATCAACCAATGTCAAATCAAGAGAGCTGAAAATCTTGCCCAACAGCAGCCAGATGGGCATGAAAACTTCTTCCTCTATTCCTGGTTTTAAAAAGCAATAAGGCTCACTTGAAACATCGATCATATTGAACAGATTCTACCTAGTCCATACATAAACAGTGGCATATATACAGTATATAGCCCATTTCTTACTTCTTGAACTCATATCTTATATTGATAGGCAAGATGGATAACTATAATAGTTACTCTGAGTTTCATAGGGCCTCTAGGAAGAGAAGAAACATATATTTTTACCTCAGAGGTGACCAACACCATAGCAGGAATTAATCATCAGTAATAAAAAGCTCTTTGTAGTCTTGCCTACCCCAGGGCTCCCCAATCCCCAGACCACAGCTCACTACTGGGCCTTAAACCATTAAGAACCAGGCCATGGAAGTAGTGGATGAGCACGCACACACACACATCCACTTGCACAAGAGCGGGTGAGCGCATACGCTTGCACTCCATTTGTGTGAGTGGCAGGTGCATGTGCTCTCTCCTTGTGCAAATGGAGCTGCACACGTGCATGCGCTTGCCTGCTACTCGTGCAAAACCATCCCCTCCCCCCACCCCCTGCTGGTCCACAAAGCTGGAAAAGTTGGGGAACTCTGGACTACCCTGAGAGATCTACTTCCTTTTTATACCCTTTCAGAGTAATCCATATATATTTGCTCCCAAAGGTTATGTTGAGTTTGATTCAGCTTAACTGCTCACCTAAGCACAACTGCACTATTGCAAGCAAAATGTTTAATCTCAAAAAAGGGAAGAAAATAGTACCATCGGATTTATATCCAACCTCAGTACATAAATTGTCACCAGTGCTTACCTCAGAAAACAATGTGCTGAAATACATTCTAAATATAAAGCAAATCAGTCTAAGAGATTTATGGCTAATGGTCTTCTTTAACTTACACATACTCAAAAAACCATGTCCATAATAGAAGTAGAATAGGCTGAGCTGAAGCACAGAGAAAGATGGCCTAATGTGGCATCAGGCCAAATCACCAGAGAAACTGAATTCAAGTTATTAACATTAAACAACGGTCTACTGAAGATTGCTATCAAAAAAAGGTAAAGAAAATAACTGTTTTGTTCTTCTATCAAATATACGTGTATGTGTCCATGTGTCTATACCCACACACATATGTGAAATACTAAATTCCAGAAAAGATGTGACAGTTCTTATTTATCACAAGTAGCACATTGTACAATGATTTCCTAACCATTTTTCACAATTAAGCCTTTGGAGGCAATATGCCAACTTCTTTATAATCCCATAATTACAAACTTTCACCAAGCCACTTTTCAAAGTAGAAACCACAACATGAATTGCCATTATAATTCCCATCACAATATAAACTTTTTTTTCTGGATAGGTTCCTGTTTTGCTTACTAGTCTTCTACTTGAATTTAACTAGATTCCTTGAAAAGAATTTATGCTTACAGGTCTCTTTACTTTCTCTGGTTCACAAGCAAATCTTATATCTACATCTGGAATATCTAGAATATCCAATCCATTAGCATATGAGCTTTTATTATTTGAAACAGAAAACATGTAAAAAGAAAACAGAAAAAAATGTAATCTGCTAAGTATTAATATATTAAGTAAGTAACTTAGTTATTTAGCAGTACCATTTTTAAATAAAATATTTATTCTCATATTTCATAAATTCCTTTGTGTGTCCAATCACCCTTGGCTAATAAAGAATATTCTATTCTCCAGCATGATTGGATGGAGAACCCACGGATGGGTTGTCTTAATCTATCTGCTCCAATTAGACTAAGTCTGAAATTTAGTACCGCCCCCTCTGTGCCAACTGCACCCCAGTTTTAGACTTAGTCTCTTTGCTCTAAGACGCGTTTTTTCTTCGCTCCTGGAGCAGAAGACTGTGTATTTCCATTTTTATTTCTTTAAGCTTAGGCTAACCATTTTATTATTAGATTTGACAATATATAAAAGATATTTCCAGGGATCATCATCCCCAGCCTGTAGCCTAGCAGGCTGACAGGCTCACACACCTCTCCCTCCGGGGGGGGGGGGGAACCTTCCCTTTTCCATTTTTTTCCTCTCTTGAAAGCTTTCCAGCCTTAAAGAATCAAGCCTAAAATTAAATTCCCAGAGGGAGCTTAGATCTCCTACCAGGGGCCGTTCCTCCACTTCAAAGGCTCCATTTTTTTGCAAATGCTGCTCCGACGAGCTCCCTGCTGCCAGCTGATCATCGGAGGACGCAGATTCCACACGCTGACTGCCGACGGCTCCGGAAGCAAGGGTAAGCTTACCAATTGACTGGGGGGCTCCGCAAGATACGACGAGGCTCGTCAGGCCTGGAGGGAGCCTTTCTAGGTCCTTCGGCCCCAGCAGACCGCCCCAAGCAGCAGGTGGGAGTTTTGGGCACCGACCCAATTTTCGGAGCCTGGAGGGCCTACCAGGCCTCGGACTGCCTCAGCGTCTCCCAGCTGGCCTATTTACCTGCCATCCGCTGCACTAGGAGCCCAGGCGATTCCTCGGAACGAGGGCTCGTTGCAGCTTAGGACCCAGGCCTCAAGGCCTTCTTCTAACGGCTGTTTTTTGTTGGGTTTTTTTCGGCGCGAATTTGGCGGCCGCCATTTTGAATTGACTCTCGGCAGCCATTTTCTATGTGACTGAGGCCCAGACTGCCTGTAGCTCACTCCTGAGGGCAGTGTATGACCACCTGAGGCAGAGGCCTCGAGATTCAACTACATCATCTCCACAGACGGATTGGACTGGGGAGGGCCAGCTCGCTCCTGAGGGACGCAGTGCCCACCAATCCCCATTGCCCGCCCCCCTCACGGGCCGAATCATCTCTGCAGGCTCCCTTGGCAATTTACAATGCCGAGGGGGGAGGGCGTTTTTGCTAAGGTTGAGCCCAGAGCAGACTCAACATGGCGGAGAAAACCAAGAGGAGACATCAAACAGAGGCAAGTGGAAAGAACACCACCAAGCGAGCCCGGCCAAGCAGGGAGTCAAATATACCACAGATGAGGGAGGAGGAGTCCCAAAGACTGAGAGCGGCCTCCCCAGATCTGACAGGCACGATGGGAAGGTCCATTTTTGAACCCCTTTCCTCACATTGTGCCTCAGCTCCAGGGGCCTGGTCTCCCCCCAGGGGAATTCCCCAATCAGATTCAACCACAAGAGTGGCTCCAGGGAGGGGCATAACCAGCCAGGACACTCTTAACCTGGGACCCCAGGCCACATTCACCCCCACTGCATCAGGGCTTCGCCCTCCTGAGAACCAGGCCTTGAACCCGGACTTCCTTCAGTCCATGATAGCCCAGACTGTGGCTCAATTTATGGCCTCCAACACCCCACAGCCTCCCCCCCAGGCCACGTATCATCCACAATCTCCTGATTTGATGGATGATCCCTCATCGGATTTGGAATCTACAGGGGCTGAACAATCTGGCCTGATTTTGTCGGAGGATGAGGGCATCACTCCCTCTGACCCCACCCCTCCTGTCGGTCTCTTTGACCATTCATTCTTTAATTCCCTGCTACTCAAGGCCTGCATTACTGCAAACCTCCCCCGAGAACAGGAGACCCCACCTACAACATCAAAGGGTCCCCACGCCGAGCCTCAGTCTTGCAGAACCATATTCCCTGTCCTCCCCTTTTTTCTGAATATAGTTCAAAAACAATGGGAGAACTTAGGATCCCTCTTAAGCCCCAGTGCAGTAGAGAGAACATTATTCAATGTTACCCCTTCTCTGGCCTCCCTATTGGAGATTCCTGAGATTGATTAGCCCTTGAACTCATTGTTTCCCAATGCTAACATCCCTGGGGACATAAATGAGGCACTTAGGGTGGAGGATAAAAAGATTGACTCCGCATTGCGTAGTTCCCATCTGGCATCAGCCTGGGCAACAAAGGCGGCAATGTCCATGGCCTTCTTCGCCAGGGCTTCAGCCCTTGGGTTACGTGAGCTCCAGGACAGGATCCCTCCAGACCAGCTCAGAGCTCACCAAAATCTGGGTAAGTTAGTGGCTACGTCCCAGTACCTAGCCGACGCTTCTCTGCACATGGCTAGATACACTGCCGACCATCGCTGCAGACATCTCAGCACGAAGGCTCCTTTGGCCCAGGAATTGGGAGCAGACACCAAGACCAAGTGGCATCTGGCCTCTAAACCTTACACAGGTGGACATCTCTTTGGTAAGGCACTAAAACCATACTTAACTGAAGGTAAGGACAAACGTAAAGCTCTGGTTAACTCATGTCACAGAGCAGTTACAGGAGGCTGCCTTTCGACCAGCTCCATCCTGGGACTGGGCTCAGGCATCCCTCTATTGTTTTCAGAGACAAGAACGACAGCAGGATCATTCAGCATGCAGAAGCAGACCACAGATCCAGGCCAAGTGGCCCCTTCAAGGCCAAGGGGCCGTTCCTCTAAACGAGGCAAGTGATCTCACAGTCTCACTTCCCATAGGAATCCGGCTGGCCCCTTATTCCAGCACTTGGGCAGTCACCACTACAGATGCCGGCTGGCCCCTTATTCCAGCACTTGGACAGCCATCACTACAGATGCATGGGTGTTAGACACCATCACGCAAGGTTTGAGACTAGAATTTTGTTCTCAACCACCTGACAAATTCCGCTCTTGCCCTATCCCCACGAGCAGGTCCAGGGCTGACTTTATGTCAGAGGCCATAGCTCATTTATTACAAATACGAGCAATTGAATCAGTACACAAGACCAAGAAGGACGAGGGTTTTACTCAAACCTCTTCGTCATCCCTAAGACTTGGAGGGCTGGAGGGCAATCATAGACTTGAAAGGTCTAAACTTTACTTGAGGTATAAGAAGTTTAAGATGCAACCACTTCAATCAATCCTGGCCAGCATCAGGCAAGGTGACTTTCTTACCTCAATAGACCTAACTGAGACATTTTTCCTAACCACCGCAAATTCCTCAGATTCAGCTATGCCCACTACCAGTACAGAGCCCTACCATTTGGCCTCTCATCAACACCGAGGGTATTAACAAGGTACTGGCAGTGCTCGCAGCCCACCTTAGACAAATTCCAATCAGAATTCAATGCTATTTAGATGACATACTAATTCAGTCATCATCATTCCGAAACGCTCAGTCAGACCTCGCCCTAGCCATCAAGGTCTTTCAGGAGCACGGGTTTTCTGTTAATTTCCAGAAAAGTCATACAACAACCCAGCTCCTCCATTTGGGCGCCGTTATAGACACGGACAATTGTACGGTCTACCTATCTCAGGACCGAACGAACTCTATTCAGACTCTTGTACGTCGGATCCGAAGGGACAGAGTAGTCACATTGACCTCCCTATCACAGCTACTGGGGAAGACGGTGTCCTGCGTGCAAATTGTGCCACAGAGAATTACATGGCTTCTCCTTCCATTTCAGAGACTTGAACTCCCTTCAATGGTGGGACTCCCCGGCGCTGTCACGGGGAGCAGTATTAGAACCAGACAGGATTACCATTACCACAGATGCAAGCCTGTTTGGGTGGGGGGCACACCTCCACACGCACTGGGCTCAAGGTCGGTGGTCCAAACAGGACCTAAAGAACAATATAAACTGGCTGGAACTCAGAGCCATACATATGGCCCTAAAGAGATTCACCAATATAGTACAGGGCCAACATGTCCTGATTTTAACCGACAACATTACAGCCAAGGCCCACGTCAACAGACAAGGGGGGACAAGGTCCAGGCCTCTCATGCAGGAGGCCAAATTGCTGGGGTCCTGGGCGGAACTGAATCTTGCCTCCATCAGGGCGGAGCACATATCCGGAGTGACCAACCAGCAGGCGGACTCACTGAGCAGAGCAACCGTGGACCATTCCGAATGGCAGCTGGATCCGAAGGTTCAGAGAGATCGTGGACAGGTTTGGTTCCCCAATTTTAGACCTTTTGCCTCCCCCACCAACTCACAACTTCCCAGATTCCTTTCCAGGTTCCCATCTCCATCAGCGGAGGGAACAGATGCGCTCCACAGTCCCTGGCCCAGGGAACTGCTCTATGCCTTCCCTCCTCTGCCACTTCTTCCTGCCACGATCAGGAAAATCCTTCGCAAACGAGCAGAGGTCCTCCTGGTTGCGCCGCATTGGCCGAGACGCTCTTGGTCGCTGACCTGATGGAGTCTCCGCATCCCCTCCATGGAGGATCCCAGCAAATCACATCTCCCACATTCAGGGGGAACTACGCCATCCAGACCCTCATTGTCTCCAGTTAACCGTCTGGCACTTGAGAGGCAGGCATTAGGCTGAGACTCATATTTGTCAAGGGTCATAGCTATGATTCAGCAATCCAGGCGACCCTCGACAAATAGAATATACGATGCCACATGGAGAGGTTCCTGTAATTGGTGTTCAGTTCGAAAAATTGACCTTTTGGCGATTTCAATACCAGTTATCTTGGAGTTCCTGAGGGATGGTCTAGACAAGGGGCTTTCCACAAGCACCATCTGCAGGCAGGTAGCATCACTTGCCACAGTTACATAGATACCCCTAGTGGGATCTTCATCAGGTTTATAGGCTCTTGTTTCGCACCCTTTGAACTACTGACACTGGTTTGTTCAAACAGTTATCGATGAAGGTGGCATTTCTTGTTGCTGTAACTTCAGCCAGAAGGATGTCTGAACTGGCTGCTCTTCAGTGAGGAAGGACCTGTGTACTTTCCATAAGGACAGGGTAACCCTTAGGCTAGGCCCCTCCTTCGTGCCTAAGGTCAAGTCCTTGTATCATAGATCTCAGGAAATAGTTTTGCCGGACTTCTGTCCTAACCCATCTAATGACATAGAGGTTCAGTGGAACAAATCGGATGTGCAGAGAACCTCATCTTTCCAAAGAACAGAGGCTCTGTTTGTGTCCTATCACCCTTCATCACTAGGTCAGAAGGTTTCTTCAACCATAATACGCAGGTGGATTAGAGTTTGTATTTCTCTGGCATACCAGTCTCAGTCACTGCGAGATCCCAGGCATATCACGGCCCATTCCACTGGGGCGCAGCTACTACAGCTGCCTGGTCTTCTCAGGCCTCCGTAGAGGAAATTTGTAGAGCAGCAACATGGGCATCGCCCTCTTCCTTTGTCTGTCACTACAAGATGGATATATATGCATCTTCTACGGCTTCATTTGGCCGCAAGGTTCTAAAACATGCATTATCATTGGATGGGACCCAGGCCCAATCTAATTCCCCACTCTAGGGACACAGGGCTTTGGTATGTCCCATCCATGGGTTCTCCAACCAATCATGCTGGAGAAAGGGGCGTTGTCTTACCTGAACGCCTTTTCTCAGCATGATGATGGAGAATCCACTCCCTCCCATTAGGTCAGTTGGCCTGGTTCCCATATTGTTCAGACGCGTCGGACTAAAGTCTGAGTATCGCCTTAGCCTAAAACTGGGGTGCAGTTGGCACAGAGGAGGCGGTACTAAATTTCAGACTTAGTCTAATTGGAGCAGATAGATTAAGACAACCCATCCGTGGATTCTCCATCATCATGCTGAGAAAAGGCGTTCAGGTAAGACAACGCCCCTTTCTATTCTACTCTGCTCTGCTCTCCTCTCTCTATTGTATTCATATATCTTTAGTCCTTATCCACAAATGATAGCATTAATAAAGCATAGCCATGGATCATTTTACACTTACCTTTCATGTTAGAATAAATCAAGATATAAATCAGTTCATTGGTCACCTTTAATTATAGACCAGACTGTTAAGCTAATCAATAGAATTAATTCTTAGACAGTTCAGAAGTAAAATCTATCCTCTATCACTGGCACGTTTTACACAGTGCAATCTGCACACTTTAAAGGACACACATGCCACAATTAATTTCACTTCTGAATGATTCTATTAGTAAGCTACTTATGTATGGAAGCAATAAATGGGTTACATGGAAAGCATTAGACAACATCATTATTTAGGTGGGCTACTCTTTTGTGAGCAAGTCTTTCATGGTATAGGACTGGACTATCTGAGGAACAGTTTCTCCCCACTTACAATTTGGCACACTCTGGGCAAATAGATGTTAAATAAGAGATGAGGAACTATGGCCCCTTTATGACTTGTGGATTTCAACTCCCAAAATTCCTGAGCCAGCCATACAGGCTCAGGAATTCTGGAAATTGAAGTCTACAGGTCATAAAAGGGCCATAGTTCCCCACCCCTAGCTTAAATGAAACCAGTAGAATAGTCAGTGGGTGTCTGAAATATACTTCCCTAGGCAAGCCCACCATTTAGCCAGTATTGTCTCTCCCACCCTTCCCCGGCCTGTTTATACAGAAGTAGCAGCATACAACTTCTGAACAGCACTTTCTCTACAGTCTCCAACCAGTTCCTCAGAGATTAAAATTTAGGAAAGTTTCCATAGCTTGACGTAACACTTTGATAAATTTAAAGTAGAGTGGACTTATGGAAAGGTACAAAAAAAAAACAACATTGGATGGAACCTGTAGAACAGCTGGCACCTTCCTGGAAAGCTTGGAAATTGTTAAATGGACGGGTACAGCAAGATCAAGAGATACCTTGAATAAATGGGGATACTTGGTGATTTCTGCTTATGTGAATGTGGAGATCTGTAGACTACCACACACATGTACATGTGCCCTCTGTGCCCTGTCCAACGTACTCCTGAGGACCTTATGACCTCACAACAGAATGACATTGAAGCTGCATGCTTCTGGGCAGACAAAATTAGGATTTTACATATTTTAAAGTCTCTGTTCTTACATCTGTACTTATACCTATGCATAACATTTTAATAATGAAGCTTGTGACATAAATAAATAATAATAATCAGCCCAGCCATTTAGATCTTGCAGAAAAGGATATGTTGTGGGTGTCATCAGCTAGGGGTCTACCAACAACCCTAGCTGTTATAATGCATGTCCCCCAAATTAGTTTAACCCCATCCCATTAGATATTTTGAAAGGGCCTGATGTGTTTTACAGTAGCTCTCTTCAGTTAACTAGTATATATTATAATTAGTTAGCATGCATATTAGCTAATAATTAATTAGCATAGTTAAACAGACCATATAGGTATCATTGTGCTTCTTTTGTTCATCATTTGGCAGAAAGGTAAGATATAAGGTCTATCAATCTTCAACATTAGCAAGCCATTAATCACACCTGTTTTCCACTCTTCTTGGTCCAACAAAGGAGGGTTAGTTGTCTACTTTAACGGGCCGTATAAAATTGCCATAACCAAACCATTTTCCACATTTAATGCACGACCCAGAATGAGAATTATATGGATCTCAGGTGCTTGGGAGAGATGCCAAAAATGAAATACCTTAATTTTCAACCTTAAACCTAAGAACTCTTAAAGACTAGTATGGCTTGTACAGTTTAGTCTCTTGTGGAAAATAGTGTATTGAGGAATAAACATTAATTTTCCATCATGAATGCTGTTTTATGTAACTTTGATATACTGGACCACAAGCAAATCACGCAAGAAAAGCAAGCATTAAATAAAGGTTGGCTTTATTTCAACTTCATATATCATTTTTTACATCTGTATCTGTAACTTTTACTGGCTTGCTATAATTTGGCATTAAAAGAAAGTTCAATTAATTAGTAATTGTTTTATTTTTTTTTTCACTGAACATTCTCTCCACAAGAGGTTTTTATTGTTGTACCTTGCCTGAAATTAAATGACAGATTTAATTGCATAGGCTTCTATCCAAATCCTAGCCAGGTCTTTTCAGCTAATTTGCTACCCATATAGGTTTGAAGGATTTGAAGATTATAAATTGCCATTATAAATTAGAAGTCTGATTGCTACATTTGGGAATAAATTCTGGAAAAAGGAACAGCAGCTGAAAAGACAGAAATTATTTATTACTATATAGTTTTAATTGCAACCATCCTTCTGGGGGCTTAGGCCTGCGTATCACCCTTCCTCCAATCCCCCACCCCACCTAGAGTGAGACTCATAACATGTCTGTGAAATAACTTAAGATGAAAGACAGTGATGGATTTATTCTTCCACAGTAGCTTCACGTCTAAGTTGGGAGTGTTTGAATCCAAATCTTCTCAATTAATTTTATCACATTAACTCTCTACTTCATTGGATATTCTTTGATTTAGTATTTGGAGTACAGCCCTTTTCAGAGGTCATTAAGAAGAATGTGTGCAAATTTATAACCCAAGGGTAGGATTGTATGAACAGGTACTATCTTCTATACCTCATTTGGTCTCTATTTAATTCCCCTCTTAATATTGTTGCATGCAGAAATAAGTACTAGAGAGAAGGAGCGTTAGTACCTATTGTGTGAAGGCTTCCTATGATATGCAATGCAGATATTCACACTGTGCAATGCAGATATTCACACAGAAGTATATAGGTACTTCAGAAGATCTGTGTGCCATGAACACTGTAGAGCCTGGAAGGAAATACTCATGAGGAATGGTTGGAAGCAATGAGCCTATTTAGCCTAAAGAAAATGCAATAGTTATGTTAAATAGACTATGGGACAGAATTGTTTAAAGTTTTCCCAGAAGATAGAATAGAAATACATAGGTTTAAATTACAAAATTTTCACTAGACATCAGAAAGAACTGCCTTGGGTGGTGGTGGACTTTCCTTCATTGGAACTGCTTAAATAGGGCTGAATGACTATCAGTTAGGAATTTTGCAGTAATGCAATCCCACACTGGGCAGGCATTGGAGTTTATAATCTCTTAAGGTTCCTTCAGACACTTACATTCTATGACAGACATGTCAAACTTGAGACTATCAGGACAGTTTTGCCATTGCCGACAATGGGGTGAGTGCAGCTTCCGGATGACGCGTCCGGCCCGTGGGCCAGCAGTTTGACACTCCCATTCTATGAGGTACTCATGTACTGCCACTCCCTGTTTAAATATGAAATATTTATGACCTGCTATGAAATATTTATTAGATATTTAAATATTCAATCAATAGTCCATATGTGCGCTGTCTGGGGAATAAGAACTGTAGGACATCAGCAATATTTTAGTTTATTTTGAAAATTTGTATTGCACGATCCAACCCAACTAGAAGCAGCCCCATTAAAACTGAGCAATCAATATCTCCCCTTACATGGAAACACGCAGACCCACAACCTCCCCCTCAAAGAAAACATGCAGATATCTAGCAAAGAAACAACTTCAAATATCCCTAAAAAGTCACTTCAAATATCCCTTTAAAAAGGTACATCAACAAACATACCTGAGATAAACAGAAAAGCACGCCAGACTGCAGCCCCTCCAAAAGGAAGGTGAGTGTTGGTAATAGGAGATTCTATCCTCAAAGGAACAGAATCATCCATCTGCAGACCGGACATACAACCCTGAGAGGTATGTTGTCTCCCTGGAGCAAAAATCAAAGATGTGGCTGAGAACCTAACTAACATAATTAAGCCTACAAATTACTACCTTTTCCTCCTCCTCCACATTGGGATGAATGACACAAGAAGCAACAGTACAGTACAATAGTGAGAGATTACAAACAACTAGGCAATAAAGTTAAGAAGTTAGGAGCACAAGTAGTGTTCTCATCAGTACTCCCAATGAAAGGCCAACACCCATTGAGGGGAAAAAGAATTTTAGAAATAAACCACTGGCTAAAGTGTTGGTGTTGCCAATAAAACTTTGGTTTCCTAGATCATGGACTGCATTTCCTATGCGAAGGATTCTTGGCAAGGGATGGGTTGCACCTCACAAAAACATTGAAAAATGTACTCAGAAAAAACTGGCCCAACTCAGCAGGAGGGCTTTAAACTAAACTTGAGGGGGAAGCGTGACCAATCTTTAGAATCTCTAGAACCTAAAACCAATCACAAATCCCAAGAAAAAAATCAAACAATGAGGTAGGCAGTGATGAGAAAAAAGAAAAACTCAAACAACAATTAAGAGATGCAAGAAACATACCCACGAACAGGCACAAAAGTCTTAAAAGCTTATGTACAAATGCTCAAAGCTTGGGGAACAAACAGGGCAAACTAGAAGCAAAAGTACACGAGGGTGGGTATGACATAGTTGGCATTACAGAAACCTGGTGGGATGAAACCCATGAATGGAATGGAGTGATGGATGGATACAAATTGTTCAATAGAAACAGGCCTACAAAAAGCGAAAGGGGAGTTGCACTATATGTAAGAGAACACTACATATCTACAGGAATGCACATGATAAAATCTCTCCAGAATGTATATGGGTCAATATAAAAGAAAAAAAAGTGACATTGCCATAGGTGTATATTACAAGCCACCCAACCAATCAGAAGAAATAGATGAACTCTTTGCCAACTAGTTAACAAATGTAGGAAGCATACTACAGTAATGTGAGATTTCAACTATCCAGATATCAACTGGGAGACAAACTCTGCAGCAAGCAGGAGATCAAATAGATTCCTAACCAGCCAAGCTGACAACTTTGTCACCCAAAAGGTGAAGGAGGGAGCCAGATATAAAACTATACTGGACTTAATTCTTACTAATAGAGAAGAAGTGATACAGGAAGTTGAAATTGCCGGAAGCTTGGATGAAAGTGACCACGTCATACTAGAATTTAATATAACGCAAACACTAGCAATAGAAAACAATCCAACCAATGTCTTAAATTTCAAAAGAACTGACTTTAACAAACTCAGAGAGAACCTAGAAAAGATTCCATGGATGAAAATTCTAAAGGGGAAAACAACCCAAGAAGTGTGGGAAACTCTGAAAAATGTGATCATAAAAACCCACACCAGCACAATACCACTGAAAAAGAAAAACAAGAAATTCAAGAAGAAACCAACATAGCTGCACAAAGATCTGATAAACTGAGAGACAAAAAGGACAAATACAAAAAATGGAAAGAGGAGCACATAACTAAGGCTGATTATCAACAGACAGCCAGAACATGCAAAGATGAAGTCAGGAAAACAAAGGCTCAGAACGAACAAAGACTTGCAACAGAAATCAAGGATAATAAAAAAGTTTCTTCCAACACATTAACAAGAAAAAAGTCAAGGAAACTGTAGGTCTACTAAAGAAAGAAGATGGCAATAACAGGCAATAGGGAGAAAGCAGAGCTGCTTAACTCATATTTTGCATCAGTCTTCAGACAAAAAGAAACTACAGCCCAACATACAAAAAACCCACTGCAAAAGACAAACTAGAAGCAAAAATTAAAATAAGCAAGAAAATGGTAAGAGAACACCTATCCAACCTTGAAGAATATAAATCACCGGGACCCAACAGATTACATCCCAGAGTTCTGAAGGAGCTGGCAGATGTTATCTCAGAACCACTGCACAACATCTTTCATAAATCCTGGAGCACTGGGGAAGTACCTGACGATTGGAAAAGGGCTGATGTGGTTCCCATCTTCAAGAAAGGGAAAAAACGGACCCAGGAAACTACAGACCAATCAGTTTAACATCAATACCTGGGAAGATCCTAGAAAAGATAATCAAAAAACAGATCTGCGTACAACTAGAAGCAAACAAAGTTAAAACTAGCAGCCAGCATGGGTTTGTTAAAATAAGATCATGCCAAACCAATCTTATTTCATTCTTTGATAAAGTGACTAAACTAGTAAACCAGGGAAATGCTGTGGACATAGTATACTTAGATTTCAGAAAGGCATTTGATAAAGTAGACCACAACCTACTCCTTGGTAAGCTAGAAAAAGGTGGAATAGATAACACCACCACCAGATGGATCTGTAGCTGGCTGACCTACCGTACTTAACAAATAGTCTTCAATGGCACTACATCCACATGCAGAGAAGTAAGCAGTGGGGTACCACAAGGTTCTGTTTTAGGCCCAGTACCCTTCAACATCTTTATAATGACTTAGATGAGGGAATTGAAGGGGAACTCATCAAATTTGCAGATGATACCAAACTAGCAGGAGTAGCCAAAACCCCAGAAGACAAACTCAGGATCCAAAAAGATCTTGATAAACTTGAACAATGGGCCCTATCCAACAAAATGAGTTTCAATGTGGAGAAAAGCAAAATTTTACATTTAGACAGGAAAAATCAAAGGTACAAGTACAGATTAGGTGAGACCTGGCTTAAAAACAGTAACTGTGAGAGGGACCTTGGAATCCTAGTGGATGATTACTTGCCAGCAGTGTGCAGCAGCAGCCAAAAAAGCTAATACAATCCTGGGTTGTATAAACAGAGGCATAGAATCAAGATCACATGAAGTATCAGTACCACTTTATAAAACCCTAGTAAGACCACACCTAAAATACTGCAACCAATTTTCATCACCATATCACAAAAAAGATGTTGAGAGTTTGGAAAAAAAATTCAGAGAAGAGCAACTAAGATGATTAAAGGCCTGGAGACTAAAACTTATGAAGAACGGCTGCAGGACTTGGGTTTGGTTAGTCTAAAGAAAAGAAGAAATAGGGGAGACATGATAGCAGTATTCCAGTATTTGAGGGGCTGCCACCAAGAAGAAGGGGGTCACATTACTAACCAAAGCTCCAGAGAGAAAGACAAGAAACAATGGTTGGAAACTGATCGAAGAGAGAAGCAACCTGGAATGAAGTAGAAACTTACTGACAGTGAGGACAATTAACCAGTGGAACAGTTTGCCTCCAGAAATCATGGGTGCTCCGTCACTGGAGATTTTTAAGAAGAGGCTAGACAGTCACTTGTCTGAGATAATATAGGTCATCCTGCTTGAGCAGGATGGATTAGAAGACCTCCAAAGTCCCTTTCAGCTCTAGTCTATTCTATTCCAAACTTTAAGATACTTTAAGTAATATTTGAATAGAATTATCATCCCCCTACGTTAGTGAAAGCAACCGCCTTCTGCTGACAGAACCCTCTAGCTGTTGGTTAAGTTTTGACTACTGAAAAATTAAGATGTGAAGCTATCATTTGAAATGCATTTGCCAAACAAGATTTACATAAAATATAATTTATACACCCAGCATGGAGCAAATTACAATTATAGCAATTTTCTGCCACTCCAGCTTCTCTGCAGCAATTCTCCAGGGACCGGTCACAGCTCATTAAGCTAAGGCACAGTTTCACCAAATGCCTGGGCTCTTACTCCAGGAATGCACTAATCATGATTATGCATGTTGTTTACAGCTAATCAGCCTCGTCAATACTTGACCATAAGTTGTTCAGGAAGTTTCTTGAGATTGGATTATTTTTCTTCTCACACCCTCCCCTTTTGAGGAATTGTTATTCTTCTCCTTCTCTTTCTTTTTTGGTATCATTTGTCATTTTGTTTTAGCACAGAACATTAGCTCAGATGATCCTAAGCATGTCCTGCTAAAATCGAAAAGTCCTTCTTGAAAATAGATTTAGGACCACAGCTTTAATTAGAGGCACTAGTCATCTAATGCTGACAGTGGAAAGTCCATTATTTCCTACTGCATGATTTTGGGGTCCCAAGCCTTCGCTTGATGTTCAACAGCTGTCTAAGTAATAATACCTCAGTTTACATAAAGGGAAGGAGGGCCTTTGGCTCTCAGCTGCCAGGAAAGAGAGAGGGTGGGGTTGCTCACAGCTGAATGCCATTTTTGTGGACAAGCCAGGCTGGGGAAATTTTTCCTGTTCTTTTATGCTCTCCTTTACAGGAAAGGAAAAGAGGAAAGTAGACTGGCTGGATTTATTTTCCCCAATCACTAAGATAACAATCTAAGTCCTTTCCATGTTTCTCCAGAATGGTGAAATATAGTTGGTATGCAGATGAGAGGCAAATATTAGGGAAAAGCTTCAATAAAAATAATATTGCTAACTTTGGATATCCCTGCCTTTTTAAAATACATGCTTCATTCTGTATTCAGCTAAATGAAACCTAGTGGCGTTGGATAAGGAGTGGCCTGGCTGACCTTACTTGAGAGGAATTGTCCATGTTCATATTGAGATGAAAAATAGATAAAAGGTAAAATGTAGTCTTATGCTCAGCCATCCAGTGATATGTCAAACAAATCAAGTATGGAATTATAAAAATCAAAGATGGCAGGTTATCAATATTAGAAATAATGCTTCATTTGCTTGGATTACACTGAAGCAATAAAGGCATTTTGATTTTTGATTGAACATTGTTTTCTGAAATAAAATGACAAAGATAAGAATGCTCATTGAATAACTCTTTTCTGTTCATAAAACATGCTATAATATAAAACTGGGGCTTATAATATTATTGTAAATATTATAAATATTGTCCATGAAAACATCTGAAAAAAACCCAAATCTAGTTCATGAAACTATTTTTATTAGAGAACCACTCCATCTTTCTATTGTCAAAGACAGTCAGGTTAACATTAATCAATGGAACAGAAAACTAAATATGAGAAAAATTATCAAAACATTGTTAAATTGAAAAAAAATGTTAAAAAACAATAATAATATAAGAATACTAAACCAATTCAGAAGACAAACTTAAAAAATCTAATTTTTGTCATTCTAAAAACAGAAAGCTGTGCCATAAATATCTTTGGTGGAGGGAGTTTACATGCAATTATATGTCCTGCATGAAAGCTTCCATTGGATAAAGAAGCTCCTGTGAACATTTGTTCAGAAGGCTCCCCAGGAGATGATACATATTGAAGCACATTACAAGCATCAAAAGGTGGACGATGTGCTCAAGAATTTCTTGAAAAATTCTTAACCGGTGGTATCTACTCAGCCAATGGTTTTAAATGAGAGTTAAAGTTACAAAATGAAAACATGCTACATATGAATTTCAGTACTATTAATTATTGTAGACAGAAGAAATCCCAGAAAGTTTAGTTGGATCTGTATTAAACTGAACTGTTCTGTTGTTATCAAAATCATCTACTGCTTTTGGCATATTATTTGAAAGACTATCTAACCCAAGTCCATTTTAACTATAAGGAACTAAAACAAAGAGAACAGAACCTTTGAAGTTACTGTAATGTTTTGATAAGAGGCTGATTATGTCATTTAAATATTATTTTCCATTATAATGAGAGACAGGTTGTGTTCCTGCTTGAATTATATCGTTAATTGATCTAAGTTGCTATTTGCCATATGGACATTTTCTTTTCTTCTTTCAATTTCTTCATGAGATATTGCTACTCTTTTTTTGCAAGTCATAGTAAGCTCCTATGAATTTTATAGGGGGCCAAAGTATTTAGACACACCAGGTTTCATATTGATCTGTTATGGGAAAACAGGAACAGCTCCAGCAACCATAACACAGGTGAATTAAATTGCCCTTTAAAATTTTATTTTTGATCTAACCAAATGATTAAATCAGGCTGCATTCTCACTAAGCCCACATTATTGGCTCCTTTATTTCTAGTAGACATTTAATGGCTGTAGGATATTGTGTGACTTGCAGGCAGACATCCACAATATATTGCATTCTGCACAGAGCAGACAGAGATTAGACAGGTGATACAATGGATGAAGTCCTGACCTTTTGCCCCTGGGATTTTGTTCAGACTACAACCCTACCCAGTAATGAGTTTGGCAGTTGCTGTGATTTTCTGTGGACACTCATGCCCATCACAGAATCTCTGTATTCAAAATATAATTTAATGTGCCTGACAGGTTTAGCTTAGTTATTTTTTTTCCCCTTAAATATTTACTCACAATGAAGTCAAAAGTGATTTTCAGATTACTACGGTTATAAACCTTTCTGCAAAAACTGACTACCAAAACCAGCAATATACAACATGAAATGGTTTTTCACTCTCAATCTTCATGAAAGTATCACATGTCCTGGGAAGAAAACCTTGTAATTCAAAATTATTTTTTTCCCTAGGGTCATTGCATACATTGTTCACTTAGTTTCGCCAAACTTCAGGGAGATCTAGTAGAGAATGGTGGTGACTGCTTCATAATTGTAGAAGTATTTGAATCTTGGTCTCTTCAGAGTTGGTCTTATAAAACTATTACTAAATTCAATCTGTACAGAAGCCCACAACTCAAATGAATATAAGATCCTTAGGAATCAAAGTTTGTTTCCCAAGCGGCTTGAATGTTCACAGATTGGACTATTTGTACTGCTCAGGCATGAATTAAAAATGGCTTTGTTGCAATAAGTTCAGTATTAAATATTGAAAATCTATGTGCTAATTAGACAGTGGGTAAGAATATTAGCAACTGTGATGAACTCAAGCAGGCTTCCTTACTTTATCTACAAAGCTCAGCAGACTCCAGGCTTGTGGCTTACCAGGGTACTATATTCAAGAATAAAATCAGTATTTTGTCTTTATATTTGATTAAAATTTAACTCCTCTTTAGCCTTATGTTTTAGTAGCTTCACAGCATCTATAAATATTTAACACATTATTCTAATTGGGTACAAACTGTTACCTGATTTTTATCTGTAACCGAATTTGAAAAGCGTCTGGAGGCTTAATGTTAACCTTCATCCATTTGTATTATAAGTGCTAATTAGACTCTTTAAAATGCAAAGAAATAGAATTTTCATAACTAGCTTATTAAAAGACACTCTTGGGACAGGCCAAATCCATGACAATTGGCAGCTTATTGTTGTACGACACCATGCAGAAGATTCATGTTGTCTGATTTACACAGTTCATATTTCTCTTAAATTAATCAACAGCCATGTTGGTCCAGCTGCCCCTTGGTGCTGGGGGAAAAAAATGAAAACTACGGCTACTAAGTGTCCAAGCCAGCTGCTAAATTAAAAAAATAGCTTAAGGGCAGATAGTTATTGAGATCCCTGTTGACATTAAACTAATCAAATTCATGAATATAGAACAAATGCCCGAAGACAGGGAAAAAAAAACCCTGCCCAAAACAAATAACACCACCATGGTTAAGTGTTTCATTAGATCAACCTTCAGCAAAGGCTTCAGCTTCTTTTTTTAGTCCATGCAGACATAAAAAGTTCTGAGGAATTTGGTAGAGAAAGCAGCCATTATTTGTCACTTGCCTAGTGCTTCCTGGAAAATCTTGGATTGTTTGTACTAACAACAAAAGCATGAAAATCATGATAATGAAATTATTATATAATAAGATATATTTCAGTTTTTATGCCGAAAGGAAGATCCCCAGAAACTTAGATTGGACTGTCAATTTCAAAAATACATATACTTGAATCATTTCATTGCATGGAGCATAGAGTCTGTGGTGAATGAGGCAACCTAAATTATAAATAAATAAAGGTAATATTTTCTAGTGGAAACCTACTATGCAATGTAAGAGGAAAAAATCTGACAGATTGGCTATTTCTGCTATGTAGGCAGATGGGTTATGACCTCCAACTACATATGAAATATGGACAATTTAAATCTGCATGCACTTAAAATAGAAATAAGAAAAAGAAAGTACTGGAAAAAGACAAAGCCATACCCGCTATCTTAAGTCAAATCCATGTTATAGCTTATGAAAAAAAAGGGAAAGAATCCATCAATGTTCATATGGTAATGAAAATGGTAGCAGTCATTGATGTCCCAGTGGTCAGGTCACATTCCTGGATTCTTCCAGCATCACAATACATAACATTTCTTATCCCCTCTATTTAGATGTTTAAGACATACAGTGAGATGTTTCCCCATGGAGCAGATGTTCTCACAAATACTCTTTCCTGTGTCACCAAATAGATTGGCCATGGCTGTAGAGCCATGATGGCTAAGTGGTTAGAATGAAGTATTGCAGGCTAATGCTGCCCATTGTCAGGAGTTCAATCCTGACCTGTTCAAGATTGACTCAGCTTCCATCCTTCCGAGATTGGCAAAGTTAGGAAACAGATTGTGGGGGCAATATGCTGACTCTGTAAACGGCTTAGGGAATGCTGTAAAGCACTACCGAGCAACATATGTCTAAATGCCATTGCTATCTACATATTCTAGCAGCAGAGGAATTCAAGAGCTGCTGAACCACCTACTGAAGTAGCTAATAATAATTTTAGTAGTATTGTTATGGGTGTATCCGTATTGTATGTACATCATATGATTGAGTTTGGTCTCTTTATTCCCAGGTAAACATACTGAACCCTAATATCATAAGAATCTACATTTTGAAATGTCTGACATCTAACTCTTTAGGGAAGACTTTCATACTGGGAAAGGTAGAAGGGAAGAGAACCAGCAGTAATTGGATTCAGATGGGGAAGGAAGAGAAGGAAGGGAAGGAAGGAGAGGAAGGAAGGAAGGAAGGAAGGAAGGAAGGAAGGAAGGAAGGAAGGAAGGAAGGAAGGAAGGAAGGAAGGAGAGAGGGAGGGAAGGAAGGAAGGATTTAGATATATTGAAAATGTCTACTGAAAATTAAATGCAGTTATCTAAAAATGCTACATCTTAAATCAAGGAGATCAAATATGGTTTTGAGAAGTACTAGCCAAGACTTTGCATCATCAAAATTGAAGTGAAACGTGTTTCTGCTGTTTTACTGAACTGCAGCCAACAAACTAATATGCAATGTATATTTTAAGATTATACTGGGTTGTACAGGTAGTTCTTGGCTTACTACCACAATTGAGCCCAAAGTTTCTATTGCTAAGCGAGACAGTTGTTAAATGAGTTTTGCCCTATTTCACAACCTTTCTTGCCACTGCAATTGTTAAGTTAGTCATAGGGTTGTTAAGTGAATCTGGTTCCCCCATTGACTTTGCTTGTCAGAAGTTCTCAAAGGGTGATCACATGACCTAGAAAACTGCAATCGTCATAAAGATGAACCAGTTGCCAAGCATCCGAATTTTGATCACGTGACCATGGGGATGCTGCAATGATTATAAGTAAAAAACAGTCATCAGTCACTTTTTTCAGTGCTGTTGTAACTTCAAACGGTCACTAAATGAACTAAATCTTTTTGGTACAGATTGTGCGCAGAATTGCTCAAATCCTTTTCAATGGACATCATTATGTATACTTCACATTTTGTGTTTAACTGTATAAATATGTTTTCCTAATTAAAGCATAGACCTAAAGCCTAAATGTGAATTAATACATTATCCGCTGGCGAAAACAGATGAATATTCTCATTGGGGGCGTGGGGCATTGAAACGAAGCCTAAACAAAAGAATTCCATCTCTATTTGTAATAAGAAAAATGAGAAACAGAAAAACAAGATGAAGACACAGGGGTTTCAACAGTTGATAGCAATTAAACTGATTTTCATATTCAATTGATGCATGTAGGAGGCCCAAAGTTTGTTCCTGACATTTTGACTTAAAGCATCTCAAAATGATTGACTACTGTCAAATACAGTGTGCATGGGCAGTTGTATAACTGAGTTGTCTCATCTTGAAGCAGGAAAAGGATCTTCCCTACTCCCCACCCCCCACCCCCTATGATAGCACAGGAAGAAAAGGACATGTGTCTATGCATTAAGCAATAGAGGCTGGAAGGTGCCACAATCTATTTTTGCAGTCATTATTAGTATTTTTTTGTTTTGTTTTTTGTTTTCATAATAAGCAACACATTCTACCAAATAGTTAAAAAAAGAACAACAGGGTGGTCACAGCAATGCAATAGAAAGCCACCCATTTGGACAGCTAAATGGAATAAATGAGGTAGGGCTTTGCACTCTTGTCTTTTTGAATTTTTTTTTCAAGATACTTCTGAAAACATTTCTTAGGCAGAAAAGAAATAAGGCTGCCCTGTAGTGCCATTTTTAGCTTCCCAGGATAATTTCTATCAGCTGTTGCCTTTTTTTCTGGGAAGGTGGGCATATTTTCAATCAAAGACTGCAGAAGCCATTTTTATTACTAAAGAGTGGCTATGTGGGGCCCAGCAATATTCTTGGAAAATAAGATACACCTTAACCTGGCCCTTAGTATTAGGAATATCCCTGTAGAAACACAATAAGGCCTAGTATGGCAAGTAGCTACAGAGATACTAGCAAACATACCAATGGGAAGCAGGTGTTCTACCCATAACTCAGAGAACATGAAAAGCTCTCATATGTATGAAAAGGTCAGGAACACCTTCAATGCTATAGAAGACTGGATTGCCTTCACTGTATTTGTATCACAGGAGTGCTTATAAAGCCTTAAATATCAAGGTAAGCAATGTCAGAACACATGTTTGCTCTGTAAATCAAGATGAGAGGTGGGAGGGAGAGATTTAAAAAAGAGTAAAACAATTTCAGAAGAGACCTGTTTACTTTAAAACATTTTTGACCCATTCTATTACTGTACACATTCTCCTTGCGGCACAGTTTTAGAAAAAATAATTGAATCTACTCAAAAGCACATGTTTCCTGGGTTTTTTTTGTTTGTTTGTTTTGTTTTGTTTTTTTATCACTTGCATGGCTACCCTAGCTACAAAGTTTAAAATAACAGCAATGAATCAGAGCTTGAGGGCACTTTAGTAGGTAGCAATGTTCTTAGCACACCTATCAAGAGCTTTATTGCAAATGACTGGTGCTCTTTTCTATCCTGAAGATCCAGAAAAATCCCTAAAAAATAGATGGATTCATAACTGGAATCATAGAGACTGAGGATGACTAAAATGCTTCTAAACAAATGCACTATTTTCATGGAAATATAGGATACACAGATACAGGATTTGTGGGTCTATGGTGCTGACTGTGCTTGGTTGTTTTCTTGCAAATGGTTCATTACCCAAACCAGATCCAGAATTAGCCAAATAATCTGTGATCACATTGCTCCACAGCACACCTGATTTAACTAACATGAACACCCAGGATTATGGAGCTCATAAACCTTTGCCTAACCACATGCTTTCAATTTGATGGACAAACTTATCAACACATTAAAGGTACACCTATGGGATTACTGCTTTCAGGACTTATGGTGGCAGTCATTATGCAATGTCTAAAAGCCATAGCACTTCCATAAATACAACCCAAAATATGAATCAGATATGTAAACATCACCTTCACTATAATAAAAAAGGACCAATTAGAGAATATAAACAGAATCATCAACATCTTCAAAGGAATTCAGTTTACCAGACAAGAAAAAAAATGCACTACTCTTCCTGGACATCTTGATCTGCAGTGACCACAATGGCAAACTAGAAAAACAAGCCTACAGAAAAACCACTCATACCAACCAAGTGTTCCACTACCAAAGCAACAACCCAGCCTCCCACAAGATAAGCTGCCTAAGAACTTTATTCAGACAAGCACAAATTCACTGCAACAACCTTGAACAGCAGAAAAAGGACAGAGCATCTATATCATGTATTCCAACAAAATGGATGTCCACACAACTTTATCAAAAAGTGCCTGTCCGCTCAACCCAGCACTGCATAACCAACATGACCCCTAAAAAGAACAACACTGCCATACATCAAGTACATCTCAGAAACCATCAACTGACTATGGAACCACATGGAATTAGCACAGAACACAAGCCAACTAAAGCCTATCAAAACATCCTAAGTAAACCAAAAGATCCATCAGCTCCAGAAGAAAAAACAGGAGTCGTATACACCATACAATGTAATGAGTGCAAGAGCCACTACATAGGACAAACAGGCAGAAGACTGGCAAAATGCTTTCATGAACATTGAGCAGTTAGAAGACATGACGAATACTCTTTAATTTCACAATATATGGACAGACATAACCATGTGGAAACTGTGACCATCCTAAACCAAGCCAAGTGCAAAAACACCAGGGAATTTCTAGAAGCCTGGCACTCTGACAAATTAGCCATCAATACACATAAGCAATATCTAGTTACTATGCAAAAGAGGCAATCAAAAAGCTAAAAAAGAGAATTAAAAGAGACCAAAAACCTCCCCGCTGGCAATCAAGACCAAGATGAGCATAAATTAACTCCAAGATTAACATTAAACTAACAATCAAGTAGGAACTGCCAAACAAGCCAAGAGTAAACAGCCTGACCAAAGAAACCTCCAAGATCACCCCCACCAACACTGATAGGGAAAGCCACTAGAATATAAACCAACAGCAAACCCCATTACTTACTAGCATGGATGATGTTACCTTGTTTGGATAATGAAACGTCTGCAAGAAAACAACAAAATTCAGGCAGCACCAATGAACCCTGAGCTACAAGTATTCTCATTTATTGGTATGGGTTTATGCTGTATATTTTCAATGGTTAAATGTATGCTTTTTATAACCATATTCATAAAACTTAAAATGAGCAGCAATTAATAAAAACATATTTTGTTGTTGTTAATTGTGAAGTCGTGTCTGACACATCACAACCCCATGGACAACGTTCCTCCAGGTCTTCCTGTCCTCTACCATCTCTGGAGTCCATTTAAGCTCACGCCTACTGCTTCAGTGACTCCATCCAGCCACCTCATTCTCTGTCATCCCATTCTTCTATTGGCCTCAATCTTTCCCAACATTAGGCCCTTCTCCAGTGAGTCCTTCCTTCTCATTAGGTGGCCAATATTTGAGTTTCAACTTCAGGATCTGGCCTTCTAAAGTGCAGTTGGGGTTGATCTCTTCTAGGACTGACCGGTTTGAATGCCTTGCAGTCCAAGGGACTCGCAGGAGTCTTCTCCAGCATCATAGTTCAAAGGCCTCAATTCTTTGTCGCTCAGCCTTTCGTATGGTCCAACTTTCAAAAACATATTTAAAATAAGGTAAAAAATACTATTATTAGTTATATTAATAATCATGATAGAAGCCACAGCAGCCAGCCTGCAAGCACTTTTAAATTTGGCTTATAAAATCTTGACTTCACTGCTTCTAGCAAATATTCTGTGAAGTGATTTTCCACCTATTAAAGGGGCCTGGGTCCTAGAAATCCTGATGACCATGTTTTTACTTCTAAGGACCTGGAACGCTGCCATCATCCAACATTACTATTCTCTGCCCCATCCAGTAGGGAATAGAAGGTTTAAGAATCGAGAGGGACTTGGTCTTCTGGCACTAATTTATACAAGGTAACCTATCCTTATTTCCTTTTGCAAATACATTAATTTAACATGGGTCATTTTGAAAGCAAATTTCATGAAAATAAGTCTCTTTCTGACTTTTTCTATAGGCTCAGTGATCTAACATGGAAATCAATGAAGCCTGATCCCAACACAGTCTTCGTTCACTGGTGATGCATCCCAGTGTTTCGAGACAGCCATGAACAGAAATAGTCCCTGCTGCCAGAATCACCTGGAATACGCTTGCTTCCCTTGCCTCAGCCCAACTTTGGGCGCTGACACATAGAAAAGCAGCAAAGAACATGAACCAATCCTAAATAAGAAAGTTAGTACGACATCTGGTCACGTTTATGCTTGACTCATAGGTATTCTGTTCCTCAATCCTCCATGTGTATGAAGGCCAAGTCACTTAAAATAATAAATGATTCTTTGCTCTGAGAGGAACAACTCTGACTTTAAAATGCAGCTGTTCTGATTTTAAAGGCAACAACAGAAGAACATTATTATATTATGAAGCAATTTTATGTATGACAATAGAGGGGAAAAGGGACTCCAGGGTCTGAATTACTGGATAATAAATTATGCCAAAATGCTCTTAGCCTAAAAAGTATATTACAATAGCAACCATTACTTTCTCTGCTTTCAATACTCTACCTGTTTAATGCAAGGCTAATGAAATAAGCAGATAATCATATATTCTCAAAAGCAAAATCTGGATCACCAGTTTACAGACAATGTATTAGAGTTAGAAAAGGAAGGATTCTATTTACTTCTGAACAGATTTTGCTGTAAGATTATATTCTTGATTCATGGCCATTGTTTGTTAGAATTGGCTTGCATCTTCACAGTTATATGCCAAGGGTCTTTCTTCATTTTATCACTTTATTACTGCAGCAACAACCCTGCAGCCCTATAGGTTGGATTCAGGGAAACAGATTTAAAATCACCTAGTTCGTTCCATGTACAAACAAACTCAACATATCTTTGAAATCATGTATGTATATATGTAATTTGCTGCCCATCTTGTCATGGAATTACTCTGGGTAGCTTACAACAATAAAATAGAAAAAAAGATAAAAAATGTAAAAAATAACAACAGTAAAGGAAGAAACAATGAAAATAAATACTGGAAATACCGTAATATGAAACTAAAAAGATGAGCAGAGAAGTAGCAGGAAGCAAGTTAGCTAGCAACCATCTGCAGTGATATATTCCCCTATTGCAGAGGTGTCAAACTTGCAATGTGACGTGACGTGTCATGACGTATCGCAATTTTTTTGCCATTGCCAGCAATGGGGTGGGTGCGGTTTTGCTATGATGCATCTGGCCCGTGGGCTGGCAGTTTGACACCCCTGCCCTATTGGGTCCCCAGGCCAACCAGCAGAGACAGGTGTTCAGGCCCTTGCAGAAGGATAGGGTGGGTCCAAACCTCAACCTAGGAATTGGGTAGCCAGAGGGCCTTCCCTTGCCTAACAAAGCAGTTTATGATGATGAATTTTGAAAGTGTTTAAAATCCATATTTGACTTGCTATTTAACAGTCCAAAAACTGAATGGTTATACTACTTCAGGGCTATATATTTGAAACATGAAACATGAACCTTGTGAAATTAGGCAATAAACAATGGCATCCTTGAAAACTATTACATATTGGAAAGCAATTTGTTTGCCCTAGTTGAACAGCTTCATCCTGGAGAAAGTCTACCCAGGTGGTTACTAAGAGTCAAGGTCAACTTGATGACACATAATTAACAGAGGAGCTATTTAAAACAAATAGCACGGCCCTAAATGTCGTTCTGTTCTCCTTGAATAAGGCCAGCTGAGTTTTTTATGGTATAGAGTATAAATAATTTATTGTTACTCTGTAAATTCTGATTGGCTTCAAGATTTTGGTGTCCATATAGTTACTATTTCCATAACTCTGTGGCTTTTATGAAACAAACCGCAGACATGTATCCAGAGCAAAACCCAAAGATCAACACTCTTAACATGCTGACCCTTCCCCCAAGGTTTCTCTTATAGCAGGTTCTATGCTTGTGGAGATTTGGATAAAATAATAGCTTTACAATCTTACGATATGGGGACCCCTTGGTATTCACTGAGCTTGGTTGTTTTCTTGTAGACATTTCATTACCAAACTAGATAACATCAGAGGTAGTAGGTGTTTGCTCTCATTTTATATACTAGTGGCTTGTCCCCTAAATGTTGGTGGTAGTAATCTTGGTGGTTTCAAGCTATTGTTTACTGTTAGCTTGTTTGTTTGAATTAGTAGTTCCTTGACTGGGGTTTACTTCTTGATTGTTGTTTTAATGTTAACCTTGGTGTTAATCTCTGTTCATCTGAGTGTTGGTTAGTTTATGATATATAATTTTATCATAAATTAAATAATATGTAATCTTATCATAAAGAGAAATTTCCTGTCTGAGCAATTAATCAGTGAAACAACTTGCCTCCAGACATTGTGAGCGCTCCATCACTAGAGGTTTTTAAGAAGAAATTGGATAGCAATTTTTCTGAAATCGTATAGGGTTTCCTGCTTGAGCAGGAGTTTGGACTGGAAGAACTCCAGGCTCCCTTCCAGCTCTGTTGTTCTGTTCTGTTCTGTTCTGTAGTTGAATGGCATGTAATCTTACCATAAATAGTATGCATATGTGAGATAAACCATTACATTTCAATAAAATCTAAACTTATGGGGATCTATAGTTGGTGCAAATGACAGTGTTTTTCATCTGTTGGAAAAGGAATCCTGCCTTAGATAAAAAAGCAAAATTCTATTCTTCGTGGGTAAAAATAAACACTAAAGATGTAAGAAAATCTTTGGAGAACTTTTTTCTTCTCAAGAATGCAGGTGGTTAGATACGGAGTTGCACCAGAGTTGTGTGTTTAAATTTTGTAAAACAATCCGGCCCTACAAGGTTTAATTAATCAGTTACCTGTACAAATAATGTTTCCTACTTTTATAAGGCATTTTGGCCATGTTTGGGAACGTAACGCTGCTAAAATTCTACCTTTTGTGCCTCTCTTCTCTTTCAACACGTGCCTATTATAAATATCCAAAATTCCATTTTGGCATTTGTCCAATTTGTTCCAGTCAAAGACATTTTGTTCAGTTTCATCCATCAGATGTCATATGGCCCTCTCCCCCCCCCCTTCAGCCCCTTTGTAACCATAACATCCTCAGCAAACTTTCAATACAGCAATAGAAAGCTTCAACATATCCACCTTAGAATTGAGATATTTCTGTTTTATTACCATACAGGTTCTTTCCTTCTTCTCCTTCTCTTCCTCCTGCCCACCAACAAACCCACCCTCTATCTCTCTTTGGAAATACCATTAAATCTATAACAGGTTAGCCCCTGCAGGTAATTCTTATTTGAGTCAGTTACAAGTCAGTGGAATGGAATGGAATACACAGACAGGACGTTTGAAAATGGTGGGTTTATTTATCCCTCATTTATCAGAGCCAAGAATTGCAAACCTCCGGGGGAATTAAACAGTTCCATAGTGTTTGGCTTTTTAGCAAGGAAGAAAGAGAATAATAATTCCCTCTTCTATCCGTGACCTCCATTTTAATATGCAGGCTTTAGAATTATTGGGATCAAACTGGAAAAATACAGCCCCATGTTGTGGCCAGATAGCCATCAGATAGTTTAAGGAACGCTATAACAATGCAAATTAATACACACAAAAAGATGGAATGCATAAAGAAAACATTGTTTAAATTGTTGACATCCTTAAGATATAGAGCAACCACATGCTCTAAGATATCTTTTAGAAACATACTGCATTGATTAGGAGCAGAGAGCTAGAGTTAAGCTGCTTTTCGGGGTTGAGCTTGCAGCAAGGGTGGGCAATTAGAGATCTGAGCATTGCATTGGCACTCATCTTCTTTTGGGCATTTGCAGCTCTCTTCAAACACAGCTATTTAAAATCAGTTATACACGTAGTCCTCGATTTACAACAGGTCATTTAGTGACCATTCAAAGTTACAACGGCACCGGAAAAAATGACTTATGACACTTATGACCATTGTAACATCTCCATGGTCACATGATTAAAATTTGGATGCTTGGCAGCTGATTCATACTTATGACTGTTGCGGCATCCTGGAGGAGTCATGGTATCCCCTTTTGCAACCTTCTGACAAGCAAAGTCAATGGGGAATCCAGATTCACTTCACAGCCATGTTAAGTGCAGGGATTCGCTTAACAAGCGTGGCAAGAAAAGTCTTAAAATGAGGCAAAACTCACTTAACAAATGTTTCTCTTAGCAACAGAAATTTTAGGCTCATTTGTGGTCATAAGTCAAGGACTACCAATCATTCTTGAGACTGGAGAACATTAAAAGAAATGACTGTTTTTGACTTAAAAAAAACCAAGAAACATCTTGTCTAACTTCTTCCCAATTCACAGAAAAAACATACCGGTATGTGACCATTGTCATGGAATTTGCATGTTGCAAAGTCTTACCTATTTATATGGGTGAGAGCATTTAATTCACCAACCAGAATCAATGCAAACGTAAAAGGCATAATTTGATCATGACATTTCCTTAACTGAATCGTGCATATCATATATCTACTGATTTTATATAGAACTATTTAATATATTTTTGGTCCATCAGACCTCTAAGCCAGGGATGTCAAACTCAATTTCACTGAGGGCCACATCAGCGTTGTGGTTGCCCTGGGTGGAGCTGGATGGGTGTGGCTAGAGTGGGTGCAGCCTACTGGGTGGGTGTGGATGGAGTGGGTGTGGTTACTGGGTGGGTGTGGCCAGTTCTACATTTGCTTCAAGGTTGCCTATGGGGGCCTGGGCAGAAGTGGGACAGATCTGAGGGTCTCTGGCAGAAGGGGGTGTGCCAAGGCATGGTCAACCGGGGCAAGTGCCAAGATGGCCACCACAAAATTGTACATTGGCTCCCGGCTGGCCTGGGCCAGGGCCAAGGCAGTGGGGGCTGTTCCCTCACTGTTTCCAGGATGGCTTCGCGGGCCACATGAAACCACTTTGTGGGCCACATCCGGCCCCCGGGCCTTGTGCTTGACATGTCTGCTCTAAGCCATTTATATCAGACCTCTAAGCCATTTACATCTTAGTACTGAAATACACAGTAAAAAGTAAGGATGATTATAGTTAATATTTGTATGTCAATTATTAACATACAAAGTAGATTCTTTCCAGGAAGGACTGAAATTAATATAGTCTGAAGGAATTACAGTTTCATGATAGAGCTAAAATGTGTATATATTATACTGAAATGTATAAATACTTTGTCTGCTAAAACCAAAGAAGTATTGACTATTTGGCACAAAGCATAAATAAGGATAGGCTGAATGTATCTGTGGCAATGTCTCCTTAATTTATTTTAGTTGGTCTTTTATCCGGTTTCTGGTGAAATGACATTGTTATATGATTTGAATGATGATTTGATTTGTAATTCATAATCTGAAATTTGCAAACAGTCCCCGTCCCAATAGCAGTGATGAGCAAGTGTTTTGACTGAGACAAGAAGACACACTGTCTACTCCTTTTTTATAGACGCTTCAATCATACAAAACCAATTGGAAAGCATATCAGCACATATTTTGCAGCTATTTACAACTGTTCTTTGAGAATACCTGACATTTGCAATCAGGGAAACAGAGCATAAAATCCCAGTCTGTGCTTTTTGTATTCAAGCATGTTACAGATACTTTTTTTTTTTTTTTTTTTAAAGGAAGAAAAGTTCCAATTGTAAATTCTTCTTCTCCATAAAAGACAATCTTTAGGGAATTCTTCCCCCTGGGACAGGAGACAGAGCCAAATTCTAGACTGCCTCCTTCAAAGAAGGGCTTTCCCAGACTGGTCAGGAAAAATTGAACATCTTCCATTCCATATACATTAAAATAAAAAAAACAATGCCAAATACGGAGGTCCTGAAAGCATCTGCCAGGGTGGATGGAAACATAATTTTAAAAAAACATCAAAACCTCAGCTCTGTTTTATCATTTTAGGTAGAGTAAGTGGTAAGAGTAAAAAAAAAATTCTAAGTCCATACCCAGAAATTTATTAAAGCTAATAGTTAAATTTGAATCATGACCGAACAATCAAACAATTACAAAGCTGGTTTTGACATTGTTTTAGAACTTATTTCTAAGACTAAGCATTGTAATTCAATGACTGTGTCATGCGTTTTTGTTTTGGTTTTTTTAAAGAAAGATGCTGGTTAAAGAATGAAACACCAATCAGCTTCAACAATCCCTTCTTCCTGTCTCACGTCCTTTTTCATGGCTGACTGCAGAACAGCTTTCCCTGGTTTATTTAATCACACCTTTCCTGTGATATCTGAATGAGGATATTATGATTTAATATAGTTTCACGATTCTGAATCACGTAAAGCCAATGCTTTGAACCAAGGTTAGAGTTAAAATGTATGTGTTTGAACTTTAGTACTGGATAGATTTTTTGAGAATTCCTTGAAGGAGAAAAAAAAATGCCAACAACAAATCTTCAGCCTCAGATGAAGTTCAAACAAACTGTTCCCTAAAGCTAAAGTGTAAATAACTTGGACACATAATGCAAAGGCAAAAGATCCCCAGTGCTTGAAGCAATTGAAGGCAATAAAAAATGAGGACAAGAGAAGGTAAATGGCTAGATGAGTTTACAAAACATACTGTAGTTGCTTTATAATTTAATTATATTTTAATTTTTAATTCTTATTTTAAACAATTTTTGTACTTTCATTCATATTTCAGGTCCATGCGGTACATTTAGGTAATAGACATTTTAATTTTTCCAGCTTCATCTGCCTTTGTCCCAAATATTTGCATCCTACAATGAAACAATTCCTCAAATTTCTACACTACAACCCAATCTTAGGTCAACACATTTCTTGCATGTGGAAGGAGTTCAAGGGATGAAGAAACTGTTAGATATTTCAAAGTCTGGAGGATGTTAGAAGATGTTAGAGGGGGTGAGAAAATGTATCCAAGTGATTAAGCAACAATCTTGTCTTTACTTTGTCTGAAAATATGAGGCAAAGAAATTTAAAACAAAATCTTGGCCTTACAAATAATTGGAAAAAAGCATTCTCAGGCTTATGACTAATTCTGAGTTAATCTTCTGGAATAAACTGTAGACATGCTGTACATTATAAAGTCTTCAGACATATACATAAAGACATGCTGAAAAATAATCCCAGTTCCAGTTAGCAACCACAAAATGAGTCCTTGCTTGTGAACGTAAACAAGCTAATTCCCTAAATATTAATTGTTTGTCCTAAATCAGACTTTCAAAGCCTAGTGCCCTCCAGATGTGTTGGACCATCTCTCATTATTCTCAGCAAGAGAAGAGTTATGGGAATTGAAGTTCAACACATCTGGAGTGTATATTGTTTTCTTCAAAGAACAATTTTTTTTTCAAAAACAAAACACCAACTTATTTATTCCAGAATAATATGATGGTTATAATGTAATACATTCTGATAGATGACACTGTTTATTCAAAGTTCTATAGCATACCTCTCTGTCCAGTATTACTGGACAGGAAGAAATTATGGATAATAGAGAGTCCTTCAAATTCCACTGTGTGATTCCTGTAAAGGAACATGCCAGACTGAACTGTAACACACTGCTGCCCATTATTATAACAACAACAACAACAACAATAATAATAATATGTCTTAAAATCTGATTGACTATAAAATTAGCTTAGTTTAGCAATGAATTTCCAACATGGAAATAAAAATCACACATATTTAATAAAGGTAGGATGATAAAAACAGGTGAAAATAAAGTCTGTTCAAAAGAAGGAAAAAAAATTGCGTAGAAAGGTAAGAAGGATTATTCTGCAGAGTCGCACATCACCAACTTCCAGCTATTTTTCTTGATATTCTACCATCTCCCTCTCTCTTCGGGATAATTTGCTCTCGATCAGAAATATAATAATGGTCTCAACTGTTACTTGGATAAATCACTAATTTTCCCGCTGCTATCAAATAACAGCTGCTAAATTCAACAAAAGGGAAAGTCATTTTTCGATCCTTTTTGGAGTTTTAATTAAATCTGTTACCAACTTCTCAGCCTTTTGCCTTAAGATAAAGCAAGGTATCATTTACAAAGGAACAATAAATTTTGCTATTAAAAATTACACACCCACAACCGCTACTTCAAGGAGTTTCCCCCACAGCCACTCTCCCTTAGGGGTTTAAACCAAAAATTAATCTTTCCTGCCAACTGCGGATGCCGAAATTAAATCCAGCACTTCTGGAGGGCACCAGCTGAAGAACACTCTTTTAAAGAGCTTACTGAAAAAAAAAATACCTACTGATAAATACACATGCACAAACACACAAAGAAATAATTTTCTGATCAGCAGTTCAAGCACCAAATCCCCAAAGCTGGTCTTTCAAAGACTTCAGAGTAATTCAACATATAATTTAGTAGGTCAGAGCTGTTGATTGAGATTCTCACTGACAGACATGTGTATATATTGTGGTATAGGCATGCCTCTTTTCATATAACATTCAAGCTTGGTGAAAATATTCTATATTATTCCAGGAAATCTTACTGGCAGTAGATCTATCAATGTATTTAAAAAGTTGAGGCAAGACAAGAGTTTCTAGAAACCTGAAGATTCTATTTAAAAAAAATACCTTCATATTACAATGTGTTCCTGATTATATTTAATGAAAGGTAAATTCCTTTGTGATTAACAGAATTTACTAACAGAATTCTTTATGTACAATTATTAATTCTGTAATCAATAATGGAAAAATATACCAATATTCCACCCAACAGATTCCACAAAACATAAATCAAGGTTGAATTGTGAACAGGTTGGTGATGCACTGGGGACAAGCATCCCACCAATCACACTCCATCAAGATGTCACTGGATTCAGATCCAGTGGATTATTTTTCTCCCAATGAATTAACAGGAGAGAAATAAAAAATAAAAAGCTATCATAATCAATAATTATGGTTAAGGCAAAGAATATTAGATTTGGCCACCACCACAGGACAGTTAATGGGCCAAATAGCTTAGAACTGAGTCTATAGCCTCAGAAAATATGGATGTAGACCTCACTAAGATGCAGTAACACTTAGCAATAGCATTTAAACTTATATACTGCTTCATAGTGCTTTACAGCACTCTCTAAGCGATTTATAGAATTGGCATATTGTCCCAACAATCTGGGCCCTCATTTTACCGACCTCAGAAGAATGGAAGGTTGAGTCAATCTTGAGCCGGTCAGGATTTAACTGCTGGCAGTGAACAGAGTCATCCTACAATACTGCAATCTAACCACTGTATTGTGGTCTGCTGTATTATGTTTCAGGCAGGAAATCCCTACACAAGAAATTGATCCTGGGATTTCTGGGTTGGGAAAGCATCTTAAATAGGTATCGTACCTTCTGTTGGATTGAATGGATCTCTAGCAAAGCAACATGATTAGGTGTTGCTATAGGTGCTACACATTTATGTCCCCAGAGGTTATTAATGAATTGGTATATCAACTACATCAGTGGTAGGAAGAGGTGGATGATGTTGTAAAGTGAAGGGAGAAGATCATTAGGTCTCTTCTGCTGAAGAGCACAGTACTAATGGCTTTCAGCATGCATACCCAGGATATAATATTTCAACTGGGAGGACAAGGGTCTTCTCAGATATATGCAGCAATTTAGGTGCCAAGAATTTGAGAAAACTGAAGGACAAATGGGTCACTGGAACACTTACAGTAGGGTGACTTTTAGGCTGGAGCCTGAATTGTAGTCTCTTTCCTGGTGCCTAATAAATTATCACCTCTAAAGAAACTGTATTTATCATTCAAATTCCATTTCCAGAAAATGTGCAGTACTGTATTCCCTGGAAATTAATAATCCTTGTGGTAATGCTGAATCTCATAATACTTATTTCTTGTCCACCTACAAAAGCTAAAAAGGAGAAAGTCTTCCAACCGTATCTTAGGAATCAATGTAAATATCATCAAGGGATAAATAGTTGAGTATATAGATTTTTAATTTCTCACTCGCCCTCCATCTCAGATATAATTTATCCCAAAGGATAATTACCATGTAATGGTCTCTTTTTTCCTGTGTATATATTTAGTTCAAATATAACATAAACCATTACAAAAACAAAGTGATTATGTGCTAGTAAAAATTATCTAAAGAAATTCTTGTCTAATATCCCCGTAGCAGGCTGCAAAAGGAAGATAAAATTCACTAGTTCCCAAGTAGATTATTCCCTAAGCAGGGAACATAGTAGGATAGTATTTGAAGTAGAGACAGACAACTTGTGGAAGAAGGAAGCAAATACGCACACACATACACATACACCCTCACCTCCCACCACACACACACACATACATTTACATATATGTATACGTATATGTGTGTGTGTGTGTGTATATACACACATACACACACATACATATACATGATGAGGAACAGGTTTTCTGTGGCTATTCATTAAATTTAGCCCTTTAATCCCTGAGGAGCAAGATTAAAAAAGGATAGGAACATTATCTTTCAGAGGTGAAGCAATATGTTTTTATTGGACAGACTTTTGAAGACCTGCTGCCATTTTAGCTGTCCTCTTGAATTTAAGCATAATTTGTTAATACTGCTATCATCTATTTTTCCTTTATATTTTTAAATGCATTTTTCTACGAGGTTTTGATATGAGAGCACATCTCCCAATCTGTCTCTCTTTATATAATAGAAGGAGAAAATATCAAAACATATGCTTAACAGCAACAGAGTAAACAGTGAGGATCGCCAAGTGAAGCATATGTTGGCCCTGAAAATAATAGCAACATTATGCACTAACAAAGAATAAAAAATGTATTGTGGAATTTTTTTTCATAAAGAACTGAGTCCCAGCTATCTTATGAAAACAGGAAGGCATTTCTTTCAAACCAATCACCACACCTCTGGTTCACATTATCTTTGTTAACCTACCCAGCTTAAACAAACTGTATAACAACTTCAAATTATTCTCATCATATACCCAGCCTGTATCTTCAAAGGAATCAAGACTAATTCAAGTGATGGACAAATTAATTATTGTATAATATTAGTAACTACTAACAATATTCTACCATAAATGTACAAAAGTACTAAAAACTGGAATTTGTTTCCGTGTCCAGATGGAGCAAACATGTCAGAAAACTATTAAAACTGTAAAAGAAACTCAGAATGTATATAAAAACACTGGCTAGAGTCACACATATTGCTATGCCTTGCCTTGGTTAATAAACAGAATTGGATGTAATAAATTATAAGCCTCAACTTACAAATCATAGTCATTGGGTTTGCATATTATGCTACATGGGTTGCTTAATCTTGGTTTGTTTCCTAAGCCACAACTGACTACATTCACACACTACAATAAACCACAGAGCAAAGATTGCTTCAACTAAGAATTATTTATTTATATATATAAAATAGCCACATACAATACTGTGCTTTGAAAAGTAGGAAATAAAAGCAAACAAATTGGCTAGCAGAACCAATTTGCTGTACTGGTATCAGGCTAGAACAGTGATGGTGAACCTTTTAGAGACCGAGTGCCCAAAAACCAGCTCTTTCCCGCCACCCCCGCCTGCCCCGTTCCGCCCCTGCCCCTGCCCGCTCTGCTCCTGCCCACAGGGCCACCCACCATCTCTACAGTCTACCGCAGATCACCCAGGTGGCCCAGCAGTGCTATGGCAGCCATGCCTTCCACCTGCACCCCACAGCATCAACTACGCGTGACAGGGCGGAGTCATGTCCCTGCTGCCTGGCTGCTATGTCCTTTGTGGTACGGCGGTGGTGAGCTGTTCTCTAACTTCCCCCCACCAGTGAATGGCAAGCCCCGTAGGGCTTGACAGGCTGCACTGCTCTGTGCGGGCCATACTCGGGGCTGACTCTCCTCCGTGGGAGTTGCTGGTGAGGAGGGGGCCGTGGGGGTAGGCAGGGCTGGGGCAATGGTGCGCATGCCCACAGAGAGGACTCTCAGTTCTGCCTCTGGCACGCGTGCCATAGGTTCGCCATCACTGGGCTAGAAATTGGGAAACTGTGTGTTCTAGTCCCACCTTAATCACAAAGCTATTTAGATAGCCTTGGGCCAATCAGCATCTGTCAGCCCTAGAAGAGAGAGAAGGGCAAGCCATTTCTGAAAATCTTGCCAAGAAAATTACAGGGATTAGATGAAACAGTCATCAGAAATCAAAACTGACTGATAGGCACAAAAAAGAAGTACACAAACAAAAGTCCTCCTGTCTATGTTCACAGCTAGATGCTTTATATCCTGTTAAATAGACTACTGGTGATGACATTTCAGATAAACCTGAAGGAGGTTCCATTAGCAATGCTAAAATTCTTCTATAGTTTATTGCTACTTTTCACGTGGAAAGTAAAGGGCACCAAACAAGAAGAATCAAGAAACACACCAGGATTTTGTAGTCCAAGGAAAGCAGGCTGGTAACTTGGAACTCCAGACCCTCTTTAATTTACAGTATTTTACTTCAGATCATTTATAGGAATAAATGTTCTCACAAAAACCCAAGAATCTCTTTAAGGTCCAGGTCACATTGTAACCTAACCATATCATTCTATACAATGCCTTATCATGCTAGCTTAGGTCGTTAAACTATTCAGTTAAGTTTTAATACTAACAACCCTCATTCACAGGTTTTCTCAATCAAAAGAATCTCTCTGATTCCTTCAACTAAGAATTATTTATTTATATATATATAATAGCCACATACAATACTGTGCTTTGAAAAGTAGGAAATAAAAGACTGAGAAGCTCTCAACTTCGTCTTCCCATTCTTTTGTAGCTCTGAGATTTGGTGTGCACATGGTTTGGAACCCAGGTCCCATTCCAGATATTAAAATTAGATTACTTTATCACAAATGTTGGCTGCTTTATTTCTTTGGAATTCTGGGTAAAGTATTTTCAGAAAGCTCCTTTGAGACATCCTTAAAATGTAATGGGACAACTCATCATAGCCAGCTTGTTGCGGTCAACTCGCCATGGTCAACTTGCCACAGGACAACTCACTGCAGAACAATTTAACAATTCAATTTAATTATTTAAAATAAATAAAAAATATTTTAATTTTTGCCATTCACATTTCATTCTGTCCTCCTTTTGTATCCTTTCTCTAAGGATTCAATTCCATCATTTCTTTGATATTAGTACAACTCTTGTCCTGCCCTGAGTTGTCCTGTGGCAAGTTGGCCATGGCAAGTTGTCACATGTCAAATTGGCTGTGGTGAGTTGGCCATGGCGAATTGTCATAGACCTTTCTTAAAATGCAATAATTTTGCCCATTTGAGTATAACGTAACATTTCAAAAGCATCTCAAAGCAAACTATCACTGAAGGGCTTAGGGAGAGAAAACAATATATTTTAAGCTGCAACCTGATGCTGCCTATGAGTTGGAAGGAGAGATGGCAGGAGGGAGGTGAAGGGGAAGTAGAGATTAAACTTGTATAGCATCCATTCCAAAACCACCTATGCATTTAACCATACATCTTCATTTCGCTTTTGCCCTCTGTAATAGTTGTTTTGTGTCTTCATTTCTCTTTTGCCCTCTGTAATAGTTGTTTTGTGCCACTCGCTTGGGAGGTCTGCATCCATGTAAAGCAGTTTGAGAGAAATAACTGGCTACACACCACCCTCCCTTCTCTGGAATGCATAGAAAATAAGTAAAATCTGTGTTGCTAATGCTGGCGCAGGAAGGATGTGATGAGCGAGGCAAAGGGAAAAAGGCTACCTCTGAAAAGGAAAGCACAAAGAGTCCTCCTGAAAAAAGAACAATTTATATTAGCAGTAGTATTCAGAGTATAACCCAAAAGCAAAATGAATGCTGACAAAATGAATCTTTAAGTTATATGTTGCATGATTGCTATAAATCTAATAAAACAGTCTTGGCAAAACTTCACAATTACTTGTAATTCTCCTCTCTGTTTTGCTTTTCCTTAATCCATCTAATCTGCCACTTTTAGAAGTACATATTTGCATCCTTTATTTTGGCATTTTTGCATTAACCATTCTCCTTCTCCCTCTGCTTTTATTTTCTTTCCATCCCTCTGTGGAACACAATAAGTTCACTGACACATTCCTTGGCACCTCCCAAGCTGCTAAATTCATTTGTCCTGTGAATGCAGTGAAATCTGATCAATGAATCGCTAAATCAATCAATACAGTTTTAAATTACAAAGATGAATGGGAAGCCAATATGCTACAGAGCAAAACATTACTCTGAAACATAATCAGCTTGACTTGTATAAATCCCAGAAGTATCTTAGAAAATGGATGACCTTGGGCCAGTCCCTCTCTCTCAGTCCAACTCACCTCACTGGGTTGTTGATAGAGGAAAAATAAGAGGAAGAGGGTATATTGGATGTATTTGCCACCTTGAGTTATTTATAAAAATAATAAAGGGACAATATAAATAAATAAAAATAAATACATAAAAATAAAATGGCAAATGGTGCCAATCCACTGATTCCCTTAGCTTTCATTGCATGGATGTTTGTAATTGTCCATACCCAACTCAATATTCCATATGGGCCATTTGCCTAGAGCCTTTGGTTTATATGAAAGAATATCTCAAATCAATCAGTAAATCAGCATAATTATCTATTGTTCTCACAACAGCAAGAAAGGAAAAAATGGATGACTTATATAATTGTTTACAAGTCTGATAATATTCCAAAATGGATAAAAATCTAACACTACTTCATTTTCCTGTGCTAAATGAACACTTCACCCTTACAACTTTCATTTGCTTTTTTTCTCTGCAAATGTGTTTTTGAAAAGTGAAAGAAAGCAGCAGATTCCTCACCCCACAGGCTTGTCAGTCATTTGGAATCGATGAGAAATATATATAAATATATTGGAGAAACCTGCCTAATACAGAAGAAACAAAACAGAACAATTTGTGAGATGATTTGCAATATAAAAATTATAGTGATACCTCTAGGAAAAAAAATCTTTCTCAACTTTGCAATCTGTTCCTTGTCCACTTATTTACAATGAAGCAAAGCAAATCCATCAAAACAGCTCTGAGTACAAGCTGTGTCAGCTACTCATTCTTCAGTAGGTCCAAATGCTCATAAAATAATGATAGCTAATTAGCAACCGTCTAGTCCTTTTCCGGTTACTACTTCCCTTCAGACAAATGTAACATATGTGAATGTTATGTTGGTTGTGTTATATATATTTTGTGAGAACAAGCCTTAAATATTATGTGGATGAATAAACTATTAGTCTGTCTACCAAATAATTATGTAATAAAAAATTCTGTAAACTGCCAGAATTGGGAGGAAAAGTACACTGAGCACTTTTCATTCTGTATGAAAAAGCCATATAAATGCGTTATAACCAATTAAAAGAATAACAATAATTTAAAAAAATAAAGTAATCCCACAATGACTTTTATGCATTTTATTTATGCATTTTACTGCACTTTATTCAAAAGCCATGATGGGATCATAGATAAATATCTTTCTCCAATATAAAGATTTGGCTCCAAATCTCAAATTATCAACATTAAGACCATAAAAATAAGACTCGCTCTGTTGAAGGCAGGTATTAATCATGATAATGTTGCTTCTGTTTAAAATGGAAGGAATTCTGATATTTGTTCTATTATTTTGTCAAATTAATATTATATTTTATTTATTTTAATATTACTATAAGTAGTATTAATTGTACCGTGTCTTTATACTTTGAGGTATAAAGGTGGCTTGTTTTGTAAAGTGAAAAAATCATTCTAAAATCTGCAATAGTTAAAAAAAAAAAAGACCCGGGTAGAGGCTGATTAAACCTTCCAAAACTTCAGCTAACTTCCAAGGAATTACTAGATACTCAAGGAAAATGTACATAAAATCTGTAGATTTATTAGTATTTAAATGCTCCATAGCAGCATGTGATAATGGGAAAAGAATTTAAAACTTTTTCCCTTGACTTAAGATTAGTTTTTATAATTACAATTCCCTGGAAAGCAATTTTCAAATTTTAGTAATGATAAGAAAGCAAATATAATGAATGCATTTTCTTTAACAGATAATGTTTGTATTCCTGAAGGAACATCTTTGGCTCCAACTCTACTAAGGGTTCAATCTTTGGGGATGCATTAAGTCTCTAAAGGCCAAAGAAAAGAGTCAAGGTTAATGTATAATTCAACATATTAATTTGCTGGATATGTCACTTGGGTTATATAGAGTGCTTTTTATTCTTACACCATGCAAAATTCAGCTGTTAGGAACCAGATGTATTAAATACACAGAGACATACATTACCTCATTTTTCACTCAGTGAAAATAAATATTAACTTACTATACAATACCAAAAATATACAGAAATAAATACAAAACATCTAGATCAGTGATGGCGAACCTTTTAGAGACCGGGTGCCCAAACTGTAACCCAAAACCCACTTATTTATCACAAAGTGTCAGGGCTGCATCAGCATTGTGGTGCCCTCAGGGGGGGGTGGGGGGTGGCCCACTGGGTGGGCATGGTTGCAGTGGTCATGGCAGACTAGGTGAGTGTGGCTGGGGCCAGGGCAGCGGGGGCCAGTCCCTCGCCATCTCCAGGGCATCCTCGGGGGGCCAACACCACTTGCTCACTCACTTTCTGCCCTGTTGTTTCCAAATGCCATGTGCTCGCTAGTCTGGTGAACTCTGCTGGGGCAACGGCACGCGTGCCCACAAAGAGGGCTCTGAGTGCTGCCTCTGGCATGCGTGCCATAGGTTCGCCACCACTGATCTAGATTGTTTTAGCTCCTTTTGCATGAAAGCCAAATGACATAAAAGGCCTTCATTGCATTTCCAGATCCACAGGAGATAATAAACAGATTTAAAAAAAGAATACAATACCAGAAACATCTCAATTTAAACTATATTTGTCATAGATGAAAATCGCACAATTACTTGCATTACTTTTATAAACACATTTTTAGACATTAAAAAAGAAAAAAACTTCTAAATTACTTCAGTAGCATGCAATTAAGTACAATGAAATTTCATTCTAATGTGTGCTAATTTGTGTACATTCAAAGTGATAATAAAGTTATTATTCTAGTCATCAGTAATTCCCAAAGTAGAAAGTCTGTCCTTCTGTTCCTATGAAGTGATCACAGCAATATCATCCTTATGTATCTGTTCACAAAGTATAACTGAAAAACAAAAAATCTACCCTTTGATTTCATTAAATGCATTGTGTGAAAACAGCCTGTGTGGATCATTTAATCAGGTTATGAATTAAGTCATTTATTTATTTATTTATTTATGAGACTTATATACCGCTTTAAGTACAAGCACTCTCTAAGCCGTGTACACCAGTAAGCAATGTATATATATATTTACATTGCCCCCAACAATCTGGGTCCAAACATTGCTGGGTTTGCACAATGCAATGAATAAATAACAAAACATTTTGATTTGTATAATACGCTAAGCCACAAAAGCAAAACAAGGTTAAAGTTAACCATACTAAAGGCTTTTTTTCCAGAGACATATTAGCATGCCTGTGTCCAGTCCTTGGGTGGATAGAAAAATATGCTATCATAAACTGCATGGAAGGCAAGTCAACACTGTAATCTCCTGATCAGACACTTTCTCCAGATCAGAATTCATTCTCAAAATTATGATGGGATGAGTAACAAGTGGGGGAGATGTTAAATTGAAGATCAGTGAAGAACTCAATAAATTGTTATCCACTGTCTTTAGGCAATACAATCCTGCACAGCAATCAGACGGACTTTCTAGTATGATGGTCAACAGCATACTTGCTAGTTCTTACATAGTCAGTAGGTAAGGCTAACTGTCTTTCTGATAGTTCACCCTGATTTTGAATTGCATGCTATTCTTTCTGTGGTCTTTGTGGACTTCAGTGGAGTGTCTGGTTGGTAGTTCACATAAGATATTCTTCCAGGGTAGCATTTGTTCTCTATCGCTTGCTATCAAATTGCAGATGATGTGCCAAAAAAAGAGAAAGAAATGTTGAGATTAACAGGTGAGAATTGGAAAAAAGAGCCTTCAAAAATAAGACATGAATTGAATATCTCTATTCTAGTTAAAAAAAAAAAAAGATTGGGCGTGTGCAAGTTCAAATAGGCTCAAATTTAAACACATTATGTGAAGACCCAGCTCTCTGAAAAAGGTTCTAATGCTGGAAAAAGTGGAAGGAAAGAGAAGAGGATGGCCAGCAGCAAAGTGGATACACAAATAAATAAATGACCAGTCGCTGGTGTGGAGAAAATGATTCCACAAGGAATAAAATGAGACATCTTTGACAAAAATGTTAATGACAACTAGCAGACCCTTTATGGGTAATAGATCAGGAATAAAATTCAAGGAAACCATGTCCTAAGGCCATTATGGAGAGAAAAGGACATCCAACTGTCTGGTTTGGTTTTTAAAGACTTGGTGTCAAGGCTGACCAGAAGGCATAAAGATCTTAACATCTGTTCAGAAATGTGACTACAAAGTCCTTAAGAAAAAGGCAGGCAGTGTTAAACACACCAAAATGTTTAGCTGACCAATATTCTCAGGAAAGTGGAGAGGACTAATGATCTTCTGTCAAAACTCATATCATCAACATCCTCAGTGAAGTTAGGAATGTACTTCCCAGAATCTATTCTAGAATCTCACTAATTGAGACTAAAGATGATAGCAACTGGAGGCAAAATTTCCCAGTTGCAAGATAGATCAGATATAGAAGTTTAGACACACATGAAAAGGTATCATCATTGTATGCATCACTCATTTATTCTCAATTTCAGTTTCAATTTCTATAAACACACTATAGCAACCCAGAACAGCAGAAAAAGGAAATGGAGCATCTATACAATACATTCCAACAAAATGGATATCCATGCAACTTTATAAAAAAAAAATCCCTAACCACTCAATCCAATACAGCACAACCAACACAAACTGTAAAAAGAATTACACTGCCATACATAAAAAATATCTCAGAAACCACCAACAGACTACTCCAACCACATGGAACCAGCATAACACACAAGCCAACTGAAGCCCTTCAAAACATCTTCAGCAAACCAAAAGACCCAGCAACTCTAGAAGAAAAAACAGGAGTCATCTACAACATACAATGTAAGAACTGCAACAACCACTACATATGACAAACAGGCAGAAGACTGGCAGAACGCATCCATGAACACCAATTAGCAGCTGAAGACATGAAAACTCTTTGATTTCACATAGACAGATTTAACTATCGTTTCAACTGGGAAAATGTGACAATCCTACACCAGGCCAAGTTCAAAAATGGCAGGGAATTTCTAGAAGCCCGATACTCTGACAAATTAAAACATAGATATTAACAACATCTATAGACTATGCAAAAGAGACAATCAACCAGCCCAAAAGGGAACAAAAAGACCTAAGCACCTCCCTGCTAACAATCAGCACTCAGATCAGCACAGATTAACTCTAAGGTTAATCAGACCAACAATCAAGTAAACAATACTCTAATCAAGAAACTGCCAAAGGTCCAACAGTAAACAGTCCAACCAAAGAATCTCTACGACCGTCCCTACCGACACTGATAGGCGATCCACCAGCAAGCAGCACTCTTTATTAGCACTGATGTTACCAAGTTTGGGTAATGAAATGCCTGGAAGAAAAGTTTCAAGCAAGCTCAGAGAGCACCAAGGACCCTCATTTTAATCTTGAGCTATTTAATTGTAATCCACTTAGAGTCACATATGTGAGATGGACAGCAATGTAAATCAAGTCAATAAGTTTCAACAATGTAAGGGCAACTAGGATTTGGATGCTGGAAATGGGGCTGGAGTGGAGTGAAGTGGAAGAAAGAATATACAGGTACAGCAACATGGTAGTATATTCCATTTGGAAAATGGAATTAATATAGTTTCTCTTTGTTGATATTCTTACTAAGTTGAAGAACTCTTGATCTATATTAGCTTGGAAGCTGTCTTTGTAATTCCTTCAATAAAAAGTATACTAAAACAGACTTCCTATATCCTTTCCTTAATATATTGATTATCTGATTAAATAAGAAAAGGGCTACATAATTTGGGACCCACCAAGCTAAAAACAGCAACAGCCATTTTCGGGACTTTAGGTATTTGATGTTTTAGACATGCAATACAAACAGGAAGTTTATCAACTTTCAGTTGAGCTGCCAAATGTGATTGAGTTTTGTTTGGCAGACTTTCAGTTGGTTGTCTCCAAATCTATAATCCCGGAATAAAGCTAAAAGAAAGAAATGAAAAGAGTAATTTAACTATATAAATCAGAAAATTAATTTAACTACGCTTCTATTGGAATACTTTTTTTAATCATGAGAACAATAGAAATAACTCCATGAAGTGCATACATTGGTCAACTTAATCTCCTTAATACATTGTCAGATTTAGCATTGAAGATTGAAACAAATCTTTTTGTATATACCAGTGCATGTTTGGAAAAGATAAATACTATACAAAAGTAATGTATGCATAAGATGACAATAGTGCCTGCATCTATAACAGGTGTGTCAAACGACCGGCCCACGGGCCAGTTTCATCATACGGGAGCCATGCCCATCCCATTGCCAGGAATGGCAAAAAAGCTCCAATACGTTATGCGATGTCATATCTGATCTAAAAGAAAAAAGTGTCCTTTACTATTTATTTTAGACTGATTTTTCTTGATGTGCTTCATTGCGTTTTCCTTATTTGTAATTATTTTGAGAACCTGCTGCTGATCACTGAAAGCTTATAAGGGGTAAACGACAAATTTCAATTTCCATTTTAGAACTTAAATGTACATATTGAATAGTAGACCTAAAATTATTACAGTATACCTTCTAAGGAAATATATTTATCATAATTCTCCCAAACATTTAAAAAATGATTAATCTGTCTTTGCAAATCAAATATTATAGTTCCAGGTGCTTTGAAAATGTGAAAAGACTTTTTACATACCAGTAAACAGGTTGACAAACACCTACCTTTTGACTATCATCTGTATATTGGATGCAATTTAAACTAAGTCAGGATGTGGATTTTTGGGCTGGCAGATCCTTTTTTTAAAAAAAAAATCTAAACATTTGGAGGGTTGCTAAAAGTGCTGAGTGAAAGGACTTAACTGCTTTATGTGAAGTCATATTTCTAAATGGATGCACGTTAGTGTTAGCACCAGACAATGAAAATATGTGGTCTGTGTTTCAGCACAAACTATTTAAACTTTAATTGCTGTTGATTTCTGCCCCAGACTATAAGCTGTCTTGCCACAAATCAGGCACCTGCAGGAGTGGAATCCTGCTTAACCACTTTTTCTATGAAATAAAAAGCAGCATGCATTGATTTTGCAAATCCACTTAAAATATTTCTGGTTTAGAAAGAAGTTTGTATTGAAATCTTGATCTAGCTTGACTGTGGAGAACTCTCAGTAATACAGTTAAATCTACAAGGGTAACTTTTATTAAAAAGTTAAATTAGCATGCAATTGGAATATTCAAATTCAGCTACCTTCATCTGAACTAAAATTGGGTTTCTGTCCAATTTAGAAGAAGTTAGTGATGAAAGAAAAAGTAAAACAACCTTTTCTTTTCTTCTTCTTCTTTTTGGACACCCCAATTTTCTGGAGTAGAATATAAATTACCTATGGTTATTCAAATCTTCATTGCAACAATAGCTGATATTTCTTATTAGACTTTTCATTGATGAAGGTAGGAGGGCTACTAAGCTCATCCTTTCATTTTTCAATAGAGCATTCTTAAAAAAAAAAAAAGACAGAAAAGGCAGACTTCTATTGAATTTGTTTGCCTCTCAGAAATTCAGTCACAGCATGGACCAGAATTTGCATAATGTCCATAGTGGGATATTTTGCCTGTTCCTAATTTGAAGTGCTTTAATTTTGTATAGCTAGATTCAGTCTTCCCTATCATACAGTACTCATTGTGAATGATTAGTGACTTGGGAAGGATTGAGAGTGGGTGTTTGGTCTCAGGTGAGCAGCTTTTCATAATTAATTGAAGCTTTTGCCTCATTTAGTTATGGGGCCAGTCAGGTGAATGGCATTTGTGACAGCCTGCTCTCTGTTTCTCTCTCTCAGAAAAGCCTTGGCAATACTGCTTTTGAAACAAATTTAATTTTTAATGAAATACTTTCCACAATTATTATTATTGGTGGGTGATAAAAAAGAGAATAGCAGTAAATAATAATACAATATTAAATGCATATATTTTAAATTAAATGTATTTAATTAGTTGTGAATGAAAATAAAATTCAAGAGTAATGACTTGGAATGCTGGGGTAGAAGGACATCTATCACAAATTACATCTTCACTCATTTTCAGTTATAAACCTTATAACATTGCCTTCTTAATATTATGCTTCCAATTGTGCTGAGTGAATGTCAGTGAGGGCAGATGTTTACAGTGAGATGCTATAAGCCAATGATGGTGAACCTTTTAGAGACCCAGTGCCCAAACTGCAACCCAAAACCCACTTACTTATCACCGGGTGCGGGGTGGGCGTGGCCACGCTGGTAATGGCAGACTGGGTGGGTGGGGCCAGGGTGGCGGGGGCCAGTCTCTCGCCATCTCAGGGGCATGGCACACGTGCCCACAAAGAGGGCTCTGAGTGCTGCCTCTGGCACGCATGCCATAGGTTCACCACCACTGCTATAAGCAGTGCAAATGCGGAGAGGGGGTTTTCCATGTCAATAGCCAAGCTATGATATAACTTTTTTTTTCCAGACAGAATTATGAATTCTCTCTTGAGGTGTAGTCCTGCCTACTCTGTCTGGCCTCTTTTCAAAAGGAAAGATATTGGGTAGAAGTTTTATTAACAAGCTACCAAGGAAGTGCATATTTGTTGATAAGCCGATTACTTTTTATGCAACATATATTCTATCATATACATGCCACAACTACAGAGAAAATATGTTTGAATGCAAACTTCTCCTATTAACAAGTACACCCATTACTTAAGCTATACACATTATTTTTAACGCAAAAGAAGAATCGTATTCCTGATGAAGATGGAAGAATTCAGATGTTCCTCAATTCAGATGAATTTATTCCTACATGTGACAAGTCTGGGCAATTCTAAATTTGCCCATCACCACTACATAATACCTGTCTTTCCTTAGCGTGGGCACTCTTCAAAGGACAGCAAGAGAGGCAAATAACTTTATGGAGGTCATGACATTATTGGTATGATGAAGTGGCGCTATACAGTATTTGACATCCCTGTGACTTCTACCAAAATCCTTATTATTATTTTTTTACTCCTTTTCCCAAATTGACTTGAGAGCTGAGTGGCTGCAACTTTATTTTCTCCCTGTTTCTCCTCCCTCTAGACTCTAGAGGCTCATTTTCCCCATTCTGTATCACTGGGTAGAGAAGCAGGGACTAGAAAGAGAAGTTTCCAGATAAGAGAGGTGAAAGCAAAAGAAGAGCAGGAGAAGCTAGACTGGGTGAGTACAAGGAACTGGAGATGGTTTAATTCATTCATTTTGTAAGAGCCCATATAAATGCTCAAAATCACTGCTCAATTTTCAGATTCTGCGGCAGGCCAAAAGTAAAGGATTTAGTCACTATTTTAGGATGGAACACAAAGCCAGTATAAATAACACACTATATTGTTTGTCAGGCAGCGGTGGAACAGAATGAGACAAATTGCACCACTTGAACTGGAAGCTTCCCAAACTTTGCAGAGAAAACACTTGATCTTGCCTGCTCTGAGTGAATTGCTCCCAGCTCAGGGTTTTTTGCTGAGAGTAGTTGAGGAGGAAGACACAATTCAGGAAACAGAGCATTACTACTGCTCTACTGAGTCCATGGATCAAACAAAATATCCTTCCACATACTAGAATGATTGAGTAGAATATTCAGGAACACCCAAGGCAGCCCAGCTCTGTCCTCATTTTAGCACAAGAAAACATTATGCATATAGATTACATATTACAAACACTTATTTATGAAACATATGTGTTTCCTACCCTGTAACAACACTCTCCTGGAAGTAGCCACAATAAAACATCAAACGCATAGCAATGATTTCAGCAGAATGGAAGATAATAAAATGAATGAGAAAAATGTGTTCCTTCTTCAGGTGGTAGTTTAATGCTCTTTTGCCACCAAACCTTTGGGAGATTTTGTTCTCACTTGTTTCTAAAGCTTGCACTGACTTTATTATTTGTTTTTCTTAGTGTCTCTGAAATATTGTACCGTGTATTGTGTATGGCTTTGTTCTGTCTCATGAGCACAGAGATGAAGGAAATTATTTCCTTCTCCCAAGAAGAAAATGTTTGAGAAGGTAGAAATAAGAACCTTAGGTTTTTTGAATAACATTAGAAAAATCTGTGATGAAAGAATTATTCACAGCACATTCTTTGGTGTAGATTTTAAAGTGTGAGTCTCAGTTAGTGGAATGAGATGGAAATGCCTCTTCTCTCATGATATCTAAGGCAGTATTTGTCATCTTTCTGTACCTTCTCCAAAATGAGTATTTTTGTCTCCTTTTAGTATGATTACAATGATCAGCTGCTCTTAGATCTCAAAAGAAAGCATTAATGTAGACCTTAATGTTACCTGTCCTTCATTAAAATCAATAGACAAATTTAGGTTTTGTCTTAAAATATAAAATACTGTATTGAACGGAAAGTTCATATCAACCATACTTTCACTGTTTATTCAGGGAAGATACTGTAAGTTTTAAAATAAATGGAGTAAGTTACACATAACTAATTTAACTCCTACTTAGTTTGGTGCAGATGGGTATATGTCTATTATATTTTGTACTTTCCTTTTCTTTTATTTTTACTTAACTTTTTCCTCCAGTTTTACTTTTCCCTTTATGTCCTTTTGTACTTTCCTCTACTTTCTGGTTCAGGGCTTGTTTGGTTTATTTGATTGTGAAGTATAAAATTATATCTATCATTTGATAAGGTGACATTCAATGAACAAAGATGCAGTACCATGAATGATATCCAAAATAATTTAAAATAAAAACTTGCTGGTAATACAAATATCTTTAATCCTATCCTTTAGATAAAGCTAGCAGGTAACAGCAGTACATGGCAGTGTGGCTTTAATTAATTTTATTCTTTCTCCTGTATTTGTTAAAAGTCAAGAATATTTGATTAAGTTTGAGAGCTGCAGCACATTAAGAAAGGAAGGATTAATGCTGACATTATCTTCTCTATTTTTGCCACTACAACTTTTCTCCACGTTCACCCTTCTTTTTCCTTAAACCTAATAATATGCATTATCTTTGAACATAATTTTTAAACCAAAAGCAACAAAGCCCTTTGATTTCAGAATTCAAAAGTACTATCTTCATATGCAGAAATGCCAAATAGCTTGCTAAGGGTAAAAGTGACATCCACATCCACCTGGCTCCCACCCTGTTGAGGTTATGGAAGTCTTTAAAAACTTGGGTATTCTTCCAGGACCAAGTTTATGGCATATGGGGTCTAGTTTATATAGATATGAGTGATCATTTTTCTTACTGTTTTCTATCTTTAAGTGTAAGCCACCCAGAGTCCATCAGATGTCAGAGAGCCTCTGAAAAAAATAAAATAAATCATAATTTTCTGTAGATTCTGAATACATTGAACTTTTGGAGCAAAGCAAAGGTGAATAACCAGCAGAATTAAAGCCTATCCTGCCTAAATTTTGGATGAAGCCAAAAGGCTCTGAACAAGTTGCTCCTAAAGTATATTTACTGTGAAGAAGAGGGAATAAAAACTCTAAGGGGTCTAGAGTTGTAACATTAATGGTACATGTTTTTTTTTTAATATATTTGCTTCAAAGCAATCTATTTTCTCCCTTATTCTGCTCTTTGTCCACTTTTTGAAGTGGAGGGTCATAGCATGAAACTCAAATGCCAAAAGCAGATTCAAAACTAAAAGAGCCCTATGAATTTACTACTTATTCTCACATTGTATGATCATTTATAATTACCATTTAATTATGGTGATTATGTGTGAGATTCATTTAAACTCCACCCTAATGTGCATCTTAAGTAACTTCAAGGAAAACAGAGAGAGAGAGAGAGCAATCTAATCCTAGGAGCTGTCTGATAACAATCCCCTCACTTTAGTATGTTATTTTTGCATTAATTTGTATCTTTATTTGTTGCCCAAGCTGTTAGGCATTGCAATATGTTACACGATAGATTTTTGTTCTGCATTTCAGCATTGGAGCTGGTTTTATTTGTTTTATTTGTTTCTAGGTGTTTGCACTAGGAAGCTCAAGAACAGCATCCAACTAAGCAAGCCATTGACTATAGCACAAAGCCAATGTGAGTGGGAAGCAGGAAACCAGGCAGCAAGGCTAATAAATGTAATTATGATAAAAGCCCCCCAAATGGCTTCATTTTGCACTGTCACTCACAATCCAGCCTCCGACTGCTCATTGCTCCTGCTTTGCAAAATGACCTTTGTCTTGCTTGAGAAAATAGCTCCCTGCTGCTATTTGACTCTTACTGAGTGACCAGATGGGGCAGTTTTGCTTCATTATTTGTGTCTGTGAAGTGGAAACGCCAACAGAAAGATTCATTACTGTCAAGACTATCTCCACAAAACTCTGCTGATTTATTAGGGCACAACCGCAATACTGAATGTAATGAGACATAAATGTTCTACAAGGCCTATGAACTCAAGAAGGAAATGCACTGCCATCAAGAGGCTACGGTTTGCCTAATTTAGTTTTAAAAATACATATATAGTAACGGAAGAGAAAAAATAGCTAGCTTCGTCACTACTTTGATTTTCAAGAGCAAACTTTATCCAAGATCAGAATGTTAATGGGAGAACTGTGTATTAAAAACAAAATCCCTGCAAAGAAGGCTTTGATTTGGACTTTAGCAATTCAGGATAAATTCAGAAAAAACAGTCTGATGTTTGAATATGAATGTGGGATGGATATGTATAGATATCAGCACATATTAAATAATAGCTCTATTTCCTACAGGATAGGTTCAATGGTCAGATATTATTTTATCTTACATTTAATGTTCCACTGCGAAGTTAATCGAATAGTGATAATAACTAAGTAACTTGATCCTGAATTGTATTTATCAGATTTAATCACTTTAACCACTTGCTTTTTATGCCACAAGGCAGCTTAGTCCAACTTTATACATGATAGAGTATACTTGTGATGGCATTCAAGGCCAATCTACTGACTTCATGAAACTTGCATTTCTACAGAGTTGTAATTATATATGAATAATGGTACTGATAAAATAATATGTCACAGAAATAGAAAGCAGGGCTGAAAAATAATAGCTTCTGACTTCTCTGTATGAACAACAAGACCAAGTTACATTTGAGCTAGTTATTATCAGAATCTTAAAATGTCTCTCATTTTTAAAAATTTCCTCTTCCTTTCATGCTATGATTTATAGATTTAAATTCTAATATGTATGTATGTATGTATATATGCAGGGCTTTTTTTCTTGTAGAACGCCCAGAACGGAGTTCCGGCATCTTTTTTGGATGGAACCTTGTAGGGTAGGTAGGGTAGGCAAGGCAGGTTGTATGACGTGTGTGAGTTCCGGCACCTTTTTTTTTTTTTTTTTTAGAAAAAAAGCACTATATATATGTATGTAAAAATTATCATGTTTATTGGAGTTTTATTTATATATGGTTCCGAACCCTCAGAAACTATATCATAAAATATAAGGAAGCATAATTTCTTGCTCATTTTTCAGGATGAAATTTAACTGAACATGAAGTATAGCTCCTCGACTTATGGAGACCCAATCAGATCTCATGGTTAAGACATAAGGCTAGAAAGCAGAAAACCCTGAGTTCAAGTCCTGCCTTAGCCATGAAAGCAGCTGGATGACTTTGTTATTGTTGTGGGGAAAATACCCAAAAAAGTTTTGGACATGTTCATTGCCTTGAGTTACTATAAAAATAATAAAGGCAGAATACAAATAAAAATAAATAAATCTGTATTTATTTAGGATGAATATTATTTGTTAGCATATTAGATTTCTAGGCCATATTCTGCAGAGGGGAGAGAAACAAGGCCTACATCAAAGAACCAGACTATTTCTGTGACATTATTTTATCTTTGGCTATTTCTATGACATGCATTCAAATTATACTAACCCTATTCTCACTTTAATAACATGCTAGAAATATTCTCTTATCCTTAAAAAAAATTCAGTGGCAGCATTAATATGTATCGTGATCATTAGCAGCATAAAGATAAAGAAAGCATGAAACTATTTTTCTACTGTCAGTTCCAATTTTGGCAGCCCTGATTTTATACTCCTATTTTGGTGCATAAATGATAATAGTGTTGGCACCAGACTTAAATGCTTTGTAGTTTTATCCAAAATGTTAAGATGAAGGAGCTAATAAATGACCCATGCAGATGAGAAAAACTGCACTGTATGTGCATTCCAAGAAAAAAATCCTTCAAAGCAAGTTGTCAATTTTATACTTGAATTCTCCTATTCTATAAAGAATGAAGAGTATTTGGAAACTTCAGCTGGTGCTGAATGCAGCAACATGGGTAGTGAATGATGTATGTAACACCTCTACTCCATGAATTGTATTGACTTCCAGTGTGCATCTGGGTGCTGGTTGTCACCTTTAAAGCGCATTGTGGCTTATGACCAGTTATTTACAAGAACATATCTCCCTAATCGTTTCTACCTGTCCAATTTGGCAAGAAAGATGTACTCCAAGTCCCATTAGCTAGGGAATCTCAGCTGTTGGGGCCCAGAAAGAGAGATTTTTCTGTCGTGGCACTCGTCCTATGGGACATAATTCCTTGGCAATTATATTGTTCCAGTCCTTGATGGTCTTTCATAAAGCTTTACAAACTTTATGGTTGAGCTGGGGGCCCATCTTACGGTTGTATGAACGATAGAGTAGATCTCGCCTGACTGATATGTGTTTTTATTTTTCCTTTCTATTATGTATTTTGTGTTCTTAGTTGTTTTATTGTAAGTCTCCTAGAGTCACATAAAAGTGAGATGGGCAGCTACATAAATCAAACAAATAAAAAATAAATAAGCAAAAAATGCTATCAATGTATTTCTAAGATCGCACATAAAAATTCAAAAGCTGTTTCTCACCTCTTTGCTTATCATATCCAGACAAGATATCTTTATCTTCTTTTGTTTATTCCACACGTGATGTACAAAATAATATCCATATATGTGGACTTCTCCAACTTTGCGGTCTAAATATATCCTAGCATCTCATTGACTTTTAGTGAGTTCTTTGTAAACCACACTGTTACTTTTTCAGCCTAAATCCAAACTGAATATGGGCACGGAAAATTAATTTTCTGAAGAGTTTGTAGCGATTGAAAGACTTTTCCTGAGATATTAATATAAACAGTTATACAGTAAAATACTGATCCTGTATACAATCAATCAAAATTTATTTATGGTCAAAATATATCAAAAAGATCAGCAATACAATATAGCAAATGTCAAAAACTGTGAGAAAAATATTTATTAGAATACTATGCTTCTAAGGAGCCACAAGATGGCAATGGGTAGAAAATGGCTCTAAACTCTGAAGTTTTGGAGGAGGTCCACCTTAATTGCTTTGGTAGGATTGGTAGATAGCCTCAGGAACAGGCGGTCTTGCAGATAACTTGGATCTGTCCCATGCAGGGCTTTAAAGATGATAACCATCATTTTGAATTGCACCAGGAAATAAACTGGGAACCAGTGCAGCTCACATAAAAGAGATGTAATATGGGTAAACCTACAGGGCTCAACATTGTGCATGCCAGTTGTATCTTCTGGTTGTCTTCAAGTACAACTGTAGTAATCTAGACAGGAAGTGACCAAGTTGTAACTGAGCAAGAGCTTCCAGTTTGGGAAAGGATGGACACTATTGTTGGAACACTACTAATAATAGTGAACCATAAGATAAGCATTAGCTTTGCCAAATATTCATATTTTGTATTGATCAAGAGCAGTAGCAGAGACTGAATAAAAATGCTTATGACTTATTCATAAAATAAATAGAAAGGCTAGCGTTTTTCAGATGCATTAACTATAATTTTCAGACAGATTCTAAATCTCAGATACAGACTTTTCTTTAGTCTTTCCTTAAGTCTTCCTGACACAAGGTAGCATTCTTTTTTGTCTTTTAAAAATCTTGAAATATCATTCAGCATTGCTGTAGGAAACATTAAAAAATATGCTCTTCTTCAAGGCCTTATACATAAATACAAGAAGGAAAATACTGAAGCTCTATGTCTGTGTCCATATGCACAAAGCCTACTGAGCATAATGTGGAACTTACACCTGAATAAATATGCAAAGATCTGATCATTATGACATTTAGCTTCGAGCAAATTCATGTGGCTGTGGCTGAAGTCCAACCTCTGAAAAAATAGATAGAAATAATGAAGGAAAGTACCGTGAGGCCATATGTTCTTATAGTTCAGGAACCCCAGCTATAATTTTAATTATTCAGTATTCTTCAGAGATCTGTCATAATTTATACCAGCATAACATCTATTAGAACTTTGGGGTCTTGTCGAGACCAAAGTGCACTTAGCACTTGATTAACTAGTAAGATGGGAATTAGTTACAGTTTCTTTTGCCACTTGACAATTCATTAATACATTATTTTGGAGCACAAAACAAACTAGTTCAAAAACAGATCTTTGTTGTATCATTTTATTTGAATAAATGTAGTCTGATAACTTGGTGGAAAAAGTTAGTTCATCAGCTCTATTTTATACACTTTAACTTAAGATTCCCTTGTGGCTCATAAGTACTTTCTCTTTTACAATGCTCTAAAATGAACTCTAGAAAAACCAGGTGCTTTCACATTAACATGTATATATAAAAAAGTACATTTTATGTTTCACTATAATTTTACTTTACTGTTGAAAAGACATGCACAACAAAAAGTTATGTATGGAACATTAAATGAAAAGAGTAACACACAAATTTCAAGTTTTAGACTCACAGACTAACCCAAAGCTCTAGAGATGTGACAGACAGGCCATGTATAGTTTGTAGAGGATCATGACATTTGGCTAGTCTTGATGGCCAGCATTTCCTTCTACTATGATTTAGAATTTTTAAAATAGGCAAATGGAATACTTGCCACTGTATGGAAAATTCCATCATCGCTTGTGAGGCTGTGATAAAGGAACTTCTCACTTTGTCATTTCTGTGCAATTATCAGTGAGCTCTTTGCAAACTCTGGATTGCATATCTTTACTCATTATTTTCTTCCTTCTATTCACTTGGAAAGTAAAGATTGTTACTTTTAAAGCTTGAGATATTACAGTGATACAATGGTTTATATATGTAATTCTTGTATGAATATGCTTTATCTGGGAAAGGTTCTTCCAGGTTATCTATTCAAGATATAATTTTCAAATTCCTGTATTGAATAAGGTGTATTGAATAAGCTGGTCAAATATGGGTTCTTTAGATAATAAATTATGTTGACAAGCCAGCAAATCAGCTACTGAATGCCTTTTAGAGGTACATCCTACAGCAACCTGGAAAAATGCAACACCATTAATTTTATCTCATTTCACCAACCATCTTGGCTACTGACAGCTTTATTTGATTTGCTTCATTTGTTAAAACTGTATTAATTTAATTTCTTCCATTAGCTTTCCTTTTGTCCTAGAGCTTACTTTATCACCCATTTTAATGACAGACTTAGTTGCAATTTTCTGCCTTTAATTTTTGTATTTCCCACTCAAATTGGCACAAATTTTCAGGTATTCTACTAGCACCTTCCTACAAAAAAGTGAGACATGCCAAATTTCACACAGATAAAAAAAGAATTTTTCATATTTTATGGAATTTAATAAGACACATTTGACACACTGCTTTCAAATGGAAAATCAGGTGTTCTTCTGTTGTCTGAAATGCCAGTATATTTTATTACTTAGCTGAAAACTTCAGGCATTTTGCTAATTTATTGAAGGATTCATAAATGTCAAATTTCAGAGAAAAGAGAAAGCATCTCCATGTTACAGGCAATTAAAGAAAGCCTAGTGATTATCTTAAACAATGTAAACTAACCTATGTAAAAAAGATAATTAACATATATGAAGAAAGACAATTGCAAAATTGCACAGAAATGAAAAAAGATAAAAAAAGTGATTGGGAAGTTGAAATTATTTTTAGGAATTACAGAAAACAGGTGTTTGATTTCTGAAAAGAGGAAGAACAATCTGTATAACTCTATCTGTGTGTGAATATGCTATGGCAACTGGAGAATTTTGTTTAAAAAGAAAAGTTATCAGAACTGTGGACTCTTTAATTACAAAAAGCTTATAGCCGGACAGTTTAAACTGCCAATTTCTTTCTCTGTTTCTACCCTTTCCTTTGACTTCAGACTTTCTTATGGCGCTTCTCAGAAATGGAAACAAATAAAACTAATGCATAGCTGCCCATGAATAATGCATTAATTTATGTTGCATTTGTTCTTGGTGTTTTGTTCATGATGATCTCACTTTCCAATCCTGTTTCTAGAATGGAGCAAAAGAAGACACTACACTAAGCATAACTACTCAGCCTTCCATCCTTCCGGGGTAGGTAAAATGAGGACCCAGATTGTTGGGGGCAATGTAAATATATATATACATTGCTTACTGGTGTACACCGCTTAGAGAGTGCTTGCACTTAAAGCAGTATATAAGTCTCATAAATAAATAAATAAATAAAAGAAAAAGCACTCAAACATTTGGAGAATGCTAAAAACAATAACAAAGAGGTTTAAAACTATGCAGACAGCATATATCGAAAGAAGGCAATGTGTTATTCAAGTATTTGAAGAATCAATTTTCTTAGAGTTTTTTTTTAAAAAAAGACTAGAGGTTAGATTAGAACAGCCTTCACATTTTTAAACTATTTTATGTACCTTATTAAAACTCCAAGATCTCCCAGCCATACAAATAGCATAATTTTCAGCTTTTAAAAAAAGTGTTTCTCTGAATAAAGTGTAGGAATTTACTTCCAGAACCAAAACTTCTAAGCTCATGGATCCTTTTAAACAACAACAAAAATCATTTATGGTTATTTCAAGCTGTTCCACCAATGGGAAGGTAATAAATATGGGAAGAAAATAAAAAGGAGGCAGAACAAGCTAGTATGCCACTCCACCCATTTTAATTTTCCTCTATTTGTTATAATTTTTATCTTGGTTTGGGTTTGCAAGAGGCATTATTTTATATGTTGGCATTGTTAACCATCTAGAACAGGGGTAGGCAACCTCGGCTCTTTTATAACTTGTTGACTTCAACTCCCAGAATTCCTGAGCCAGCATAAGAATTCTGGGAATTGAAGTCCACGAGTCATAAAAGAGCCAAGGTTGCCTACTCCTGATCTAGAGCCTTCAGGAATAGATGGCATACAAGCTAAGCAAGTATACAAATCACACACTGTAGATCAACTAGAGAACTATCATTACATCTAGTCTACCCACTCTCCATGCATGGATTTACAGTTTCTAAGTTTGATATCTAAGAAGAACCGGAAACAGCACTGGCCAATCAATCAAAGCATCTGCTTGGATTTTTCTAAAAGAAATCTCCAACTATCAGTAGAGTGGATATACCAAATCTTTTGCTCTCATCCATTCCCAACTTCAACGTAAATAACAATTGTCACAAAGTTGCTTTGAAAGGGATTGGGTGAAATGTGTGACACCACATGACAAGTTTAAAGTTTGAACATTTCACTTGCAATATTTTATTAATTGAAATGTATACAATGAGTTAAGATTTTTTTTTAAAAAAAATAATAAGTCTACCAAACCAGAGGTTTGGCAATTTTTTGCTCCCAAATTTCCTCTTTCTACCCCAAACCATCTTTTGGTCACTCTTACAAAACAACTGCTCAGCTTGCTAAACAAGAAACAAACCGAGGCTTAAATTTGAAAAAAAAAACACACACACAAAGAAAAAACAGTCCTACTCATTCTGCATCATGTTGACTATGGCCCTTGAACTTCCCCAAATGGCCGATACTATTGGGCTATAATATAACTTCATATTCCCAGTTCAACCCTCTGTTTAATGCTGAAATCCAAATTCAAAGACTACCAAAGATGACTATCCAGCCTTTATTTGAGCAAATCCAATAAAGGGAATCACTGCTTCTTTTGGTATTGGGCTCTACTCATGATCTGCTTTTTCTATAACCTAAGCCTTCCTCTCTTGGATGATAGAGAACAAAACTTGGCAGTTCTTTTTCAGGGCTAAACTAGCTTGATAAGAAACTACCCATCTGCCTTGTTGTTCTCCAGCATAGTATCCCTTTGTAGTATTCACTGCTGAGATTAAATCTTTATTGCTAAGCAGTAGCTGTAGCAATCTTCCCACTTTTCTAATCTATGGACCACTGCAAAAAACAAAATTAAACCTGTTTTTGCAACCATGCTGCAGACTTTGTGTATGCATAATTTTGGTATGCAACTAAATTCCAGGCCCATAATTACATCCCTTTTCCTTCCAAGATCAAAAAATTCTTATTGGGGTGTGACTTTGATGAAAGCAAATGTAATTTAAATCTTTGCGGAGTGTTTATAGCATTCCATTTGTTTTTATCACAGATGTTTCAGCTGGTATAATGATCATTTACTTAACGAAATGATTAACTGTTTTTACAGATAGTCTCACAGCAAAATAATAGAATTTATTCTTCTTGTTCCTTGGGACTCTTCTGTTCTGAAATAAAATTAACAAGCACATGTATAAAATACCACGAAACCTCCATTTACCAGATCTCAGTGCAATGGATTTCACATATAAAAGACCCAATTTCTGCAGTGATTTACAGCATTATGTCACAAATGATGAAAATTAGATTCTGTACAATACCTTTTCTTTTTCTTTTGAAAAAAAAAAGCTAAGGTAGACATAAAAGATAGCATGTAAGATAAAGCCCAGGCGTGTAAATTAGCATCTGGTCTATCTGGTTGTTTTACTGTTATGAACTTGAGTTGACTCAACATGACTTAAAATAATTTAGTTGATTCTACTTAAAATACGTCTTTAAGTGCTCTTGACAATCTCCACCCTCTCTCTCTCCCTTCCTCCCTTTGATAGTCCAACTCTACTGCCAGTCAGTGTCCAACTGACTGGCAGTATAGAGCAGGGGTCTTCAAACTTGGCCCTTTTATGACTTGTGGACTTCAACTCCCAGAATTCTTCAGCCAGCTTGCCTGGCTGAGGAATTCTGGGAGTTGAAGTCCACAAGTCATAAAAGAGCCAAGTTTGAAGACCCCTGGTATAGAGTATCTCTCTAGGATTCAGAAGAATGAATTTGCTTTCTCATTTTGCTAAGTTACTTTTCAAAAATGGGAAAAAAGACTGAAATTATTCTGATAGAATATTAGGTTTCCATTGCTCAATATAAGAGAAACAAGAAGTGTAAAATTCTGAAATGTAGGGAGGAAATATAAAAGTAAGTTCATGAGAATATAATATATCTTTTCAAAGATCAAACCAAAGGCTAATTTAAAGTTCCACATTTTGTTTTAATAATAACCAACCAGATGCTGTTGGGAATCGCACAGGAAGGATAAAATATTTCACTATTTGCCATTTATAGAGTAGAATTAGCAACAAAGCGTAAAGGCAATATTGTTTAAGATGGGCAAGAGACCCATAGGTATGCTTCATTTTTTCTTCACAAATATTGATTTAAGCAGCATAAAAGCAGAGACTATTAATGAACATCACCAGTACAACATCAGAATCACATAGATTACAGTATAAGAAAGGAAAGAATAGACAGAGAAATACAAACAAGTCAACCTGGATATTTCAGATGCAGATTGCAAAACAGATCATGCATTACTGGTGTCAAATATATAGGTTGAATTTAGATGATTAAAGAAAATAGGTGCCAGTCCAGAATGAACAGGCAGATGAATATAATGAATAGATTCAATACACTTAACCTACGTGTAAGAGAATCTGAAAATCTATGGAGAGAGGTAAAAGATATTATGAAAACCAAAGCAGAGAAAAAGATATTCACAATATTTGAAAGAGTAAAGGATCACATTGATTTTTGGAATGTATTACCATGAAATACAGGAATAGACAAAGATTGGGAATAAGAAGCACACATGACTGTTGAATGCAATCTTCCAGTATTAAGCAAGAAATGGTAAGGAAATATGTTTCAAGTGAAAATATCAACAAATAGAGGAATAAAACAAGAAATAGAAAATGAAAGCTAGATTGAAAGAAATGCCAGGAAAAACAATAATTAGGGCAGAAATACAACAAAGAAGCATGGAAGTGGTTGAAATAGATGCTAATCTAATTAAACCAAGATGGAAGAACTTTGGTGACTGTTGACATCTTTTACAAAAGAGTTAATAAAATAACAGGAATATACAATCCTACCAGAAAGTGAAATAGTACAAATAATAAGTAAACAAAGGAGAATAGACTGAGATGAAATACTTACTGAACTATATTTAAAACTGAAAAAGAGATAATCAAGTGCTATCAACTCTCAATAAATATGGAACAAGATAAAGATTATCCAAGGAAGGGACTTTCACAGAATGTGCATTTCTTGAAGCTCTGCAGTTAATTCCTCAAATAAGAGAAAAAAAGGTCAAATGGTCAATAAGATTTTAGAAAAATCTTTGCCAAAATAAGATGGATAATAGAGACAGCAAACACTGTCTCCTAAGAGACTTAAGAAAAAGGCTTACCATTGCTTCATTGATTACACCAAGGCTTTTAAGTATTTAAATCATGCCAGAATAATGAATATATTAAGAGATAATAGATGTGCCCAAATACCTGATTACTCTTCTGAGGAAACTTTACAAGAAATAATAACTGAATTTGGACTAGCTGAGTAGTTCCAAATAGGAAAGGAAGTAAGTCAAGGAGGCGTATTGTCCCAATATCTATTTATAAATGCTAGCCAATTAAAGGATCAATCAAGTATTAAACAATGGTTGACTGCTCCCTTGCAGTCACAATCATCCACAGAAATCTGCATATTTGGGGCTTGTGATGACAGCAGACGCTACATCTGGAAAAAAAATGTTTTCAGGGAGAAGAAAACAGGTAAGTTGAGATGGATAAATGTGTTTGTTTATTTTAAGGGGCTTATAGGTCATTCCAACCAAATCCAGCATGGTGTAGCATACAATTCCCTGTCACGTCAGGATAAAACCAAAACAAAATATGCAGTCATAGAGCATATTTAATAAAATCACATATATAAGATAAATAAAACCATAGGACTTCTGTGGTTTGCTGACATGGTTGATGCGGCCGTTGGAAAGCAAGATCCTTCTTCGCACTGCTGGGGGACCCTGGAAAGGATTGAAAGTCACCCTGTAGGGGCGACAAGCAAGAAGGGGACCCCCACTTGATCCCAGGAGGATGACAGCCCTTCTGCTTGATCCAGGGCAGTCCTCCAAATCAGCAGACAAAAGACCAGCCATAGAAATATGGCCCATCACTAGGCTGAAGACAGCCAAAGTCAAACTTACCACCAGGTACCTATAAAGCAGCATGGATGAGACTGGGTGAGATCTGAACCTCTCTTCAATCCTAACTATTTTTTCCACCTGTATAAGCTGCCCAAACTATTTTCCCCCCTGTGGAGAGAAGGAAGGAAAATTCCATCCCACCCTCTAAAAACAGTGGCAACTGACTATCCAGGAGAATTTAAAATGCTGGAAGAATAACCTGATTCTAACTGGATTTCTATCTTTATAAAATTTGAGGACTAAAAGATTTCTTATTCTTATTGAATACTTACTTACTTACAAAAAAGAAGTAAAATTGGAAAAAGGATTATAAAAATTTTGGACTTTAAAAAAAATCTTAAATGATATGGGGGACATCTTGTGGCTAAACCTGATATTACAACTTGTTATTGTCTAAAAGAGACTTGGCTTGAAGACCAGACTATAGATAAGACTTTTGCAACCTTGGCATATATCAGTGTCTATACTCAGTGACAGAATTATTTTCATTCTCTGATTTCAATTTAATACATCACTAAGAGAACATGGATGAAGATCAGGAACAGATTCTCTATATGTTGAAAGCAATTTATGAAACTATTCTTATAGTTACTGATGAAATAACAAGCTACACAAAAGAACAAGATGTTATCCTAGATATACGAATCCAAACTTGGATTACAACTAAAGAATCAACTACACAGAATATACTAGAAGAAGTGGAACAATCAAATACTATGATAGAAGATTCAACTGATCAACAAACAAATTGATCAACAGTTAATGGAAAATCCGGTAAAGGGACTGACAAACTGAAAATAGAAAAGACTTTCTATATAAACCAGAAGAAACCTGAGGATCAAGAAGAACAGATCGAAGGGAAGATAAACATTTTAGGACAATACGTTGAGATGGAAAAATAGAGAGATGATTTGTTAGTTCTTCCAAAAAAATGACGACTGGATGGCCTTTTTATCTCAAACAATATATATAATAACAGAGGGAGATCTATTTGATGATTTAAAAGCACGGATATAGAAGGTGAGTTGGCAAAGAAAGAAATCTAGAATAAGGCCAAAGAAAATTGGGGTTTTGACATCAGAGAGGATTAAAATAGAATATATTCAAATAGACAAGATGTGTACTTTGAATACTAGATTTTGTCATGAACTGAGATAAAGAAAACTTTGGTCATTTAAAACTTGGAAGTATAAATATTAAAAGTTAAATTTGAATGTTGATTTGTTTATAAAGGTTGAATGTAAAAGTAATTAAGATATATATAAGCTAAAAATCTATTGATAAATGTAATGAACATGTTTTTACTTAGCTGGTATAATAAGAATTATACTAGCTTAAATGTGAGATAGTAGACATTAAGAGAAAAAGAGAGGAAATATTTGATGTTGAAACAAGAGAAATTTTGGTTACTAAATTTAAGACATTTGAAAATTAATAGAAAATAAGAATGTTACACTGTATTATTAATTAGATTATGTAAGATGGTGAGAAATAGAATATGGTCAAATAGATAAGACTTGTATCCTGAATATTAGACTTTGTGATGAATTGTGATAAAGGGAACTTTGGTTACTTAAAACTTGGAAACTATAAATATTAAATGTTAAATTTAAATATTAATGGGAAACTAAAAATTGGAAAAAAATAATTAGGACATTGATTGACTATAAAGCCTGAATGTTAAAATAATTTGGATATGTATAAGCTAAAAATATTGATAAATGTAAGAATGTTATTTTTATTTAATTGTTATAATAAGAATTGTATTAGTTTAAACATGAGACAGTAAATACTAAGGGGAAAAGAGAGGAAATATTTAATTTGGTAGTTTGAGACTGGTACTAAAAGATACTTGTTATGTCACTGAATTATCGATTAACTCAGCCGCCACGTTGCTTTTTAAATACTTAAATGTAAAATTAGAAAATCAATAAAACATTAATAAAAAAGATAAAACTATAAAGTTAAACATATTATGTACCAGATAAAATGGTTGGTTTTAAATTGGATAATGTTGGTTTTAATTGGTTTTCTAGCTGTAGGCAATACTGGGAGATGGGCAGCCTATAAATTAAATGTAAATATTTTTAAATAAATGTTAAAAATGAAGCATGAAAGAGATTACCATAATCTCCTTGAAAAAGATATATCTTGGAAGCATTTGTCTATGTGGTTGTTAGGAGTTGAACTAACAAGCCACCTAACTAACACCTAATAGAATCTATATTTAAGAATTGTTTTTGTTAGTTCTGTTATAGAGTTGACCTATTTTATATAATCACACCTTTACATTTTTATTATCTAGGCTCTCACAAGTCTGTCTGTTTTTCTAAGGAACATGTTGAACAGCAGATGGTGGTACTTCGATTTAAAAAAATCACAATGCACTGTAATCTGTATTTCAGCACATAGACCCTAGTGAGTCTTTATTCTCTTAGGTCTATTTTCAAGAACTAAATCCCAGACAACAATGTGAAAAAAGAAAAAAAAACTATAATGTAAAGTCTTAGCAATGGATTCAATTAATATTCTATGTTAAAACCAGGAAAGATATTGAAATAAAATTTCAGTTTAACAAAAATGGTATTTTACAATTATTCCATACAAACAAGACGTGTTTACTTTGAAGTATAAATTGTTTCATAACAAATTTTAGGGCCAGTTATAGAAAATCAAATTATAATACATTATAAAGGGGAGAATGAAGTATTGAGACAAGTTTTTGATAGGATAAAAAAAAATCCAGTCTATACTTCATGAAATGCCATTAAAATGTAGAAGGCACAAAGTCAAATATAAATATTTTATCAGACAAACAGAAACTTTAGTATGGTCATTAACCGATAAAAGTACATTCAATAAAATGAACAACATAAAACTATCCCCTAACAAGAACTATTGGCAGCCATTTTGGGGTGAGGCTTAGACATAATGTACCAAAATTTTGCTATGTTTAGAGAAATGAATTTATCTGTGATCATTTACAGGTAGTGCAAATAAAAATAAACAGACATGCAAGATGGATTGCTGAGGGGGAGATCCAAGATGGCAAAGTGAAAAGATCTTGTTATCAAAGAGCAGTGGTAAATTTCTATTTTTTGTTTTATATTATCAGATTAATCCCCTTTTAATTACCAGTCCCTGTGCATAACTGTATAACGATTAATCTCTAAACCAGTGGTTCTCAACCTGTGGGTCGGGACCCCATTTGGGGTCGAACGACCATTTCACGGGGGTCGCCAAACAAGGCTGTCCGCCATTTTTTCCCCTTTTCTTTGCCCACGCCCCTGGCACCCGGTGATGTATAAGTGGTAGGGGGTCACCACAACATGGGGAACTGTATTATGGGGTCGCGGCATTAGAAAGGTTGAGAACCACTGCTCTAAACAATTGGATGAGAGCTGATTATACTCTACTGCCAAGAGAAGATTATAACAGAGAAGATTATAACATTGGAAAGAAGATATCTCTTATGGGCAGAATTGCAGTGATCAAAATGAATGTCTTACCAAAATTTCTTTTTTTGTTTCAAATGTTACCTATCTTAAAGAATGAGCTTAATTTAAATGAATGGCAGAAAGGTATTAATAAATTTATTTGGGCAGAGAAAAAACCAAGGGTAAAGCTTAAAATTATGCAAGATTTCCGTGAGAGAGGTGGACTCAAGGTACCGAATTTGAAATTATATTATGACGCTGTGGTTTTAACTTTGAATAGTGATTGGGTAAATTTAACAAATGTAGACATACTCCATCTGGAGGGTTGGGACTTACTTTTTGGATGGCATGCCTACTTAATTTTTAATAAAAAAGTGGATAGAGCTTTTAAATCACATATTATAAGGATTTCCTTACTTAGGGTTTGGAGGAAGTATTACAAGAGTGATTTTAAAATACCCTTATGGGCCATACCTTGGCATGCGATAGAGGAGATAAGGAGAGGAGTTAAAATGGATAGGGTTTCTTATACACAATTACTTAGATGGGATGGTCAGAGTTGGCAGTTAAAATCTTTGGAAGATTTAACACATGAAAATATTACCTATTCATGGTTTCAATATAGACAAATAGTGGACAGATGGAAGACGGATTGTAATGTGGGCTGGCTTAGAGAAGATGAAAATCTTTTTAAACAAGTAAAGGACCAAAGACAAACTCACATTAAGAGGGTTTATGGGGTCCTAGTGGAATTGGACTCAGAATCTGAATTAATTAAAGATTGTATGATTAAATGGGCACAAAATTTTGGTGAACCAATCCCACTGGATACCTGGGAAATTATTTGGGTGAGGTATGTTAAATTTACACAAGCCCAGAATTTAAGGGAGAATTTTTATAAGATGTTTTATAGATGGCACCTTGATCCACAAAAAATGTCTATTATGTACCCTGATTTACAGCCTAAGTGTTGGAGATCTGGCTGTTTGGACGCCACTTATTATCATACTTGGTGGACGTGTAAAAACATAAAAGCTTTTTGGATCAAGATATGGTGGAATATTCAAAGAATTTTTAGAAGGAGGGTAAAATTCACTCCGCAGTTATTTTTGTTAGGTATTGTTACTGATTGTGATGCTAAGGAGGTTATTTTAATGTTAAATTTGATTACAGCCGCAAGGCTGTTAGTAGGGCAATATTGGAAGAAGGAATCTTTGCCTACTTTGCAAGAGTGGTTTTTTAAAGTTTCTTATTTGGCAGAAATGGCAAAGATTTCGGCTTTTTTAAAGGAGCAATCGCAAGAGAAGTTTTTTGCTGTATGGGAAAAATGGATAAGTTTTATACAATATAAATTGGATTTTAAAAAAACATTATTTAGCTTTTTTGTAACTTGTACGTAATTTTTGATATTTTATAGATTGTTTTCTCTTTTCTTTCTTTCTTTCTTCTTTTTTCTTTTTCTTATTTCTTTTTCATTTTCTTTCTTTTCTTTTCTTTTTTTTTCTTTTTCTTTTTAAATATTTTTTTTCTTAATGTTTACGTTATATATATCCTATTATTAATTATTTTATAAATTGTTAAAATTTGTTTAGTTTTCTTAAAATTTTAATTAAGCCTATATTCAGTTCTGGGAAGCTTGGGGGGGGATGGAGGGGGTGGTTTGGGAGGGGTTGGGTGAGGGTTGTTTTGTTTTGTTTTGTTCTTTGTGTTGTTATTTGTAAAAACTTTTAAAAATTTTCAATAAAAAAAAACATTGGAAAGAAGATGACATGACAAAGAATGAATTCTGGCATGCAGGTATTGCTCAAATAAAAAAAAATAAATGACCCCAAGGAATTTAAAAAGAAGGCTTCTGAAAGTAAAAATGAAAGTAATGCCCACACCAGCATTAGCATTATCAATAAACCAAGCTCTGGAAACGCTTCGAATGTTGTTGTTGTTCGTCCATCGATTTCGATGAAGACCTTGACATCTTGTGGGTTATGGGCCATCAACGATGTGTCCGTAGGTGGCTAATAAGACCAATGTTAGCATGGAATGTTCTGCCACATATTGAACAAAGAAATGTAGACACTGTTACTTCAGCATTTGCAGCTCTGGCTTTGCGGAGTGCTCACTTTTCTTGTGCCAAGATTGTCCTTCTGTGTTCATATGTCTGGCAACCCTGGTACACCAAGGTGCGCCATGTCGGTCGATCATGCGCCAGAAGTTCCCAAGAGATGGTGTTAATATCCAGGGACTTTAGAGAGGCTTTCAATGTGTCTTTGTATCACTTATTTTGTCCCCCGTGTGATCGCTTTCCTTGAGACGCTCACCATAGAAGAGCTGTTTAGGGATGCGATGATCTGGCATCCTTACATGACCTGCCCAGCGCATCTAGGCTTTCATCAACAGAGTGTAAACTGATGGTAGGCCTGCTCTGGAGAGGACATCTATGTCTGGTATCTTATCCTGCCACCGGATCCTCAGAATTCTACGAAGGCAAGTCATGTGGAAGTAGTTCAGTTGCCTAACATGCCTCCTGTACACTGTCCAGGTCTCACTAGCATACAATAGGGTAGTTAGCACTGCTGCCTGGTAAACTTTAAGCTTGGTAGCAAGACTTATTCCACGGCGGTCTCACACGTTAGTCCACAATCTGCCAAATGCAGAACTTGCCTTGGCAATTCTACAGTTGACCTCGATGTCAATTGTCACTGCATGGGAGAGGGTACTACCAAGATACGTAAATTGGTCCACTGCTTGCAGCTCTTGTCCCTTTACTGTGATGGTAGGCTCTTGATATTGGGCTTTTGGAGCTGGCTGGTACATCACTTCAGTTTTCTTCGTGTTGATGAAGAGGCCAAAGTTGTCACAAGTGGCTGCGAATTTGTCCATGCTGGCTTGCATTTCCTGCTCCGATCCTGCATTAAGGGCAAGTCATCAGCAAAGAGGAGATCTCGTAGCACAGTCTCCTTGGTGACAGCCTGAAGTCTTCGCAGGTTGAACAGTTTCCCATCGGTTCTGTACCTCAGATTAACTCCCACTGAGCTGTTCTGAAAGGCGTCTGACAGCATGGCTGAGATGCCATTAGTAACAGGGAAGGCCTCTGAGGCTCCACCGTTACTCAGAACACGAGCCGCCATGCCATCATGGAACTGTTGTACCATCAGAATAAACCTGTCAGGGCACCCAAACTTCGACATAATGCGCCATAGTCCTTCACGACTAACTGTGTCAAAAGCCTTGGTAAGATCCACGAAGGTGGTGTATAGTTCACGATTCTGCTCCTGACATTTCTCCTGGAGCTGTCGAGCTGCAAATATCATGTCCATTGTGCCACACTCATTGCGGAAGCCACACTGTGTCTCAGGTAGTATACCCTGTTCCAGATGGTCAATCAGGCGATTTAACAACACTCGTGCAAAGATCTTGCCTGCAATGGAGAGAAGTGATATTCCTCTATAATTATCGCAGACTTGTCGATTTCCTTTCCTCTTGTAGAGGTGCACGATGGATGCATCTTTCAGTTCCTGAGGAATGGAACCTTGTTTCCAGAAAGATCGAAACAACTGGGTACGTTTTTCAACAAGCACAGCACCGCCAGCCTTATAGACTTCCACTGGGATTGCGTCAGATCCTGGCGCCTTACCACTGGAACATTGACTGATGGCCTGTGAGGTTTCAGCCTCTGATGGTAGGGCATCCAGGCTATAGTTCATATCTACCTGAGGTATCCTGTCAATCGCCTCATTATTGATGGTGGATGGGCGGTTCAGCACAGAGTGGAAATGCTTGGTCCAATGCTGTAAAATCAGGGTCTTCTCAGTGATAAGAGTTGCACCACTCGAATCCAGTACATATGATGTGTTGAATTGGGATTTACAAGATGAAAGTGCAGAGGACCACCACATTTATAACAGTGGGGAACCAGATTCCCTAGGAACCTTAGATATAATAGTTCCATCTTCTGAGGCACTTGCATGCTCAGTGGCAGCATTTACCAACAAAAAGCTGCCAGGAAGACTTTTCCAAAAATGAGACTACAGAACTTTTGTCTAGGCCAGGGGTAGATAACCTTGGGTCTTTTATGACTTTGGACTTCAACTTCCAGAATTCCTGAACCAGAATGTCTCAGCTTGGAAACCTCTCCCTTTCCCCTCAGTATGGCTGGCTCAGGAATTCTGGGAGTTGAAGTCCACAAGACATAAAAGAGCGAAGGTTGCCTATCTCTGGTCTAGGCAAAGCTTGCCTACTGCATGGACTGTATTATCAATGTTTGATTATTTAACAGAAATATATGACCATTGTTGAAATGATAAATATTTAGAGAAGGTTCACACATTGTTCTAATCCCAAATCACTTGTATCTGTATTATCACACCACAAAGTTCACTATGATTAGGAGGTGGATTTTTTTTTAATTTATATATTTTAGTCTTGCCATTTATTCATTTAAAAGCTGTATATATCTCTCCATTTTAAAAAATGCAAATCTAGCTTATCCATAACAATGGTATGGAACTAAAACACCCCATTTGTTCTCTATTGCCTTATATTTTACCAGTTGCCCAATAATTCAGGTAGAATGGGGATGTCCTCTTGAAAGGATTTCAGTTGTGAGACACTCAGTGTGCAGAAAGACAGGGCATTTTTCAGTAAAGGAGTTTCTCCCTATTCAGGTATGACTGATACCTTGCCCAGTTACCTCAGCCACAAAAGAACACCACTTCTCCTTCACTGCTCCAGTGAAGATCTAGGCGCCAAAGGCTGGGAAGGAGAGGATACGTCTTTTTGAAAGTGTCTCTCCAAATACAGTTTCACATCGTCGCATGACAGCACCGTAGCCAGGGCTGCTACTTGCCTTTTGATGGTATTTGGCGATAACCCTTTGTCGAGCCCGTCCAGCAAATATTCTAAAATTCTAGGGATAGTGATGGATGAAACTAAACTAATCCTACAATATATTGGGTTTAGCTAGAAGAAAAGCCAATCATTACAACCCAAGCAATTAAAGGAATAATTCTGTGATAGAAGGGAGAAGGTAAACACAGTGTGCCATTTAACTGTGTGATTTTCCAAACATACAGACTGCATTTAGAGATGATAACCTGAGATTGGAAAATTGCTGGGAGAAAACAGGTAACATTTTTCAACATAGAGAGAATGTCTGTCATGAGGGGAAGGAGAGAAGTTGAAATGCAGATGGAGTTTTGACTGGACTAAAAAAAAGGAAAGAACAAGATGGAACATTCTACCAGGAATTATCCAGAACCAAAGACAAAACACACAAAGATTAAAGAAACAATATAATCTACAAAATCAGTTGTAATGATTGCAATCACTTCTATGTGGGGCAAACATCACATCAATTAAAAACCAGGATCCACAAACACCAGCTAGCAGTCAAACGCCACAATCCCAAATCCTTAATCGATACCCACATCAACACCAAACAACACCAATTCAATTGAAGCAACACTAAAATCATTGGCCATACTACCACCTGCCACGCTCATGAGTTCATCGAAGCCTGACACTCCACAAGCAATTCCATCAACAGACACATTGATTTTCAACCAGCCTACGAACCCATCAGAATCCAAATCAATTGCACAGCTAATTGGAGACAGCATCAGACCTCAACCAACCCATAAAAGCCCTGCTTGCCCCCCAGCAGTTCATCTTCCAATGATCCTGACCTGAAGTAATCTCCCTATCACAAGACCCGTCACCAGCCTCTCACTGCTAACTCACCCCTGACCCACTAATAATTCACACTCTCTAACAACCCTGACCTCCCCATCACAAGACCCATCACAAGCCTCTCTCTGATGACTCATCACAAGACCCTTACTTGACACACCCACACCTGAAGCCCTTATAAATAGAAGAGCACTGACACAAATATCCCCTAAAAGCCACTAAAGAAGTTACCTAGCCTGGTAATGAAGCATTCGGAAACCAACCCGCAAGCTCGGAGAATGAACCTTCACCCTCAAGATGGAGAGGTTTGAATGTACACAAGTTCCTGAGTGATGGAAGGTCAGCACAGGGATTGCTATACAGAGAAGAAAATAATATTTCAGAGAATTATCATTTCTAAGGAAGAAGAAGACCCAAAGACAAAAAGAGAGTTCTGCTAATCATAAAAGATTGCCAAACACATCTGACAAAGTGCCCTTGATTAATTTAATAATAGGTACTATGTAGGAGAAGAAATTTAACTTTTGCAGGCATGAAGGTAATATGGGAGATAATAATTGAGTTGTGAGTTTTCATGGTTGAATGTAGGTTTGAACCTGGGTCTCTCTGGTCCCAGTATTCATTTTAAATTGCTTTTTAAATAAGTTATCTAATCATACCGATCAATTTCAGATGGAATAGCAAAAGATAAACTGAGTAAATGTATGATAGATCTTGGTTTCACATGACGCTTACATATGAATGGACTGCTTGCAATAGGACAACCCATTCATGACATGTATGAAGCACCATACTAATTATGGTGAGAGAACTCATAAACATTTTTTTAGTTTTTTTAATAGAATTTTAAATATAACTATCTTAACCAAACCCTTACTTTGAAGTGCTGTATTAACAAAAACAAAGGAAAGTATAAATATAAATACCGTAAATGCCGACGTATAAGACGACTTCCGCGAGCGCTGAAATCGGCGCCAAAGACGGGGGTCTTCTTATACGCCGAGTCGTCTTATACGCCGGAAATACTGGTAGTTTCCGGCATATAAGACGATGTTCTAGGAATGCGGCCTGGCTATAAAGACGGGAGTCGTCTTATACGCCGGGTCGCCTAATACGCCGGCATATACGATAGTATAGTTTGAATCATAAAAGGATTGATATATTCATTGTATACCCTACCAGAAAATAGCCAGGAAGTCTCTTCTCACAGCTTTCATTGAGTTTCTAATGACAAAACCAATAACTGTCAAGAGCATCGGTGTCAGGTGAAGAAATGTGCCAGTTTTAATTATCCAGATTGCATCTGAAGTCCTACAACTACCATAGTATGTTTATGCCACTGGCAATGTGGAGAAATCCCTAACATTTAAGGAAAATAAAAATGTGACATGTCTTATTTTCCTAATCAGAACTCCAAATTATATTATCAGTCCACAGTCTGAGATCAATATGGGTGAATCAGGGGTGTTACCCCTTTTTATGTGCATGTTTCCATAAATATACATGAGGGGAAAACATTGGGCATTTCAGAGAGTAATTCAACTAATGTCAATAATTAATAATGCCATGTTTTGTACAAGAGTAAAAGATACAAATCAAAGGTATCAGTTAAACTTGGGAAAAGCCAGGAAGAAGTGGAAATTTAAACTGTAGAGGGGTTATTCTCCTTCATGTTTACAGAGAGGAATCAGATAATTGATATGTCTTTATCTAGTATGTATTAAATATATTTAGCTAATCATGTTATATTCAAGCATAAAGGTAGCTTCTGGCAAGTTCAAGACAGTTAAAGGAGTGATCATGAACAGTACATTCTGCTTGTGTTGCAGATCCAATTTGGAATACATGGGGTCAAGACTATAATTTTCCCAAGAATATACAGCCTTCCATTTGTGAAAATCAAGATAAAGCAGATGAAACTGGTTTAGTGAGATGCAAACCAGTGTTTCATTTGCACTTCCATGCACTCAAAAGTATCTCTTGGAATCAATAAAGCCCAGAATATATGTACCGATCTAACTTTGCACCCAAATATATATATCAGAGGGGCAAATTAGATGATGAATTAAATAGCACATGGTATCCAAATCAAATCATTTACTTGTATGTGTGATGGCTGTTTTAAATATTAAAAATATTTCTATTATTTAATAGCAATATAATTATGAGACAAGAATGTTATGTCCTCATACTAGCCATACTCTACTATTTTAATTTTTAGTTATTAACAATAATTCACTTTCGTCAAACCTCCTCTTGCAATACTCAAATCCAATTATGATATAAGAAATTATCTTCCAACTACATAGTTCTCTAAAGGAAAGTTCCATAAAATTTTAAATATTTGTTTCCATTGGCAATAGTAAAGGGAATATTTAAGATATTTAAGATTTTGTTTTATCGACTCATCCATAAACAAATATGAACAATGGTAATTCCATTCTATCATGTTTACTATACTGTATAAGTAGACTTCTTTTCTCAAAATCTCAGAATACGACTGATACAAAAATAAATTAACCAGGTAGGTATTAACTGGCAGAGTCTATCTTGCCTAACCACACAGCACACATGCAATGAAAAGCAATACTTGTTTCATACTACTCCGTAATGTATTTCCATTAATGCATTGCAAAGTTGTTTCAGTAGTTAATCATACAAAGGAGCTGATATACAAATCAGTCATAGAAAAGTAGCACGTACACGTTCATTTCAATTTCATCAGCTCTAGCTGTTTTTTTCAGCGATCACAGATCATACATGAAGAAAATTAAATTCTATTCCGTAATTGATAAGGTCCCAGATGTTGTACAGAGAAATGCTTCAACATTTAAGATACCCTTGTGTTTAATTTAACATATAAACCTCCACTTGAAGAGCTGCCTACTTCAATTCAGAGATTAAGAAACAGGCAAGCAGAACCACAAAGTTCTCAACAGTTACTTCTGTAGGCCCCAAACTGATCATGCATGCAGATTATTATATCATATTTTTCTATATTATCCTGATTTACAGGTATTTCTATATGCAAGTTGGTACATATGATATCTCACTGCAGACAGTTTTGAAACCATGGCAGGATATAAATGCAATAAACAAATAAATAAATAATTTGACTATTGAAATTAGACCAGCTATTTTTAAATGAACTCATATGAAAGTTCTTTGCCATATTTAAACAAATTGCTCTTATATATTACGCTATTTTGTGATGTTCATTTTTCTACCTCTTGGGGAAGGATAATAATTGTTCTATTTTTCAACTGATTTATTGAAAATCAGAAGGTACTGTGTCCAACCATTCAATATCCCACTGTCAAAATGCTTCATATGTGTTCTCTAGAACATATCTTTTTACTAAATTCATTCAGTACAGAAATGAATGTTCCACTTTTAAACAATTTGGCAAAAAAATCATGAAATAATAGAAGCATTCCTAGAAGACTTTTTTTTTAAAATTTCATTTACAAAGAGCAATTTCTGACAATATAGATACATCCATAACAAAATATCTGAGATAATGTAAATCTTGATCAACATTTGATCCAGTTATTTCATGAATATACACATAGGATTACCTTTCTATCCGGCCAATTATATTTTTCAAATATAGCATCATATGTATCCACTGCACCATCAGTAATCAGCATTATGGCTTGACTGCAGATACTTCCTTGTCCTGTGTGATTGAACTAGGAAACAAAAAAAGTGACATTATTTGGCTTCTGACAAACCTAGTTAGGCAAATCAGTTTTTGCTACAAAATACCTGTGCTTCCTGAGTATTTCCATCTAGAAAAAGTATATTTTAAGATTTTATTTCTTATTTTGACAGAGCATAGTAGTCAAACATATTCCACATTTAGAGTATGATATACTTTAAACAATACAGTGTCATATGGAATATATTTTATAGAAAAGCATCCATTCCATCAAAAAGTCAAGTCTGGAAATTACAAGCCCCAAGGCAAGATATACCTCAACCCTGCTTGAAATATGTCAAAATATTAGCAATCATTTTTAATGATTGAATGAGAGGGAGAGGTAATCTAAAATGAAAAGAGAATATAAAATCATTTTTACATATCATATCATCATCAAGGTAGTTTGCTTACTTTATGGGCTTACTCCCATTTTTTATTTATATGTATACATATATACATATGTACATGCATGCATACAATACACACATACTGCTTCCTAATATTTTAAGTGCTCCTTGGCTCAGAGGGGAAGGGTTTTCTTTGCTATTTTTTTTTCTTTTACAGGATAAGGTTTTCTGTGGTCTCCACTCAATAGTGCATGAATGGACTTCTTGCTAGAAAGATAACCAGGTAACAGATTCTACCTGCTAAAGGTAAGATGAGAAAATAACAAAGGGGACAAACAGAATGATGGGAGAAATAGATTAAAAGACGCTGCATTCTCTTTCACTATTGGGGTGTAAACCTTTTGGAACTGGTGGCACATTTAGGATTTTAATAGTATGTCATTTAATGTCCCATTAAAAAGCTGCCATATAGGCATACCCAATCTGAAAATTCCAATTTAGTAGCATGCCATTTTTAAAATTGTTCCCATCATGTCTATTCTTGCTACCAACATACATGCATGTATGTAGACCAGAGGTCCCCAACCTTTTGGACGCCAGGGACCAGTTACGTGGACAGGGGTGGTTTTATGTGCTGCCTGCATCCTGCGGATGTGACTTTGCTTTTTGTGCAGACTAGTTGCTGGCATGCCACGCCCCGGTACCAATCCACACCCCGGGAGTTGGGGACCCCTGATGTAAAGGCTACGCAGGCGATCAGGTGAGTTTTCTGCTCAGAGAAAATACAGAACTGCAACTCTCTGTTGTTGATAAATTGTGTTTGGTAATTTAAGGAAGGAGGGGTATGTAGAGTGTAGCAGACACAAGTAATAGTATCTTGATCATTCTGGGCACATATAAATTTTATTCTTGCTTTGCCAAAATAAAACCAGCCAACAGTGAAATTAGTATATGATGAATAAAATTAGAAAATCTATTTGCATCAGTGACTCTTCTTTATTTTAAAACTAAAGTAAGAACTATAGATTTTTAAAAATAAACAGTATATTAAAACTGGGTCTTTTCATCTATTTATTTTACTGTAAATCATATTAATCATATTAGCTTGGGTGGGTGATGTCTTCTCATGTGTATTTAAACATTTTTATTGAATAACAGAAATGATTAACATCTTTTCCAGAATAATAACAATAATAAGGGACCTTATGATGAACTACAATTAACTCAGTGATTCATTATTTAGCAGTGAAAATTTCAGCTCATCCTGACATTTGGAGCATTTGTTTATGATTCTCTTCAAAATGTCACAGAATTTTAATTATTGGTTAAGACTTATAAAATATAATCATAACAAAAATTAACTTTATTGGCAAAGGAGGTAATTGCATCTGTCACATGATATAATTCATACTGTAATCCTGCAGGAGAAACTTGTGGTAATAGCATAAATAATGGTTGGGAAGAATTTAGACTTAGCTATGAATACAATTTAGAGAATGATGAAGACAGCTAGCTCTTTGGAAAACACTAGTAAATATGAGGCTTACTTATTCTAACCTAAAAGACAGTCTAAAAGTGAGACCCAACAGATGATCATATAAGAGTACTGACATATAATTCATAAGAACGAATTTCCGAATTTGCATGTTGAATACTGCTACATTCAGTAAAAAAAAAAAAAAGCTACATTGTCCATTTAAACAGATTACGTAAGTAATACAAATTCTAAAATGAAAAAGAAATATAATAATGTGTTCCAGATAATGAAATCAGAAACAAAAGAGGAGGCAAAATTGATGAACTTACATCACTGAGCATATTGAAAGCTTCAACTAAGGCAATGTCCAGCATTCCGATTCCTTTGGCAAAAAGTTTGTCAAGGTGTTCCCTGAAGTGCTGCAGAAGAAACAGAAAGAGGATTTCAAGCAACTTTTTTTTTTGATAAATTGATTAAAACAATCAATGTATTAAAGTCAAGGAGCCTTTCACAGTTGTAAAGAAACAAACTCATTTTTAAAAATTGTTTTAAAGAATCTTGCTTCTCCAGTTTAAAAAGAATCTAAAGCATACTAAGTTTTGTAGGAAAATAGAAAGCTGTCAAGCTGAGTAATTTGATTTTATACTCCTACTAGGGATAACTTTTCCTACAAAGAACAAAATCCCACAAATGTTTGGAGAAGAATAAGTATTTAGAAAGGCTTATTCATGTTGTGACAATTCCTCATTCATTCTATACCAATCATCATCTCAAGGCAAATTGCTTTGAAGCAAACAAAATGACCAACCAAGAGGTTAGCTATCCTATCTTATGATACAGTACTCATCTTCATGGTTGGAAAATATAATGGTAGCTACCATTTCAACACGGATCAGTTTGCACAGTTTCTGAAATTCTTTCTATTACTTTGCCTTTAAATGCAAACAAAATAAATCGATTCTACAATTTCATTTGGCCCAGAAAGTGTTTTGAATATTCAGTTCCAGCCTACAGTAATATTGTCTATCTGCCCGCTGCCAGCCCTAAATACATGATAATGCTTTATTGACCACAGTTTCATTATTTATGTTATCACAGATTAATATAACCTCATTCTGGAATTTGCTATCAACAAAGAAACATCTCAGGATGAAATCCATCACATACCAATGTTGTCCAACACATCATCTTTTAAATAGATCATACAAATTGTTCTTTCTTCCCCAAATACAAAAATCCATCTATCAAGAAGTATTATTTAGATGTAATAAGGGAAATATAAATATATGAAATATAAGAGGAAATTATATGCTGCTATATCTAATATTGTTTTTGTAAATTTCCTACAAAGAACATTTTTCTGTACTAAAATAATGGATTCATACAGTTCAATGAATGATAAAATTTTCATACGTTTAGAGGGGGGGGGGAATCAGAGTAAGGCCATTTTGAAGCACATGTTGTTCCCACAAACTAGGGCTGATTTTCCAAAGCAATTGGTATAACGTAATGCTCATGTTAACCCAGTAAATTTGGTTTGTGCATCTCCATATTTCAAAACATTCCAAGTTTTTTTCAGCTCAATAAGCATTTAAGCTATGATAGATTCAGATGCTGTGGAATGGATTTCATATTTTGCTCAAACCAATCAATGAAAATATATTTCATCATTAGGAGAATGTTAAAGATATTTTCACTTGCAGTCTGAAGTATAAAGAATATGAAATTTGAAAAGGGACACATGTTCAAATTTTTAGGAATGTACTTATGAATAGACTTCTGGTAACTTACAGAATTGAAATAAAACCAGGGGAATCTTATTATCTCATCTTAACTCTTAACTCTTTGATCCCAAAGGTGTTGTTTTTTTTTTTTTTTTGTATCATTATATCAGGGGTCTTCAAACTTGGCCCTTTTATGACTTGTGGACTTCAACTCCCGGAATTCTGGAAGTTGAAATCCACAAGTCATAAAAGGGCCATGTTTGAAGACCCCTGGATAATATGGTCAAATCAGCTGGAGTAGAAATTATTGTTTTAACCATTTAGTTGTGTCTGACATTTGGTGACTTTATATGCAAGTGCTCTCCATGCTCTCCTGTCGAGAAACAGCATTAAGATACAGGAGAATCTGCACAGACTTGAACACTGGGCGCTATCTAACAAAATGAAAATCAATGGTGAAAAAAGTAAGATTCTACATTTAGGCAAGAAAAAACCAAATGTACAGGTAAAGTATAGGGGGTACCTTGCTCAATAGTAGTAACTGTGAGGGGGACCTCGGAGTCCTAGTGGACAATCATTTAAATATGAGCCAGCAGTGTGCTGCAGCTGCCAAAAAAGCCAACACAGTGCTGGGCTGCATTAACAGAGGGATAGAATCAAGATCATGTGAAGTATTAATAACCACTTTACAATGCCTTGGTAAGGCCACACTTGAAATACTGCATCCACGATGTAAAAAAGATGTTGAGATTCTAGAAAAAGTACAGAGAAGAGCAACAAAGATGATTAGGGGATTGGAGGCTAAAACATATAAGGAACGGTTGCTGGAATTGGGTATGTCTAGTTTAACAAAGAGAAGGATTAGGGGTGATATGATAGCAGTGTTCCAATATCTCAGGGGCTGCCACAAAGAAGAGGGAGTCAAGTTATTTTCCAAAGCGCCTGAAGGCAGGACAAGAAACAATGGGTGCAAACTAATCAAGGAGAGAAGCAACCTAGAACTAAGGAGAAACTCCCTGACAGTGAGAACAATTAACCAGTGGAACAACCTGCCTCCAGAAGCAGTGAATGCTCCAACACTGGAAGTTTTTAAGAAGAGACTGGACAGCCATTTTTCTGAAATGGTATAGGGTTTCCTGCCTGAGCACGGGGTTGGACTAGATGACTTCCAAGGTCCCTTCCAACATCATCATCATCATCATCATCATTATTATTATTATTATTATTATCATCATCATCATCTTTCAATCATTTGGATGTTGAGCTTGATTTGATGCTATCAAGCCAGCATGTTCTTTAGTTGCCCCTTCTTCTTGTTCTACTAACTACCGGTATCCTAGCATCATTACCTTCTTCAATGTATTTGCACATACTACATGGCCAAAGTAAACCAGATACATGAGTCAAAAACTAAGCGGTTAAACTAAAATCAAAGGAGACTCATATTCAATTCCGCATTTAGCCTAGAACAGGGGTCTTCAAACTTGGCCCTTTTATGGCTTGTGGACTTCAACTCCCAAAACCCTAAGCCGTTCCTATATTCCAGCCTACTTCACAGACATTTTGCTGTGAGGAAAATTTGGAGAAGGCTCCCTTGAATTCCAAAAAGAAATGGGATACAAACCTAAGAAACCAACAAATTAAATAGATGCCTCTGAATGTAGCTATATAGCTGTGGAAACAAGTACTCTGTTCTTGTTGCAGACAAATCTCTATCTAGTCTCTTTAATTAATAGGTTGTCTAAGCTTTTCATGATAATTTTTTGTAAAAAAAAATGCAACCCCCCACATTATGAGTGCAAATCCATAACATTTTGGGGAGAAAGAGAAAGGATGACAAAATGTTTCTAAATGGAGCATAAGGCCACAAAAAAAAAAAAAAAAAAAAAACCCCTTATGCTAGCATGTAAAAGAGGAATTTTACAACAACTCAAAGGACCTCTTTTCACACAGTTCAAGCATCTGTGTCATTGGCAAAATTCAAGCAGCTGCTTGAGGAGCTGTTCCCAGCTGTCTCTGCATACAGCTACAGGCATAGCCATTTCACTTGGCCAGGAAGAAAGCAAACAATAAAACTGCTTTTCCTACATTAACAACACTTGGGACTTACACAAATATATTTGGGGAAAATAATGTTTCTGTAAAGGATATAAATGCAATACTGACATCATTCCAAATGTTAATATACTGGAAAGAGTTCATGTGCAAAGAAATCAGGTTTACTGTCTTCAAGTCTCCTATTAAGCAGATGCTGCTAGATGATTCTGTGTAAAAAGTATGTTGATGAAAGCAACTGTTCTGACTTATACGCTTTATTATTTTTAATTGCATCTAGTCCTTTTTTTAAAAAAAATATCTCTTGAGAATTTTATAAAGATAAGATGGAAAGAAAGAGGGGGGGAAGGATGGCCAGAAGCAAGGTGGATGAATAAAGTGTCATCGATTTACACTATTACAGGATCTGAAGAACCAATTTGTGAACAGATCATTCTGAGAAAATCCAGCTGAGTTCAGCCTTGAACCGGTGAGAATCAAACTGCTGAACTGCTGGCAGCCGGCAACACTGCAACACTGCATTCTAACCACTGCACCAGCACAGCTCTCTAAAAGTCTGATAGTCATTTCAGCCACAGCAACAAAATGTTTTGTACTCAATTATAACAAAGAACAAAAGGAACCAGAACTGGACTGGATTCCATGAATCTGAAACTGAGGAAAGCAATGCAACTTTCTGAAACTAATTTTGATGTGCATGCTTCATCTTCATTTATAATCACAAAATCTTCAAATGTGTAAGATTTACATATAGCTTATTGGTAATGTTATGCAAATGAAATGGGCAACTGGAGCAATTATATTCTGATGTGTGATTAGTAAGATGACAGGTTCATAAGAAAAAGATACAGGTGCCAATTATTTTTGTTGGACCCAGAAATTAAGACAATATTGGAAAATCTTTGCTTACAATCAAAGAACCTCAAATTTCAGAATTCAAACTTTCCATTTCACCAAATACTTCATTAAACAATGAATGCTAGAAGAAAGGAAGGAATAACCTTGGAAATTCAAGATGGATATGTTCTGTCTAAACATGATCTCAGAATCACTCTGGACAGACAAAGGAATAATCAAACAGAACACTGTTCAAAACAGAGCATGTTAAAAAAGGAAGTTGTCACTAATGCAGTTATTTTTTTAAAAAAAGTTCCATCATAAAAGGTTGCTAGAGATGTCTCCCATGTGATGTCACTGAAGAATGGGAAGTCAGGGAGGTGGCAGGTCAGTGGAGAAAGAGCAATATTGTACAAAGAAAGGCAGGCTATTTTGTAACTAAGATATGTATAAGGATACTATATCTCATCCATGAGAATATCATTTAAATATGAAAGCAATTTGGAAAAAGAAAATGGAGTGACACCGCTTTAGAAAACATGTAATTTCTGGCATAGGCCTATTATCATGATCTTGTCAAAAATGAGCAACTCAACCAACTCAAAAAGAAGATACAATCCAGATATTTGAGCTATATTGCAGGCTTCACTGAGAATTGTAACTACATTCAACCAAACACAATCTATTAGAGGTTTAATTGTCACAAGGATTAAAAGTGTAGACACAGGTAAGCTTTTGATTCCATTATGTACCCATCATTTAAGTGCACTGTCTTCTTACTTTCATCTGGAAATATTTATAAGTGTGTATCTGCATGTGTTTTAATGTATAAAAAATGCAAATTGTGGTACTGTTGCCTTAAATGTAGAGTTGCATTAAATCATATAGTCCTATAATTCCTAAGAGGTAGGAAACATGTAATATGGAGTTTCTCAAACATGAAAACTTCTTGGCCTGAGTAAACTTGTATTAACCTAGGCTGTTGCACATGTTGGTAATTTTGCTGAAAAAGCACAGACAATGATAAAACACTGTCTGCTCTATTTCCCACTTTGAAAAGGGAAAAAAGAAATGTTTTACAAATTGGCATACAGAAAGCAAGACCAGCTTAATAACAAAACCATAAACCAGACTAGTACTCTATAAGAATAATGAGAAGAAGACTTTTGTTTCTAAAGCTAGTTTGAATTACCACTGCACAGGCAGAAGGATGTGAGCATCCCACCCTACAGAAGAAAATTGATTTATATATCAATACTTTTTTCATTTGTGTGCTGCACCTTGAATGGGACTGAGATGCTGGCATAATGAATGAAAGAAATGTACTGTATATGAAATTATAGTAGGTAACCTCAGTTGGAAATTTCTCTGATACAACATAAGTGGCATATTTTTTTTAAAAAAAATAGTATTTTCAAACTATAACAGAAAAGAAACATTAATAAAACATTATGAGGTTAGGTGGCCTGCTTATTTTCTAAATTTGTACACATACAAGCTGTTCACGTAAACATATCAAATACTTTAACTTTTCCCTGTCATATCTGACACTAAACTTGCCACTTAGCTCATTTCATTACAACAGTTCATTTGATTCAGATGTTACTTAAAAACTTTCTTTGCAAAACTGCCTACTGCCAATAAGCTGACAATCAGACAATGCTCACTTCTAAAATGAATATAATTTAACTTGTATTATATGGAACTCAAGAAAAGTACAACAAAGGTGCATAAAAACCTTGCACCTCATAAGCAAAGCAATCTGATATGGTAATCTATTATCTGATATATTCTTGATATACTTCTATACTGTTGAATCATTACTGACAAATTAAGGGAAGTGAAATATCTAACTTTTCTCTGTGCTTAAATTCCAATGATATGTTTTTACTACCAAAGAACAATTTAGGTTAAGAAAATTGGGCAGAATAAGACAGTAAACTTTGGTTGCCTGGGCCAGAACCCCAATTCAAATAATGGTTGACATTCATTTTAAAAAAAATGTGGGCAGGGGAAGGGACATTTTAAAACTAATACATCTGGGCTGCAAGTATATGAGTCATTACTAGATGGCATGAAAGAGAAACAGGACAGTTAGCTGCTTGTTGCCATCTAATAATTATCTGGATTTTTACTGCCCAATGTATACTAGCCTTAAAAGATGTAATGATGGTGCTGTTTTGGAAACTGCTCCCAATTGTCTTAACATGTGAATGCACGTGTGGCTGTCTTACTTTCCTGCATGTTTTGAAGCACCTATTTCAGTGACTAAGCCCATTAGATGCTTTTCCTACAGAATATATTCTGAAGCCAGTCATATAGGCCTCTGTTTATCTTTAGATTGCAGACTCTGCTATAGCAAAGAAAAAAACTTCATGAATGTTTGTTTCTTCACTACATGAGAAAAGCAGTTTTCCCTGAACTAATACATTTTCATCTCAAAATCTACTTATTTATGTATACATTTATTGAACAGAATTTGCAAACTGACAAATGATAAAAACTCTTAAGCAGGTTGTATCAATTCAATAATGAAAGTTTCTTAAAAATCACAATGCAAGAAATTTAACATCAAATTAAAACAGAAGATGCTCTCCAATTTCAGTGAAACACACGCACATTTTGTAGATGTTCATCTACAAAAACTTATCAGAAGAACCAAGTCCTAAAGTTGAGTACGGGGGTCGGGGGGGGGGGGGATAGGATTTCACTATAACCAATGCAGAATTTTTGCATAAAATATCCATTAACAGAAATAAGTTTTGTTATTCCTATGTTCAAAATGGCATAGTAAAGTTATTTAATGGTCGTTGGGTTTTAACAAGTAGGGCATCTGTATGGTTGAACAAAACAATGCATGCTATATCATTAATCTGAAAAAAAAATCAGCTTCTAAAGTTATTCTATACATTTCACACAAGAGGATGATTTTGCAGTTAATCTTCTGTTCCTTCTATATGTTCTGTATAATTGATAATAAATATGTAATGGAATAAAATAACATTAAGCAACCTGATGCATCATTCTTGACACATGGTGACTGTCTGGATAAGTCAATTCAGTTTTCTTGGCAATGTCTTTGGAAATGCATGCTGGGTGAGGAATTCTGGGAGTTGAAGTCCACAAGTCATAAAAGGGCCAAGTTTGAAGACTCCTGACCTAAAGTGACTGATTGATATTCTTAGCTCACACTAAAGATAGGTGTCAGATGACAAATGTCTGTAAAAAGAGTTATCATTTCATCTGGGGATCAGTTAATACCCCAGACCTGCCATTGGGGTAGTCAATTCAAAAAAGAAATATATGGTGGAAAACTCTTTGCATAACAATGCTTGGAAGATTTGAACCACTCCATCTAAATCTCCACAATGACTCCAAAAGATCATGTAAGGAAAAGAAGTTAATGACTCTTGTGGACTATAGAAGAGTAATGGAGTAAATAGAGTTCATTGTTTCAATTACCAAGGAAAGAGTTGGCAGCCCACTTATGTTTAACTCTTCTATTAAACATTTTTGCAAAAAAGTAGTTTACAAGCAAGAATACTTATACTATCAAGATCTTGCTCATTTTTAAGCAATCGTATATTTAGATATCCCAAATCTTTAAGACTTTTTTATACTCCATGTATAAAGAAAGGAATTTGTTTGTTTGAACATTTGTATAAATCCTAACATGTTAGTTCCACCCCAGTTTAATACACAGTTACTTAGTTCAGTAAAGGCCTTAAACCCATTCCTTACTCTTATTAGCTGCAGCTGCAAAGGCATTGGCTGAAATGTTCTGTTTCTGCCAAATATTCCAGACCAGTTCATGTGTATCTGATTGCTTGCACCACCCTTTACTTTGCTTACATTCTGATACTGAAAGCAATTATCTTTTGGCAGACAGCAATGAGCATAGGTCAAAGCTATATCTGGAAATATACACCAAATTGATTAACAAGAAACTGCAAATTGGTAAATTTTATAAAGAATATTAGAATAAAATAATTCAAGGGTAAGAATGGTGTGAATCAACATATACAGACTATATTATAGCTTCCTCATAAAAATTACATTTTAAGCAGTATTCTACCAGTTCCTTTTTATGTGCTTCTTCTGTGGTTCCAAGAGACAGACATTTTATAGTATATTCAACTGACCTATCTATGAATTCCATGAAACCTGGACAAAATAACAGAGCTGGAAGGGACCTTTGACGTCTTCTAGTCCAGGGGTCCCCAACCTGTGGGCCAGGGCCCACTACTGGTTTGTGGTCTATTTGCAACTGGGCCATGTGGGTGGTTGGCTGGTGCGCACATGCACAGCCCCACTCACATGAGCATCTCAGGTGCTCAGGGCTTCATATGCACTAGCATTGCACCTGCCCCCCTCCCAAAACCACTCCCTCTTTCCCCCTTTCCCCCTTCCAGGCTGCCAGCCCAGAAAGATTGGAGAACTCTGTTCTATTCCAACCCCCTGCTTAGGCAGAAACCCTACACCATTTCAGACAAATGGTTGTCCAGTTTCTTCTTAAAAACTTCCAATGTTGGAGCTTTCACAACTTCTGGAGACAAGTCGTTCTAACTGTCAGGAAGTTTCTCCTTAGTTCTGGGTTGCTTCTCTCCTTGATTAGTTTCCATCCATTGCTTTTTGTCCTGCCCTCAGGTGCTTTGGAGAATATCTTGACTCTCTCTGCTTTGTGGCAACCCCTGAGATACTGGGAAACTGCTACCATGTCACCCTTAGTCCTTCTTTTCATTAAACCAGACATACCCAATTCTAGCAACCATTCTTTATACATTTTAGCCTCCAGTTCCCTAATCATTTTGTTGCTCTTCTCTGCATTCTTTCTAGAGTCTCAGCATCTTTTTTACATCATGATGACCAAAACTGGATGCAGTATTCCAAGTGTGGTCTTACCACGGCATCTTTATCAGAATGTTCAGGCTTATTCAAATAGGCAGGCAACTAACCCTTAAAACACGGAGCAAAACTTTGATGCTTAGCTATTTTGCAACATTTCAAGGATAGCTGAAAACACTGGTTTATATCTATAAATCAGCACTTTCTCGAAATCCACAAAATGCTAGATTTTTAAAAGCTGTAATGATTCCAGCAGCTGCAGAAAAAGCAATTCAAAGTAAGGATAGTGTGAAAATTCTCACCCCTGCAAACTATTGCCAAGAGCAGTAAACATCAAACATTGATATTTGGAGGGGGGGGGAGATCAGGGATAATGCAATTCTTTTACTTTATGTTTAGCCAAAAAAATCCACTACTCATCCTTGTAAAAATTCAAAGAGCTATTGACATTAAGCTATGTGACCTTGTCAGAAAAGATAATTGCATTTGTCTTACTTACCATCAAGCTAGTTCATAAATAAGCTGAGCTATTTATGCCCATACTGGTAAACAGTATCATTAATTTCCAAATTAATAAAGGGAACAGCAATTCAATAATGGCAAATTTAAGATTTGCTAAATACATTATGTGAAGAGAAAAACGATTGTTTTAATCCAAAGATTCACATTACAGTAACTTTCTAGCCTACAGACTGAGTTTTCTCAAGTTGACTAATTAGGGCAGTTCATTAACAAGAAGAGATAGATTTCCAAGTCTCCCATGAAAAATCAGGATGGAAGCAAAGACTTGTCCCACAGTTTATTTTAGAATAAAGACAATCCATTAGCAAAACCATTTTAGAATATGTATACTGCTTTGTTAGGAGTTGGAGAAAAAGACATATTTCTCAAATAAAGTGAAAAAACATTGAAATTCAGTATCAAAGAGAACCCCTGGCAGATGAATGGTGACAGGTTATTTTTTTTACCATTTTAAAGTTTTCTGGTGCAGTTTTCACAAGGAAGCTGGGAACATTTGTACAGTTTGGATTTTAATCAGACCTGGAAGAGAATTTTATGGCATCTCAAATTTGCTTTTCCTTTAAGACAATAATTACCAGAATGAACATTAGAACACTTTTAAATCATGTTTCCAGTCCTAAGTCAAACAAACCAGTGACAACCATTTTTTGAATGAGCAGATGGAACAATTGAGTTAAATTTACATCCTTTCATTAATTCAAATGAAATCCAGCAATATGCCTCATATGCAAAATATTTGCTGCTTTAAATAATTAAATAATTATCATTTTCTCTTACCTCTTTGTTACCTCTATCTGCTTGTACTAAAGTTCCATTTAAGCAAGGTTCTACATAGTGGAGCTCTTCATTATACTGCAGGGAACAGAAGAGACATTTAATATAAGTGTCTGAAAAATATCATTTAAGATAATGAGAGATAACATGAAAAAAACTAAGAATCTATCATTGAATTCATTGCTTTTACTCACATACATTAAATGTACTACAGATGGCCCTCAACTTTCAACAGTTCATATAGTGACCGTTCAAAGTTTAACAGCACTGAAAAAGTGACCGTTTTTCACACTTATGAGAGTTGTACCATCCCCATGGTCACGTGATCAAAGTTTGGACATTTGGCAACTGGCTCATATTTATGACATTTGCAATGTACCGGGATCATGTGATCTTCTCTATGTAACTCAATTGTCTCTTGAATTGATTACAATTTATGTTGCATTTCTTTCTGGAAATTATTAGTTCTTTGTCTCTGGTGTGCATTTTGTGGGCTTCAGAGGCAGATACTTGGGGTGGTTTTTTACCACTTTTGGTTAGATGTGGAGCACTCATTTTTGTTCCCTCCCTCTATTTATATTTCCCAAGTGTTAGTCTTGTTTGACAGGACCAATCTTATAATCAATACAATAATATACAACTTAAAATTAAATTTAGCTTTAAAAATCATCTCATATAGTTCTTATCGTCTTTATGTGTAGCCTTTGTAATCCAATAAGTTCCACAATATAGGTCTATCATCAACCCCAAGGGGTATTTTGTCACAACTCTTCTGTCCAGGAGTCCAAAGATTTCAATCCAAACAATATTTATAATCCACAGTGTCCAACAACCTTAAACTAAACCCTTTAGTCTCCCCCCCCCCAGTAAAAAAAGAATAACCAAGAGGCAGAAACTCAAAAGTTTAGATTCAGTTAATATTTGTAGTCCAGAATAGTCAGCAAGTTTCAAAACAGTTATATCTTCCATCAAGTAGAGAGTAGTCCAAAATATTTTTTCTCTGTTGCCAGCTGTTCTCTGTTGAACTGAAAGCTTAGCTGAAGGTCAAAGGAGCTGAGAGTTTATTGTGCCAAATGCTCTAGCTGCAATAAGCTTAATGCTGTACCTCCATGTTACCACTAGATGTCCTCAGATGTCCATTTTCCAAAACTTAAAAAAATTATTTTCTCTTTAAAGTTTCTTGAATTTCAGCCCAATATTATTTTCAAAGAGAAAACCTTAACAGATTTCTCAGTTCTGCAATTTGTCAATGCTCTGTCTTGTAGAGCTTCCACTTTAATGTTATATTCTTCTTTGTTTTCCCCCCATAAAGGATTCACCTGCCGCTTTTTTTCCTCTGAAGGGGGAGCAAAAGTCCTCTTCCTTCTCATGCTTGGAGATTTCTTGCTTTGTGGGAGTTTGGCTTATCCAGGAGTCAAATATTGAAGTAGTAGAGGAAGGATTAATAACCTCACCCAGTTCCACGCACGTTGTTTAAAATGCTGAAAATGCTGGTGTTTTCTTTATTCAGTTGTCGATGGCTTGGTCTAGCAACAGAAGTGCAGCTAGCCTTTCCCCTGCTGGTTTGGAGGGCTTTCCTCGGATCAAAGGATCGACCACCATCTTTCCATGATCTACGAGGGTCCCTTTCTTCTTCATCACATCTCCGGCACAACTTTAACCCATTTAGAGCCCCCTGGCAGGACAAAATCAGCTGTGGGAAGCGGAGCCCCGTTTTCCTTCGGCTGCGATACCATGATGCAAACCAGAAGTGCTTACTAGGGATTTGTTAATAAAGAAGTAGAAGAACCAATAAACAGTTCAGCTGGCTCTCTTGTAATATGTATGCTCAGCTAAATTTTCCTAAAAGTATTTTTGGGCTTCCCCATCCTAGCCACAACTCAGTTCAGCAAATAAAAATTAAGCTTTGTAGTTTAAAATTTCAAAAATAAAATTTAAAATGGGGAAATTTTAAAACATGATTTATTAATGCAAACATATCCAAGTTCTGCTCTTGTTCCCTGCAAAGGAAGGGGTTCTGTTAAAGACTCATATGTGGCCTTCACCACCAAAAGTCTGTATACCATAACTTAGAGCAATATCTGAACATGGCATAGAATGGATAACTTTCACAATTGCCATTGTAATGAGAAAAGAATTTTCTATTTATCTTGAAAAATCAATTTTATTTCTTTGTCTCTATTCAATATGTTTATTTATTTAAAGATAAGTTAATAGAACAATCTTTCAAGCATCAATTTGTTTGCTTACATCCTTTCTTAGATATGACATGAAAGCAACAGAATTAATGTTCATAATTAGTAAATAAAAACACCAAACTATTTAGCCCAAATTCCACTTGCTATCTCCCACAGGAACCAAAGGAACCTTAAACTGTTCATTAATGAGTAGCAGGGAGAGAGAATTTGCAAGGGCGCAAGATTGCACTCTTACTATAAGCCATACAACCTGTAAAGATTCTTGGCTTACATTTCTTTGGCTTTCTCTTCTAATAAGCAATGCCCCTGTCTGGTTGATTTTTGAAAACCATTAATTACATAGGCAAGAGCAATTAATTTGCCCTGTGTTGAATATACATTTCTGTGTGCATGTGCCTTTAAGTCTGCCTTAACTCTTGATGACTACATGATTCCATAGAGTTTTCTTGGCAACATATTTTTTTAAAGGTTTGTCAATGCCATCTTCCTAGGGCTGAAAGAAAGTGACTGGTTCAAAGGCAGGATTAAAACTTCAATCTCGTTCTTTCTAGGCAAGGTCATTTATCCATTAATCCAAACTAACTCTCTCTCAAACATTACTGAATACTAATCTATTCCTTTTGGGGGAGGATGTGTTATTTTTATATGCTGTAAGTCCATTTACTTCAATAAAATTTACCGTATATGCTGGCGTATTAGGCGACCCGGCATATAAGACGACCCCCGTCTTTATAGCCAGGCCCATTCCTAGAACGTCGTCTTATACCCGGAAACTACCAGTATTTCCGGCGTATAAGACGACTTGACGTATAAGACGACCCCCGTCTTTGGCGCCGATTTCAGCGCTCGTGGAAGTCATCTTATACGCCGGCATTTACGGTATTTCAAAACAAGACTTAGTTCCAAAATGATCTCTTGTAGAGGGCTAATGTATGAACACATTTTAGTCTTGATAGACCCTGTGCCCATTCAGCTCCCATATAATATAATTCCTCTCTGTGCATTCTCTATGAAGATAACATTTGTTCTCAGAACACTAATAAATGCTCCTCATTCTTGAAATAATGAAAACAATGTTCTATATTTATACTATTTAAAATATTTTATAGCTGCAATTAAGTGATCATAGCCACAATTCCCAGCAGAGTATGCTCAAGTGAATGTTCAGAGGCACAAATTTCTCAAAATTCTTTTTTAGTCAAGTCTAACAGCATTTGGGAGGAAATGACACATTTGTTCTTCTTGCACCAATCATTCAAATTGATTTTTGTTTTAAGATTGTTTAAGGAGTAATCTGTGAATTCTGTTGAGCCAGTTGAAAATATATAACATTCAAAATGAAAAATCCAGGTCTGAATACAGTTTAAGCCAATCTGATATTGTATCCTTAATGAAAATGAAAATTTTGAACACTAACATTTTTCATGGCACTGTTTACCATTCATTTTTTTTTATTTTTTTAAGCTAAAATTAATTAGGACTACATTTTCTTCTCCTGATGTGGCATGGTCTGTCTGTCTGTCTATCTGTTTAGTTTACCTACCTATCTATTCACTATAAGAATGGGATTTTTTTAATGCAGCTTATAGCTGCTCCATGTTCAACTCATAACATGTCCCCTTCCCTAAGGTGTTCAATGTCAGAAGCAATTTCAAAGCTGAAAGGAGAGAGTTCCAGTGTCAGTTTTCTCCTTGCAAGAAAGTCCTCTCTCTTTGTCACAACTGTGTTGTATGTCCCTCAAGCTATCAGTTTCACTATACCACTAGTGACTAGTTTTCATGTTTTAGGAAGGACTTTTCTTTCTCAATACGTCTTAGAGGTACCAAGAATTGAATCGGAAACCTTCTCTCTGACAGGAATGTACTATTAATGAATTACAACCATTCTCTAGTAATTCATTTCTGAAATAAGATGACAATTCATACCCATCTTCTTTTAGCTTGGCAACTTAGATAAATCCTATACAATATAAATCATTATAAGCTGAGCTAAAATTATGCCTCTCATTCTTCCATATTATTTTATTTTACTGCATTTTATTTGTTCGTTTGTTTATTCAATTTCTTATAGTTGCCCACCTCAAGCAAGTGACTCTGGCCAGAAAACAATCATTTATTGCACACAAACCCAATAATAATCGATAGACGTTTTTCTTCTGCACTCATTTTTCTTCTCAAATCTTTTCTATGAAAAGCTTAAATTAAATTTAGAAGAATTCTGAAATTATTTTTCATTTAAGAGATAGCCTACTTTTCACTAAAAACATTTTCCCCAGGCAGAATTAGCACTCTGTTTTATGATAACATTGTTAATTTAATGCTTCACTTAGAATCTGACTTCAAAGAAACATTTCTTTTTTCTCACTGCAGACATTTCAGTTCATGCACTGCCAATCTGATCTTATATTTATCTTAAACTACAGAAAAGCAAATGCATAATTTAATAGTTCCTTTGGTAATGCAATCATCTACAACAGTCCATCAATTTTATATAGCTTTTGCAATAAGTAATCCCTGAAAGACACACCTCTTTTTTGTTGTATTATCTTTTTACGGTTATTTTATGCACTGGACTTTTTGGTGACTTTATTCATGGATCTACTTAAAAACAAAATTATTGGCGGATGAAATGAAATAAATCCGGTATACATAAGACAACAGAACTATTTAACAATAGGACTGAAATAGTGTTCAATACCAACTCTGTACTTAATTGAATTTATAATTGTGACCATATTCCTCTTCCTTTATAGTTAATGAGAATTAATGAGAACTAGACAACATGTGACCTGTTGGGTCATTGTTTCAAAGATATGTCCTTATCTAAACAAAGAAAGAGAATGACCACATTTAGGCAAAACTGTTGTGGGAACAGGAGCAACTTCTAACTTTCTGCTAGTTTCCCTGTTGAGTTTCCTTGTGGGAAACTGGCAAGAAGTATCACAAATCTATCTTTCCTTCCTTCCTTTCCCCTCTCCTTCTCTCCTTGGTGGGGGAGAAAGTGAGGGCACATGAATGGACAGCATAGGTTGGGAAGAGGGCCTGGGACTGTATGAGAGGTACTATGCAGGTCAGAGAGGGCATACAGAGATGCAGTGTCAGTCAAGACATGGTGGAGTGGAGTGAATTGGGAGAGTGGCTTAATCACAAAAGATGCTGGTCAGGAATGGTGCATGACTGGTGGTGTGAGTCAGGAAGGGTGCATGTGGAAAATGAAAGAGGTGCCACATCTTTCAGGGAAGGTATCCAGGAGTAGCACAGGTCAGGCAAGATATATAGGGATGCACAAGAGGCATGTGGGTGTGGGTTGGAGAAGACATGCAGTGAAGTAACACAGGTTGAGGAAGCATGGGCCAGGAAAAGCATGCAGGGATTCCTTCCTCCCTCCCTTCCTCCTTCCTTCCTTCCTTCCTTCCTTATTTCCTTCCTTCCTTCCCTTCCCTTTTCAGGAGACAAGTAAATGGCTGCTGCTAGGTGAGGGAAGGAATAAGGAATTGCAAAATAAGCTGGGAGATTATCACAAAATGCTGAAAATGAAGATCATGTGACCACAGCAAAAACACAATAGCAGCCAATAGCATTGAAGCAGGGACAACTTTCACAACTTTCCCAAATTTTATTTCCTCAGGAATCATGGGTCCCAGATTTTGGACAAATTCAGTAAGTTAAACCATTTAAGGTACTTTGGTTCAAAAAGTGTTGCCATATGATATGACAATGAGAATTTTAGTAGTACAGTATATAGATTATATAATGTACAGTTCTCAAAAATGTAACATAAAAAGTGACCCCCAAGAGAGTGGTTAATAAATGTATGTGTATACAGATAATTCTTGTTGAAAGACAACTCATTCAGCAACTATTCAGAGTTACAATGGTGCTGAACAATGGATTTTTACAATGCCGCCACTGCAGTGTCCCCATAGTCATGTAATTGCAATTTGGGCACTTGGCAGCTGGCTTACAATTTCATGATCCTGCAATCCCATGACTGCCATTCATATTTTTCTTTGCCAGCTTCCTACAAGTATAGTCAATGGAGAAGACAGCAATCATGTGACTACATGCCACTTCAACTGTGCAGGATTTGCCTAATGGAGGTAACTGGGACTACTGCAACTGCTGTCATAAATGCAAACATGTAATGTCACACTTACTATAGTATCTCATAGTGACAAAGTTGCTGGTCTCAAATATTCACCTGTATAGGTAGTATAATGAGGACTATCTATATTTGAAGAGAGACAGAAAGTGCTCTGAAGAAATCAAATGAATTTCATACAGAAATGTCAAAATCAATTCCATTAAACCAAGATTTGTTTCCAAACCTACACCACACCTTTGTCTATAAGTTCCTATACAGATGTGCAAAAATGTCTTCTCTGCACTATTAAATAATCAAATTTTCACTATAGTTTTGCTTCTAATATTAATTTGGATATGCTGATAACCACTCTAAACTGTTTTTGATAAAGCCCCCAGAATGTTTTGGTTGGCAGCACTTTGTATTATTAAGGCATGTGTACCAAGATGCCAATGTAGCTGGGTTTAGGGGTAAACCAATCATGGTTTCTTAAATGAAGATTATATTTGAACTGATGTCTATCTACAACATGTAATTACTTTATGATTGAACATGAAAGATCTGGAACCAGTTTGCAAATGGATTTCAGTGATTGCCTATGATAGAAATTGGAATTGTTCGTCCACCTGAACTCACAGACAATTGATAGACTGTTGTTAGAACCAAAACAGGATGCAGTGGATTGAGAAATTTATTTCAGACATAACGTAATTTCCTAAATTGTGAACTTCCACTAATAAAAATATAATTATTAACTATGGATGAATAACGGCACTATAATGATATATATGACATAGATTTTAATGTTTCCTATCTGAGAAAATAGATGTGATCTACAGGTTTCTGAAAGCAAAGTTCCAGTAATTATAGAGTAGTAAGATTATACACATACATACATACATACATACATACATACATACATACATACATATAAATAACAGCTTATTATTTCTAAATAATTGGATTTTTAAGGTACCTCATAAAATAATATAATGTGCATAATCGATTTAAAATTGTAGAAGCATATTAAGAATGTTTCATTGTGGACCAAGAATTAAAACCTATTTTAATAAGAACTTCCAATCTAAACAAATAATTCAAAAAAGCATTATGAAAATATATGTTGCTTTTTAATTTTTTAGAATTTGTTTCACAGCAATCCAAAATACTGTGGCCATAAGATTATCCCTCATAAACAGAACTGAAGATTCCAGCCTTGGAGGATATTTGATGTTCAATTTGTCCTTTGACCTTCTCGGTCTCTGTGACCAAGAACTGATGGAAGTGGAACTGCACAAACTCAGGTGAGGATTCTCATAAATGATCTCCGGTTTCCTTGGTGAATTAAATTTGCTAACATACTTGTTTATTTATCTGTTAAGCTCCAGGCAAAGACATATTTATTCTTCCAACTTCGAAATATTTTGATATATAAATTGCATGCTGTATATTAAATCTGTGTGCTTTTCCGTTGCATTTTAATTATTGTTTTGGTGGAAACTATAAGCTACTCTGAGGATAAGGGTATTTTCAAGGATGTGCTTGTGTGTGTATAAAGAAACCCAGAACAACATCAATAATAAAAGAACAATTTAATAAGAAAGAAAATATAGAGATACTCACAGCAATTATATTAAAAAAGTCATCATCTCCAAGGGTATCCAAAATGGAAGATACTGTTTGTTTTGCAATAGTCAAGCGAAGTCCTTTCATACTGCCACTAACATCAACTAAAATGACAACATCTTTAGGAGAAGTGGCTGCCTGAATATACCTGGATGGCAGGAGAAGAGGAATAGGGAAGAATGTAAATTGAATTCATAAGGCATCCACATGCAGGGCCACTGCTAACCAATACAGAACCTTTGTGCAAATTAGGAAAAGGCACCTATGCAATGGAAGAAGGGAGGAGTCCATGTGAGCAACCTTTCTCCTGTTACAAGTCAGCTAGGCCTGTTTGTCAAGATGACTTGGGGTTCTCCCACCTTTCTTTTGCCCAGAAACACAAGTGTACTGACTCCCTGCCCTTTACTAGTTGTGGCATCCTGGTACAGGGCATAGCTTGAACAATCACACACAGTGGCCCTTTCTACCAGCTTAACTTTTCTGAAATTCATAAAAACCAATCATAACCTACCATTTTCTATTTCTGCAGTCAAACGCAATGACTCCATTTTCATCTGGCTCCCATTTAATTCCTGGAGGAGATAACAGTATTACACCATTAGAATTCCCAATGTATGTTTTCTTCCTTGAAACTGTTTTTTTTAAATTATTCACCCAATTGGCAAGCACATTCGAAAGTAAACCTCGTTGTCTTCAAGGATATTTAATCTTAGTCACCAGAGCTGTCTTTCCATCCTTCTCCAACAACTCTGATACTGATGTTTCCAAGATTACTTAAATCCTTCCAGGGCAAGAGAGAAATCACTCCTTTCATCACCCCCCACCCACCCATTTGTTGACAAATACATCTTTATTAGTTTCAGAACTAACACTATATACAGATTAAATCAAAAGCCAGAAAGCCTGCCTAGGACCTGGCATTTAGCCCCTAACATGTCTTTTTCCCAGACAGAGACCCAAGACTTCAAGCTGGTTCTAAAACTCTCTTCTGGATTTTAGCTTGGGACATTTAACCACCATCCCATACTGAAGCTCATGAAAAACTAAATATTTCACAGATAGCATTATAACATGTTAAAACTGTGTTATACTAATCATTCTAGAGCATGATGGAAAAATCAGTACAATCAAATCAAATCGATGCTTATTATCATGTCTGCTGGCAATAACCAATTTTGGTCAAAATGTTTTAAAACAAGAACAAATACATAACAGTTTTTAATGATGTTATGGCTTTACTCTCCATCAAGGAAGCTAGAAAATAACACAACACAATACATCAATTCATTTCTTATCAGTTGTTATAGTTATTCTACCATTGTGAAAAGTATGTCTTAAGCTAGATCAATATTGTTTAAAAGTGTAAGAAACATTATTTGTTGAAAAAATAATACAGTGGCAAGATATAAAATATTATTTAAAGACTATTTTATTCACATTTAAGCTTCAATAAGCACACAACTCCTAATAGACTATCGCTGTGTATATAAAGGTATTTTTTTGGGACAGTAATAATAAATACATACATTTAAAATGTTATATCATTTCATAAAATTCTATTCACAAACTATGTGCGAATTATTGTTTTGTGTGCTATTTCCTTTCTGATTTTTTATACTTAAATTTCTCTTTATTCTCATTGTATAGTTGATCACTGTATTTTTAATCAAAATTTAAAATAGGATAAGAATCAGAATATTTTTTTCTAGCTATGATACAAGCAGAATTCAATGCTTTACCCTAAGAAAGGTAGCCTAGGAGCATCAATCATATGAAATATTTTTATACTTGACTGGATCATATCCATTGCTAATAATTATTATTTATATAGTATTTGTATAGTATTTCAACATGCAGAGTATTGTATCTATTTATTTCATTTGTTCTCCTTAAATTATGAACAAGCCTATTTATACTATAGTAATGTATTAGTAATTGTGCTAAAATACAATGATTGTCCATGTTTTCAACTTAAAAGATTGAGTTCCCATTCCAAGAAATCTAGGTATTTACAGGACATACAGTATATTATTCTGAATTAAAGCAAAACAATCTTTTGCTAATATGTCCTAAATTTATGAAATTCCCTCCTTTGAAATTACTACTAGAAGCAGAAGGAGGTAAAAGTTACATTCAAGCTACTTATGGATAGATTTCTTCCACCCATATTACAATATTCTCAGGCTGTCAAAGCTTCCAGCAGAAATCAGCAGAAGGGGGAATCGGAGACTCATTTAACTAGTTAGCAAAATCATTATTTGGCAGCAGAGAAGAAATGGCCTGGTAACATTTAAGTTTATCATGTATGAAAACTAGGAAACAGTTAAGCCACTCTAAAATGCTCCCTTTAAAATATTATTTTTAGTTATGAGCTTTTATTGTCACAGCTGTGGAGTCAGCACTACTGCAGCCTTAAGTCATGTTTTCTAAACTCCTAAGCAAAATTAAAACTTCCTTTCTATTAAACATTCAAATACTGTAGCAGCAGGGGATCTGTCCTAAGGGTTTCAGCTGTTTCCACCAAGAAAAATAAGGAAGTTTGCTGCTTCAGACAAACTTGGTAGTAAAAGAAACAAAAAGTCAAAAAAGGGCCACTGAAAGACTGATATTAAAATTCCTTGAGTGGTTGAAGATGAGTTTGTTCACCCTTTTCCAAACAGAACTGATTTATTATAATGGTGAAATACTTCCTCCAATGCTGCCTATATTGCTCGTGCCATAAGGAGTTGACTAATGTTGCTCTTTTAGGAACAGCAAATAAAAACATGTAATAAAAGGAGGACAGAAAAGAAGCACAGGCATTTTTTGTCTTACCTGGATACTGCCTGAAAAATCCCTTTGCGCTTCCAAAGTATTGCCATATAAGGGAAGGGTCGTGGCCAAAGTTGTCAACAAACACTTTGTTCAATGATTCGGACCAGTAAACTCCATTCACAATTGCAGGATCTGAAAAAAGAAAAGAAAAAGAATCAGAAGTTCTAGTGTAAGTTAGTTCTGGACATTAGATGTTTTAAACCAGGATCTGAAAGCACTTTGTAAGGCATGTCATAGATTTCAAATGATACCAAAAAGCAAAAGAAGAATAGAATAGAATAGAATAGAATAGAATAGAATAGAATAGAATAGAATAGAATAGAATAATAACTTTATTGTCATTTTGAATGTACACTCATCGGCATATATTAAAATGAAATTTCATTGCATACAGCTCTCAAAAGGTCACCACTTCCAATATATACTATATAAATATGATAAAAATAAATAAATAAATAAATTATGCATATACCCACATATGTTATATGACACAGAGAAACAACACAGTCTAGTTCAAGAAAAACAAATCTGGCGAGTTAACCATAGGGAACAAAGCTATTACAGAATTGGGTAGTCCTGCTAGAAATACTTCGAAACCTCCTCCCTGAGGAAAGCAACAGAAACAGACCATAAAGTGGGTGTGTGGGGTCTCTAACAATGCTTTGAGCTCTAAGCACATAGCGCTTATAAGCAGCATCCTGAATACCAGGGAGCGAGCCTCCTATGATCTTCTTGGCAGTCCTTACCAATCTCTGTATGGACATTCTACCTGAGGCACTGCTGCCACCAAACCAGACAATGATGCAGTTTGTCAGATAGTCATCTTCAGAATGAATGCAATGAGTATTTCTTTTGAGGGACTTCTCTGAATCCATCTCTCCCTTCACCTTCTGGAAAGATTTTTAATCTTATGGTTTTTAATACTGCCTTCCCATTTTTGTCATTCTACTCAGGCTTTTATTGAGACCATTTCTTTACTGGTGGTTTATTGCCTTGACATTGTTGGTGATATGAAGACTCTTCATTCAGCAATGACTGAATGATGCCACTAAACTGCTTATGTGAAAATGCTCTGAAATTACTATTGTGAATTATACGTACAGTATTTTGATTTTCTTGTAAACCATTCAGAGATTTTTACTGCAATGAAGAAATATAACTTTATTGGGAGGAGAGTTAACTTATTATTTCTATTTTATTAGTTGCTAACTCCATCAGTAAAAGGAATTTTATCCTGGATTCCACTGGAAGCAAATTTCAGTATTACTTTCCACTGAAATTCATGAACGGATGAATACTAACAGAAATGTCTTTTCCTTAAAATAATCAATAATGACTGAGGATTACAATGGAACTGGAGTTACTTCACTAAAAGAATGAGCAGGCTAGAGCATTTCTTTTTTTCCTTTTCTGAAAAACATCCTGCACACTTATTGAGGTAAGAGCGTATTTTCGACCACACAGTGCCTAGAATGTCTTTGTGACAATACCATCTTGACCTAAATCCCATAACATTGACATTTCAGGACCTTGTAATTTTCATTACCAGCTCATTAATTCTAGCCCTATCTTCTCAAACAAATATATGAAAGAGGCCTCAGATGCATCAAATTCTGGTTGCCCATGGAGTTACAAAACTCTTACAACCCTACATTGGCACAATTGATCAAATGGCAATTTTATCTATCCATGTTATAAGCACAGAAGAAACCTGATTCTCCTCTGTATCAGAGGTAATCTTTAATATTAAGGAGCAGAGAAAGGTGGCCTGCCCCATCATTTGATGCAGTAGCTTCATTGACCTGTAAACTAATGGCTGATTTCAAATTATGTAAGTTTAGTGAGATAATTTTAATGAAGTGCAAAGAGGTGAATTGTTTTGTGTGAGAACATTCACCAGGGAAACATTGAGGGTGGGAGACACAAGGAAATGTCTCAGGTGCCTACCTTTGAACTAAACTTTCATCTAAATATTTATATTTACAAGCACGTGTTGCACATAAAGACTATAAGGACATATTTCTCTTGGAGAGAAATGCCTTCATAAATAAGAGAGGACATGAAAAATTGAAGCTGCCAATACTTGGGACATCAAGGCAGAATCATACATGCATCCCAACCATAGTTCTGATGTCTCCATACATTTCTAATATGGTTAACAGGATATGTATCATTAATTCAGAAGGAAAAAGAAAAAAAAACTACTGATGTTTACTGTCTGAGGCATAACTGCCAAATTTCTAATCTTATGCACAAATGACACTTTTATATACACAGTTCATGTATCTATCTTCCCACATATGTTCTACCAGCACTGGAAGCAGATATTTGATATATCAACAACAATTCCAGATGTTCTACAGTTAGGAGCTAATCTTTCTGCTCTTCATTTCAGAGTAGTTAAAATCCCGTGCCAAAAACTGAACAGTATGGCACTGTTCTGGTTGATGCAAAGGCCAGGAAGAGCTACTGTGACCACTGGTCTCCTGCCAAATAAAACATGGAGAAAGACAAGTTCCAAACCTCTACATGCTGAGAATTGTTGTATATTTTCCTTCATCCTTCTGTTAGAAAATATGTGCAAACTCACAAAATGAATCCCCAACACACGGTTTTATCTCCCCAACCTCTCATAAGTTATCAAATATAAATAGGCAAGGGCTTTTAAAAATATTATCACTGACACATGGAAGAGCTATTCAACTATCTACAGTTTTAGCTCTCTGCCTCCATTCGTCTGTAGCCATCACAATAAAGAAAACTTCAGCCGGACATAATTTTGACTTTTATGACCTTAGTTTAACAGGCCCAACTTGACTTAATATAACCATGCCAAATTCAAATCCAAACCATGCCAAATTCGTACACAGAAGATCCACCTTCACACTGAATATGGGCAATGTCTATGTCCCTTGACAACCTTAAGACTTATGATATGCCTTCCCTTTTCATGGATCCTGAATGCCTCCAGATATTTAATAATGCTTAATGTTAATATTTTATGATTTAGAATATGGAGTGAATTTCAACTGTGTTGTGAATTTAATGATGACTGATTAACAAATCATGTTTAGTTATATTGTGTTGTGCTTATATAGCAAAATCTCCTTGCTATAAAATCCCTCAAAGAAATATTGAAGAATATGTTTAAGGATTTGATTGTCCTTGCTATAATCTTCTATTAACTACTTTTGAAAAAGTTATCTTTATTTTGTAAAGTGAAAATATAAATTATTAGAAAAGGGGCAAGCATGAAAAAGAAAAACTATCCTTATCCTTCCATTTGTTATATTCCAGACTCATTAACTTGAGCTTCTCTAGTTGTTCTTAAAAGTGATCAGGAAATACATTTTCCACAGAGGTCTACCAACAACAACCTTTCAAATAAATAAGGTGACAAACTGCCCTCCTTTAGGGAGGACAGTCCACCTTTTGTGAGTTTTGTCCTCCCTCGAAAAGTGTCCTCCTACATGTCCTCCTTTTCGATATTTGAAGACTAATCTGCAGGGCTCTTTTTTCTCATAGAATGCTCAGAACGGCATTCTGGCACCTTTTTTTGATTGTTTTTTTTCAACTTTTGCATGAGCTGTGCTACTCCCCCTATTGGCTTTCAAAAGCCAATAGAAATTGCTGCTGAGCGCGCCAAAACACCTGGCCAGCAAACTTTGCACATGTAAGTTGTCTGCAGCTAAGGCGAATTGGCAGGAACTTTGCACCCCTCCCTGCTACCCAACTACACCATCTTCTAGTTAGTCCCAAAGATACCTGGAGGAGACTGGAGCAGTGAGGCCATGGTAACTTTCTCTTGATCTTTGGCCCTGCTAGGGCAATAATGGCTGCCGGCGCAAGAAGCAGGGGCGGCGGGGCTGCTGTGGGTGGGGGGGTGAGGGGCAGCGGTGGCTGGCTGCCCGCCGTGCTGTGGGAGCCGCGGGGCCTGCTCTACACGGGGTTGAGCAGGGTGGGCGGTGGTGCTGGCAGGGTGGTTGCAGGTGAGGTGTGTTGACAGCAGGCTGCCCCCCGGGGCCGGAACCAGCACAGCTGGTGCTTTGGGAGCTGCGGGACCCGCTCTACACAGCGGGGCAGCTGTGCTGGCGAAGCGGCTGCGGGCGAGGGTGCGGCATGTGAGCATAATTACAATATAAAATGTTATTGTTACAAATGTTTTTATTATGCATTTATCATATTATAGTGTATTCCGTATTATTGTTGCAATGAATAAAATGTTTCTTTTATTTACGATATTTTTTTCTTCAATTTATTTGTGCCCTCCTTTTCATTGTAAAAAAGTTGGTCACCTTAAAATAAAATTAGATTTTTTTCTATCTTTTTGGTAAGGCACATGTTACAATCTACAATTTGTTTCACTGCTATGTCTGTTGCTGTACTATTAATATTTAATGAAACAGGACTTGTGGACAAGCAGGTACACTGTCAGGAATCTGAAATATAATTCCCAAAGAATAGTTCAAAGGCATGTAGCAATTAAATATCTGTCATAAATATTATTGGCTCTCAGAAGCAGAGGTAAAAGAAATGTTGCAGATGTTGAACTTAGCCTGAAATAAAACAATTGAGGAATGTTCAGAATGAAAATACTTTTCAACTTATGTTCAATGTAGGGCAGAAATCACATACCTGCAACTTTACAAAATTACAAAAGGCAGTGTGTGAAAACAAAATAATGTAAATAATGCAGTCTCAGTTCAGGTAAGTTTGATGTGCACAAACTTTATTTTGTCTATCTAAGTACAGTCCTTTCTAATTATGGGAAATAGTTTCATTTTATTCTACATTTTTCAAGCTTTACTCGGAGTATTCTAGGATCTACGCTTTAAAAAAAAATTGATCAATGGCAGTTTCACTAAACTTCCTCAGAAAAAAGAAGAGACGTTGATAAAGGAACTAGAAACTAAGCCCTATCATAAGAAACTAAAAGAAAAAGGAATGTTTCTTTGTAATTAGAAGACCAAGAGGGTATAAGATATACTGTAACTTCTCAGTCATGTGAAAGGATTTATGTAGAAAAAGTCGAACTTCTTTTTTTTCTTCTTTTCAATACTCATTGTTCCAAAGTACAGGCTATGGGTAGAGAGATTCCGACTGAATATTAGAAATGATTTCTTAACAGTAAAAGAAGTGTGATAATGGCACTAACTGCTCAGAGAATTTATGGCTTCCCTTTCTAAAGGATATATTTAAATAGATGCTGTCAGGAATATTTTAATTCGAATTTTTGTAGGAAGCAGGGAGTTGCAGTTTATGGCCTAAACATTTTTCACCCTCTTATCTCTTCTCATAGCTCCTCAGTATCTTTTTCATATACGTGAGCATATGGAATCTGTTCCTTACACAACTTATACTTTAATTGAATTTTCCTCAGGTCAAATCTTTCCAGCACACTTTTTCCCTTAATTTTTCTAAGTTTAAGCTTAATATTTTCCACCAATAAGGTGTGGCCTTTTCTACAGTCTGCATCTGAACTGCACTTCTCTAGCTCCTGTTCATTATTATATGATTTATTTAGTTGTATTGTTCCCCATCTGGAGAGTTCTACATTAATGTCAAAATGGTCATGGAAGAAAAAAAATGATGTAACAAGGGTGAGCATTCTCCCAAAACTCACAAGGAATGTTTTTTTTTTCTCTCCTTATTTTTATTTAGGAGCCATTATGATGTAATTTTGTGCCCTTGTGGTCCTTAGCTGCCAAAACAAACGTGTTAAACAACAACATAAAAACATTTACTAGTACTGACATGTTCTACTATATTCAGTTATATTATTCTATGAATATTCTGTTGCATTCTATATATACTCTATTTCAGTTATTACTAAAAGCAATAAGAAATCAACTTCGGGGACATTATCAGTTAGGATTAAATATCAAGTTATTTAAAAAAATAGAAAGTTTATAAAATAATTGATCGGACTAGGGTTAAAATATATATGTGATGGGCGTTTTGATGGAGAGATTACATCATGTCATCTGACCATACCTGACCCATCGCAAGACCCTCACTTGACACACCCACACTGAAACCCTTATAAACAGAAGAACGCTGACACTGACATCCCCTAAACTCCGCTAAAGATGTTACCTAGCCTGGTAATGAAATGTTTGTAAACCAAACTGCAAGCTCAGAGAACGAACCTTCACCCTCATCCTATACCCAAGCTACAGATATTTGCCACTATTGCAAACTGAACAATTTTAAATAATTCTAATTTTTAATAATTTAATTATTATTATTAAAAAACTAGAGAAGCTAGTTACATAGCTTATACTTGTCAGCAGGGAGGTAGGAATCATCTTTTATATATCTTTTCTATCTTTGTATTTCTTTTCTTCTTCATATTTTTTGTAGTTTGTTTTCATTTGTAATGTTAATACTTTGTAAAATTATTACAAAACTAATACTGATACAAAGTAATAGCAGCTTGAGAATTGGGTGTGGTAGTTAAGGGCAACAGGCTACAATTTGGGAGACTATAATTTTAGTCCTGTTTTAAACAGGAAGCCAACTGGATAACTTTTGGGCAGTCACTTCTTCTCAGTCCTAGGAAAAAAGTTGTGGCCAACCACCTCTAAAATGTTTACCAACTGCAGGGACTCATTCAGACAGCCTCTAGCCAGCAAGACTGACTTCAAAAAAACCCATTGAATCCCACTATCACCTTAGATATAGTTGGCAGTACATGACAATTCTATTTCCATCATAAGAAAAGATGGCAATATGTGCCATTAGGCTAAAATTACCAAAATAAGTCTATTCTTTGAGAAGGAAAAATCTAGGCCACAGTGAAACAAAATGGGTCTAAGTAAAATAGTATCTAAAAAAAGTGTATGATGTGATATAGGGCTCCCATTTTATTAATGGGCTCTACATGATTCCCAGTTGATATTTCTCTGCTTGAAAATTGATCCAGTTTATTCCTTCATAATAAACTACTATTAAATGTACTGGCAGAAATGAAATACTTCAGTACAGGTAATACTTTTAAAAAAGTGAAAGGACAAAACTGTAAACAGCAAGCAATCTAAATAGCAAACAATCAATGTGCCACTAAATGAAATTTTTAGTATTTTGCAGATAAAGGCAAGTGTACAGTGGTGGACTGCTCTCCCCTCCCCTTTCCAAACTGTCTATCCAATATGTGAATTTTCAGTAGCCTGAAGGATCATTAGGAAAGGAAACAGTATGTTTGTATGCATGTACACATTCATAATGCAATGGCATGTTGTGTTCCAGACTATTCATTAGATTGACATACTTTTCATTTTGCCTGAAATAGTCATGAAAACCTATCCAGTCATGTCTCCCTTTTTGCCATTATTTTTCTAAGCTTCTTCTGCATACAAAATCCCAAACATATTTTATTTGACTTCTGAAAATCTGCCTGTGAGATTTGCCTTTATCAGGCCAATCTTAATGTATCTTGTGAAACTTGTAAGCATTTGAACACAAAAATAAAATATATACAAAATATATACTCCACTGAATTCAGGGTACAGAATGCAGTTTTAAGAAAACGAAGCTGGACAGAAAATAACTCTTTATTACAATCACCACTCAAGGCTATCGTTTCTCCTGACAATAATAAAACTAATTATAAGAAGACATGCAGTTGTGGTATCTAAGTTCTATTGCTCTATTGCTCTTTATAAATAACCAACTTTATTCTTTATTTCTTTTTATTTATAGAATCTTGCTGAATAAGTCCTGATTACAAAAATATAACTTTATATTTATATAAGCTTGTTGATAAATACTACTGACTGCTAGTGAAATAAAGAGAGGAGTAAAGATGTTATCCATCAAATCTTGATTAATTATTTTTCTGGGATGAGTTGACAAAAATTCCAGATGTTTAGATAATCCAGAATGAATTGTAGAAATATTTAAAACTTGTGCTATTAATTCCTGTTAATGCATATAGCTGAATAAATTTTAATACATCAAAATAAAACCATATGCATTATTGTCACATTTGCTGGATGTATACATCAGACTCATTTTGATGAAGCATGTCTTGGTAAGAGGGTGCCAATTTACCCAAAGCCATATAACACATTTGAGTATGGATAATAACTAATTCTTTTCTATATTAACTGTTAAAATTTTCTAATTTTGATAGTTTAATGCAACCCTACCTTCCAGAGATTTAAACCTATGTTTAACACACGTGCCCTCTGAAAGGACTAAGATATATTAGCAGATTTCAAGATTAATAACCAAAAGACAAAGATGTTAACAAAAAATATAAAACCAGAAGTTCAAATAGAATTAAAGGAGAAAACTGATTTTAAGAGTTAGGAAAAAAGTTAAATATTTGACTATTACTATGACAAATATGAATGGGATATAATTGTTTCAAAATAATAATGATAAGACATGGATTGAAATTAAAAAAGACGTGAAGATGGGGAAAATTAAAATTGTCACTGTGATAATTTTTGTAATAAAAAATAATGTTTTGCCAAGAATGATCTTTTTGTTTCAGACAATAGATATTCTAACAATGAATATACCATTTAAAAAAGGCAAAAACATACAATTTGCAATTCTGTGAAAATCAAATGACACCCATATTCCAAAAGAACAAAATAAAAAAAAGAAGCCATACTCTAAAAAAACAATGCAAGAGCTGCAAAACTTTTTACCACAATATAAACAAAAGTTATACTTTTTACACCACCAAAAGGATGCAGGCCTGGCATCACTAGTCCCAAAAGACACCCCCAAAACATTTAATGAAGATGTTATTTGCCATAATATATATAGATTGGTAGCCCAACAGATGTCTTTGTGGCAGCTATTGTATTTTGTGACTTTTGTTCCAGTTGTTGAGTCTTTCAAATGTCATCCCTATAAATCTCAGAATGTTGTAAAATTATGTTTATAAATCGTAATATACCAAGTCATCCTACTTTAGGTTTAAAGGGCAACTCGACATTTCTTTATTTACCATGAAAGCTATGCTCATGATACAGAAACTTTTCACATCCTCAGTCAGTATGATAAAGATGGCCTTCTTAAATGTGCACTTTTTCCTACAGCAGGAATAGAGTGAACTCTTTCACCGAAGTGAATTATGAAAATGTGAGGGATTCACTATTCATTCTGGACTTCTAAATACTTGTAATGTTGTGCGTGTGTATCTTTGTGTTTCTTATATATATCAAAGACCAAAACAAAGCACAGGGATGATGATGATGATGATGATGATGATGATGATGATGATTATGGATCATCGCACAGTCAGCCAGATGTTCAGACTAGATTTGGCATTTTGTCTACCTATCGAGTCCTTACCCAGGACCTGGGATAGGCAGATGTGGATGTTTGATAGTATTACAGGTATCGTCACAGGATGGAAGCAGTTCCTAGTAAGACCGCCTTTTGCAATTGACTAATAGTGAATTTGTCAATGCCAATGGTGTTCAAGTGGTGCGCCAGTTGTTTTGGGATTGCACCCAAGGAGCCTATTACTATTGGTACTACCCTTGCTTGCTTTTGCCACAGTCTTTCTATTTCTATTTGTAGGTCTTTGTATTTTGTTATCTTCTCCAGTTCTTTCTCGTCTATTCTGCTTTCTCCAGGCACTGCCACGTCCACTATCCAGACTTTTTTGTCTTTCTTATCGACAATTGTTAAGTCTGGGGTGTTATGTTGCAGGTGCTTGTCTGTTTGAATTCTGAAGTCCCAGAGTGGTTTAATTTTATCATCTTCTATGACTTTCTCTATTTTATGATCCCATCAGTTTTTGCTTACAGGCAAATGATATTTTTTGCAGATCTTCCAATGCACCATTATTGCTACTTTGTCATGCCGCTGCAGTAGTCAGTCTGTGCAATCTTTTTGCAACAGCTTACCAGGTGGTCCACTGTTTCTTCAGCTTCTTTGCATAGGCGGCACTTACTGTCTGTTGCTATCTTCTCAATTTTGACTTTATATGCATTTGTCCTTAAGGCTTGGTCTTGTGCAGCCAGAATTAGTCTCTCGGTCTCTTTCTTCAATTTTCCTGCTCTTAGCCATTGCCAGGTCTTGTTATTATCTGCTTTCTCAGCTATTTTTTTAATGTATTGGCCATGTAGTGCTTTGTCTTCCCATGCCTCTATTCTGTTCTTCATTTGGTCTTTCTTGTAGGCCAGTTTGGTCTCTCTAGTAGTCAGTAAGCCTTCCTGATATACTAATTTCAGTGCATCTTCATCATTGTTCTTCAGATATTCTTACAAAGCCATTTTTTCTTCTTCAACCATCTGATATACTTGTAGCATTCCACGGCCACCTATTTGCCTTGGTCGATAAAGTCTGTCAATGTCACTGCGTGGATGAAGGGCATGATTCATTGTCATTATTTTTCTGGTCTTCCTATCCATTGCTTTTAGTTCTGCTTGAGTCCACTATTCCAGCTGTTTACCTAATGACTGGAATTGCCCATGTGTTGATTGCCTTTATGGTATTTCTTCCATTGAGTTTGGACTTTAAGATCTTCTTCACTCTCTTGATGTATTCACCTCTAATCTTTTTCTTGACTTCAGTGTGCTTGATGTTGTCAGCTTGAAGGATACCCAAGTATTTGTAGTACTCTTCCTCATCCAGACTCTTAATGTTATTTTCGTGGGGCATCTTGATTCCTTCAGTTTTCATTATTTTTCCTTGTTTGATAGTAAGTGTGGCACATTTGTCCAAGCCAAACTCCATTACAATATCTTGGCTATATATACGGACAGTGTTGAGCAGCGATTCTATTTCAGATGATGTTTTTCCATACAGCTTCAGATCATCCATATAAAGGAGGTGGGATAGTCTGGCAGATGTTTTTGATGTTTGATAGCCATGTCCTGAGTTATTCAGTATTGTTGACAGAGGAAACAGTGCAATAACAAATAGTAATGGTGATAATGAATCTCCTTGAAATATTCCTCTCTTGATATTAACCTCTCCCAGCCTCTCACCATTGATCTGCAACTGTGTCTTCCATTGTGCCATCGATCTTTGCACAAATTTTCTGATGTTTCTACTGACTCCTGTTATTTCTAGGCACTTGATTATCCAATCATGTGGCAGAGAGTCAAATGCCTTTTTGTAGTCAATCCATGCCACATTCAGGTTGGTCTTCCTTCTCTTGCAGTTTTCCAAGATCATTTTGTCTATTAGGAGTTGATCTTTTGTTCCTCTGCTATTGGGGCGGTTTCCTTTCTGCTCAGGTGGAAAGAGATTGTTTTCAACTAGATGCTGTTGTACTGCATCAGCTACCACACCAGTTAGTAATTTGAAAGTTGTTGGTAAGCAGGTAATTGGCCTGTAGTTACCTGGTGTTGCCCCTTTTGCTGGATTTTTCATTATTAGGTAGGTTTTCCCAGTTGTTAGCCACTTTTCAATTTCTCCTCCTTGTAGTATATTGTTGAACTGCTTGGCAATGAGTGGGTGTATAACAGTTAGATGTTTCAACCAAAACTCATGCAGTTCATCTTCACCTGGTGCTGACCAATTTTTGATTTTCCTTGTTCTTTTTTCTACCATTTTTGTTGTTATTACTAGTTCTTTCATTTCAACTTCTGTTTTATTTGCATCCACCTCTTTTAACCAAGCCGCATCCTTGTTGTATTTCTTTGGGGTATCCCATATCTGCTTCCAGAACTGTACTGTTTCTTCCTTGTCAGGTACTGACTGATTCCTTGCAGTTTCTCCATTGATGGATTGGTAGAAACATTTCTGATTCGATTGAAATTGGAGGTTCTGCCTCTAGTTTGCAATTCAAGCTTCATATCTACTGATTTTCCTCGCTATAGCTGTTATTTGTTGCTTTATTATTTCCAGTGCTTCCTTGATCTTCCTTGTTTCTAAGTGGTATTTCTTGATTAGGTATTCTTTGGTCTTCTTGTTCTTCAGCTTCTTTTCTTTCATCTGTTCTAGCTTGCTTGCATGTGATCTTAACGTGCTGATCTTATTTTCTAGTCTAACCTTCCATTTTTGTGGTGCACTGTTTGTTTGTTTTTCTTCTTTGTTGATTTTGCATCCCAGGTATTCAGTTATAATTGCAGCTGTGCTGTACATTAGTTGGTTTGTTTCTTGCAGTGAATTGGTGCTTATACTTGATATTGCAGTATTTGCATCTTTTAATGTTTATGCTAGCTGTTTCTTTGGAACAAGCTTCAATGCAGGCAGCCTTATTCTGTTGTTTTTGTGCTGTTCTAGATGCTCAGTTATTGTTTGTTTCAATTCTTTTATTTCTTTAGTTAGAGGGTTTTGTTCTTCCTGAGGTAGAGGTGCCTGGTTTCCAAATGAGAACAGTTGTATATCTCTGCTAGATTCCTTCACTGCCAACTCCCCCTGGTTTGCCTCTACATTCTGAATTACTTATGGTAAGGCTTTGATTTCTTTGCCCTGGGTAAACCTTTGCAGTTCGTCCAATTCTGTTTCTGTAAATACTTTATTTCGTATTATAAATCGGCGTTGATCTGCTAGTCTCTGTTCTGTTATTTCTGATTCTGGATGTTGTTCTTTCCAGAACTGGTGCATTCATTTTAGATATCCTCTTCTTGTTGGACTTGATTTGTAGTAACAGATCATTATTTCTTTGTTTTCAATCACTGTGTATCTGCGACGGGTAGACACCTTTTCTTCCAGTAGTTCTGCAGCTGCTGGCCCTGGTTGCTCAGCCAACAGTTTTGAGTCCTGTAACCCATTTTTCACCAGATATCCAGGAACTCCAATATCTAGCATGGACCTTATTAACCCAGGCAACATCCGAGCCGGTATGGCATTCTGAAATTTTTGTCTCACCATATTTTTTATGGGAGAGACACTCTTTGTCTGACTCCGCTGATGAGACCTGTCCAGTATGGTTGAACCTCTGGCATAGCTCTCATCTTCCTCAGAGTACACAAGCTCCACAACCACGTCAAGGTAGTGCCTCACTGGGGGATTATTATTATTATTACTATTATTACTATTATCATTTAGTGTTAGAAGGGACCTTGGAGGTCTTCTAGTCCAACCCCCTGCTCAGGCAGGAAACCCTATACAATTTATTTATCTCAAACCTCATACACAAGTGAAAAAGTTCATGCACAACTAGATTTTACAAAGCAAGGCCTTAGGTTTTTTTCCCCTTGTGGCATCAGATGGCTGAACAGCTAATTACCATAATATTGTCTTATGTCTAAGGATATTTATCCATGTAGTATGATTGTATCACCATCATTCTTCTCATCTTCTCTACTACCTTCTCCTTTTGGTATCTTATGATTATACTACTTCATTATATGTAGACTGAGAGCTTATACACCAGACAAAAATTCCTTGTGTATCCAATCACACTTGACCAATAAAGTATTCTGTTCTGTTCTGTTGTAGTCTAGTCTAGTCTATTCTATTTTTCTATATAAAATTATATATGTGAGTTGGATGCATTTCAAAGGACTGGAGATTTGTTGGTAAAGGAATTCTGCCTGATAGGGTCCAAGAGATGAGCCTTTCTACCATGGCTCCCAGCCTCTGGACTTTGTGCTCCTCAAGGTGAGATCTTGGCCTTTCAGAGGTTTGTAAGATGTTATAAGCTGTGTAGAGTCGGATCATGGCAAATGATCAATGGATGGCAAATAAAATACAGTGGTACCTTGGTAATCATCATTAATTAGTTCAGGAGGCACAATGAATCCAAACATTTTTTTTCCATAAGGAATAATAAAATAAGTCACAAGGCAGCCAACACCAACAAGTTTAAGCTTGTGCATTGAGTACCAAATAAATGATGAGTACTGGAACAAAATTTTCACATCAAAGTGAGTTTGAGTTCAAAGCAGTTAAGTACCAAGATACCACTGTAAATAAAAAAAAATGTTCTAACTTCTGGTGAGAGATTTTTGTGTATGGATTTTCTATGTTACTGTATTTTCAGTTTATGTTATTCTGCTTTTGTAAGTTGTCTGGGAAATGTCAGTTTGTATTAGTATGCATAAATACAAATATATTAAATTTCCATGTCATGGATCATTGCCATTGTGAAGAGATTTGTGCATCCTAATGATGCTATGAGAGTAGTCACCCACATGAGTCATCCATGCCAAACAAGTCAACTATACGACAGCTAACTAAATATTGTCCCTGAAAAAATGAAAATATTCACTGAAGAAAACCAAGTGGACATTCACAACCAGGACAATGTCAACATGATACTAGAATATGAACTTCCAAGATGGAAGGTATCCAATAGTTACTGGCAAAGAGCAGTGAGCAAATTTAAGTAAAACTGTTGTTCATTATGTATTTGGAATAAAGACAAAGGACATCTGATTACTGATGAATGAATGTCAGAATCAAGTACCAAGGTGAACATCAGACTGTTCCCAAATAGCCAAGACTGGAAAGAATTAGTCCAAGGAAGAAGAATTTGAATGTTCTAATTAGCAGTCTTTATAGCATGGAGTGTAAAGTTGTAAAACAAGAAACAATGGTTATTTCCAAGTAAGACATCTATGTATAAACAATCAAGTTGGCAAAACTCTTCTCTGTTTTTTCACATTCTTTCTATATAAAAGAAATGGCAATTTCCACCTGATCATTTATCAAAGAACAAAAGTCAAAACTGAACGCTGACATTCTGGAAATCAACCAACTGAAAAAGACTGGAATGGGTCAGTTCACACTAGAGGAGCATCAGATCTTCTTTTGCACAAAAGAAATAGCACAGACATTATTAACAAAAGGTCTTGGATATAATCCTTCAACTGGATTTTTTATTTAAAAAAATGCTTGGATAGCATAAACATCAGAATGGTGTTAATTTTAATCCTAGTCAATCAAAAAAAATGTTACAGAGATCTGTAGGTTCCAACAAGTCTATGCTCCAAACAGCAATTCACAACAGCTTATCCAAATAACAACAAAAGGCTATTATACTAATTATAGGTGATTGGAATGCTACAGTTAGAAGTAAAATAGCATTCTAGAATAATGAGAAAAAATTATCTTAGTGAAAGAAACAAACGAGGTAACAGACCAAAGAGTCCTGACAAGACAATGCAATACCTGTAGTTAAATGAAAAGACAAGGCCATCATCATAAAGACTGCAGTGAAATTTAAATGGCTATCTATTCTGAAAGTAGAGATGAAAAAGCTCTATTCAGTCAGAAAAAAACAAGGTTTGGTGTTCTCTAAGGCTCAGATCATGAATTTCTTTTTTAAAAAAATACAATTTAAACTAAAACAGTCCCAACAATAACCACATGATAATGCAATTATAGTAAAGAACAAATTTAAAGGATTAGATCTGATAAATGGAGTACCTGAAGAACTTTGGATTGAAATTCCAGTTGTCAATAATGATGGAGCAAATAAAATGTCCTGAAATGCAAAAAAGCAAAAGGCAAACAGAAAAGCAACACAAACAAGATGGTTTGCATTCACATGTTAAAAGAGTTAAAGAAAAGTGGAATGCAAAAGGCAATGTAGGCAGAGGAAGATTTAGCCAACTAAATGCTAAGACAAGCAAGAACAGATAATAATATATCTAAATAAGCAATGCAAACAAATTAACGATAACAACCTGATAAGAATGACAAAACATTTAAGAAAATTTACTGAAATTAAAGGAAACTTTTACTCAAAAAAGGGCATGATTTACTTAAAAATGCTCAAACTACCAAAAAATTGACTTATAGTACTCAAAGATTTTGCAGTTCAGCATCCAACAATATATACAATTTCATATAACTTCATCTAAAGTTATAAATAGTAGCCACCATGGGTTTGTTAAAAACAGATCATGCCAAACCAATCTTATTTCATTCTGCAATAAAGTGACTAAACTAGTAGACCTGTGAAATGCTGTGGACGTATTATACTTAGATTTCAGTAAGGCATTTGATAAAGTAGACCACAACCTACTCCTTGGTAAGATAGAAAAAGATGGAATAGATAACACCATCACCAGGTGGATCTGTAGCTGGCTGGCAAACCGTACTCAATGACAGTCCTCAATGGCACTACATCCAAATGGAAAGAAGTAAGCAGTGGGGTACCACAAAGTTCCATCTTAGGCCCAGTACTCTTCAATATCTTCATCAATGACTTAGATAAGGGAATTGAAGGGGAACATCAAATTTGCAGATGACACCAAACTGGCAAGAGTAGCCAACACCCCAGAAGATAAACTCAGGATCCAAAAAGATTTTGACAAACTTGAGCAATGGGTCCTATCCAACAAAATGAATTTCAATGTGGAGAAAAGTTTTACATTTAGGCAGGAAAAATCAAAGGTACAAATATAGATTGGGCGAGACCTGGCTGAGAGAAGGACCTTGGAGTCCTAGTGGACGATCACTTGACTATGAGCCAGCAGTGTGCAGCAGCAGCCAAAAAAGCTAATACAATCCTGGGTTGTATAAACAGAAGCATAGAATCAAGATCACATGAAGTATTAGTACCGCTTTATAAAACCCTAGTAAGACCATACCTGGAATACTGCAGCCAGTTTTGGTCACCATATCACAAAAAAGATGTTGAGAGTATGGAAAAAATTTAGAGAAGACCAACTAAGATGATCAAAGGCCTGGAGACTAAAACATATGAAGAATAGCTACAGGACTTGGATTTGGTTAGTCTAAAGAAAAGAAGAAATAGGGGAAACATGATAGCAGTATTCCAGTATTTGAGGGGCTGCCACCAAGAAGAGGGGGTCACGTTATTCACCAAAGCACAAGAAGGCAGGATAAGAAAGAATGATTGGAAACTGATCAAAGATAGAAGCAACCTGGAATTAAGGTTTTTAAGAAGAGGCTAGACAGTCACTTGTCTGAGATGGTATAGGTTCTCCTGCTTGAGCAGGGGGCTGGACTAGAAGACTTCCAAGGTCCCTTCTAGCTATATTCTATTCTATTCAAGATGTATGTGCTGGATTTAGAACTAGCAAAGATACCCCAAATCACATTGTTAATATCCAATGGGTAATTAAAAAAATAAGGTAATTTAAAAATGTCTACTTCTGCTTTGTTGATTATTCAAATGCCTTTCACTGTACAGACCAACTGAATCATTGGAAAGGGCTAAACCACAGCAGCAGCAACCAAATGTCTTTGAAGTGTGGCACTGTAGAAAATGGTTGAGAATACCTTGGGCGGCAAAAAGGACCATTTATCCATTGTTATATGAAGTAAAACCAAACTGCACATGGTTAGTAGTACTGATAAGCAAGCTAGAGTTTAACATTCTGGACATATCAGATGAAAGAAAAACATCACTGGGGAAAAAAATCAATACTTTAAAAAATTAAATTAACTGAAGAGCTGAAAAAAAGATAAGGTGACTAAATAATATGAGCAATGACACAAGCAAGAGCTCAAAGAAACTGTTATTGACAGACTATCCTGATGAAATACTGCCTATTCAATTATGAGAATAAGAAGCAACTAAATAAATTTACATATTCATATAATAAATATATTTAAGAACTCTGACTTTCTATATGGGGTATTTTGCATTATACATGTTGGGCAATATTACATACTGGTAATATAAAAATAATAACAACAATAACTACAAATTTAGAAATTGGCAATCTGAATGAGAACTGAGAAACATAAACCAGCAGTATGATTCTCATTTCCCAAAGCATCTTTTATTATATTTTTTTCAGGAGAGTTCATAATAATATTTTTAAAGGGTTATTTTTTCATATCAGGAATTCTCTATATTTGAAACCTGAAAATATATAATGCAAGCATCCTGACTTGACTAAACAAATCTCCAAAGCTCAGCCACTTTATCACTGGAAAAGGGAGTACAGATGAAAAATTCACAGCAGTGAACTGTGAACAAGCAGGCTATTAATTTAAACAATGGAGCAGTTTTGTAGGAAAGCAGATTTGGTAGGAAGCTATTATAAGTAATGGTGCCCCAAAGAAAATAACTCTACAGAATACAAATAAAAATCTATTTCTACTTGTGATTAGATAAGATCTCTCACTGAAAGAAAGCTGCTGCTGGAAACATCAATATAATTTACATTATAGGTCATATCTACAAACTGCTGCTGGTCATTGAAACTGATGCTTAGGATTAAAGCTATTACGTATGCCATCCACTTCAGTACACCAGGCAAAGTAAGCTAGGATATGATAGTGAGGATGAAAGCCAAAGACTTATTTTATTGCTTTAGTGCATTTTTTTACTCTTTGTTCAGCTTCCCTTCTTCCATTTTAAGGCAATTCTGAATAAAGAGACATGCACAATGGTGGGATTCCGCCAGTTCGTACCACTTCGGCAGAACTGGTAGCTAATTATTTGATATCCAGGCCCAGAATGGAGTTCTGGAAGTGGCATCCACACAGAGAACTGGTTGTTCACATATTTGAATCCCACCACTGGACATGCAGGATTGATGTCAGATTTGGGATTCAATTAATCTCGTACATCTGCACAGTTGATTGTTCTAAGAATGCAGAATAAAATAGCTGATATTTGCTTGCCTGCAGTAGCTGAAAATATACACTGCACACAAAATGTATCAATCTTACATAACTTAAACTGCACATTAGAAAATCAACTGTTTAACAAACTTAGTGAACAAAATATTTATGAGGGTGGAGAAAAGAATATCCCTCTTTTCTTCTAGGATCTAGGCCAGATTCTATGAGGATATCCCTTCATGTTATCCCTACAGTACAACTCTCTGAGGTAAGATCAGATGAGAGAGAATGACTGAGCCAAAGTAAGCTTCCATGCTGATGGTGGAATTGAATTCAGGTCTCTCTAGTCCTGAATCACTACACCTAAACCACCACATCACACTTGTAAAAATACCTCAACCATAAGAGAGTTTTAATTTTGAGAGAGAGAAAGAGATGAAGCAAGCAAGGATATTCTTTGGGTTCTATGACCTATCTTTAATTTCATCCTAATGCTACGCGGGATCACTTTTTTCTAGCTGAGCATAGCCAATAATTGAGCTTTATTTTTAATATTTTATGAAGTAATAAATTGTGGTATTGGGAGAAAGTGAAGATGGTCATAGAAATGAGGGGCAGGCCACTTCATATGCCATAATTAAACCCTGCTTCTTAAGTCTCCAGTCTTCCATAAACCTCCTAAACCTGGCACCCCCAATATGTGAGTAGAATGGTGAAGGATGGTACATGAAGTCGCCTGCACTTCTTTACTGCTTTATTCTATCTTCTTATTATATTGTTAGGATTTGTTTCTCCCCTGAAGGTGAATAAATTTGCAGCATATTAGAGGTTGACAAGTACAACCAAATAGCTTTATCTGATCCGGTAGATATTCTCATTTCAAAGCTCTCGTGCTTTTATAGCCACACACTGCAACTGTGCCCTTTAAGGTACAAAACATTTTATTTGTAAAAGGGCTGATACTGGGGATGGAATTTTCTTCTACTTCCAGAGGAAGGATGTGCCAATATCCAGAATGATCCCCCAAATCATCTTTGACTGATATTAGTCATGTTATTGTAATTACCTCTGTGTCAAGTGAGTTATTTTTACAGCTTCTGGTTGAATAAACTATTACAAATGGCCTCCAATGCAAGTTTGCCAGAAGTAGACAACTGCAAAACTGGAAGACTTCCCATCCATTCCATTTCATCTTCACTTCCCCTTGTCTCTTTCCATGTTCCAGGGCATTATGGTTGCTGAAAAGGTGACTTCAGAGCTTCTCACTACTGAAGCAATATTGATTGTATCCCATATTCTTATTATTTCGCATGTCACATGATAGTAGATTTTATACCCTTGAATTTCAAAGAGATTGTTCCTTCATAATAAACAACTGTAATACTTACTGGCAGGAATGGAATACTTCAGTACAGGTAATACTTTTACAGAAAGTGCAAGGACTAAACAATTGTAAACAGCAAGCAATCCCAAGTAGCAAATAATCAATGTACCACTTAATGACATTTTAGTGTTTCACAGATTAAGACAGGTTTACAGTGGTGGACTACTTTTCCCTCCCCTTCCCAAACTGTCTATCCAGCATATAAGAATTTTCAGTATTCTGAAAGATTATCAAGCATGAAAGCCAACAAATTATACTCTGTAATTGACTGCTAAGATTTTATTTTCATATTTTAGTACCTTGAAGGAAGTAATTTCTGTCTAACTGCCAATTGTATTTTATAATCAGAGTGTAGCATTTGAAAGATGAAAAAAGCTCTGGTTATGATATTCAAGAAAAATTGATAATCTTAGCTTGACAGTCACTTGGAAGAAGCTGCTGGAATGATGACTGAATTATATTCATTGCTCTTTCTAAATGGTAAAAAAATAACCAACCTGCTTTATCAGAAGTGGCTGTGGTTCATCACATTTCAATATATTTTCGACAAGGCTCATACACTCCGAATAATTTCTTCTCCAAAGCAATCAGAGCTTTGAATACAGCATGCATTTATCAATTTTTAGCAACTCAGCTCTTAAGACAAAGTAAGCCAGTAGAAACCTCATAATGGAATAACCTTCTCCTATACACAGTCTTCTCTTACTTTCACTGGGCTGAAGAGGTCAGGAGACATTTTAAGTCCATTTTTTATAGCATGACCCTTGCCTTGGGAGAAGCAAACAGATAGTTCAAACTAGAAATACAAATCCCACAGAGATCTAAATTGGAAAAAAAAACTGTTTTTTACAAAGTATCTCTTTTCAAAAGCCAATTACTTAGATGTATACAATATATAAAAATAATATGACCTGATGAAATTCCATCTTTCTGTTTCAGATTTAGAGATATTCTTTATTTACTCTATTCTGTTATTGAATAAAACCTTAGGCCAAAAGTCTGAAGGAAGAGTGTAAGAAATATTCTTGTTCTGTATAATGACTCTGTTGCCAACATGAATCGATCAAATAAATAAATAATTGGCCATCTTGAACATGGAATGTTTAATGGGTGAAAAGGTTATGCTTCCTTCCTATACTTATTGCTCTGCATTCCTTTGAACTCTTACAAGTTATGAACTGTAATCCTGCCAAAGTTGATTAGCAAGATTTCAGTCATTTTCCTTACTGCCAATCATTCCAGTGTTTAATCTCTAACTCATCAACTACTACTTATACAAAAAAGGAGGCATTGATTATTGCAGCTGGACACGTTGTTGTGCCTTGGTAAGATTACAGTTAGAATATGCATCAAGTTTTGATCTAATGATACAAAAATATGGTGAGACTCTAGAAAGAGTACAGAGAAAAGCAACAAATACAATTAGGGCAGTGGTTCTCAATCTTCAGAGACCGGCGACCCCGGTCATGAGCAGGCGGCGCGCATGCACGGTGCTGCCCCCTGCGTGGGACGCATGCACGGCACCGCCCCCTGCGCGGGACGCATGCACGGCACTGCCCCCATGCGCCCCTCCTGCGTGGTGCGCATGCACAGGGCACCCCCTGTGTGGCGCGCATGCACAGCACCACCCCCTGCGTTGCCCCTGCGCAGCGCACATGCGCGGTGCCGCCCCCTGCGCCGGCTCAAAAAAAAATGGTGGATCGCATTGTTTGGCGACCCCCGTGAAATGGTCGTTCGACCCCAAATGGGGTCGCGACCCACAGGTTGAGAACCACTGGATTAGGGGATTGGAGGCTAAAACATACAAAGAACGGTTAATGAAAAGGACTAGGAGTGACATGATAGCAGTGTTCCAATATCTAAGGGGCAGCCACAAAGAAGAGGGATCAACCTATTCTCCAAAGCACCTGAAGGCAGGACAAGAAGCAACGAATGGAAACTAATCAAGCAGAGAAGACAACTTAGAACTAAGGAAAAAATTCCTGACAGTGATTTATTTGTAATTAATCAGTGAAGCAACTTGCCTCCAGAAATTGTGGGTGCTCCAATACTAGAGGTTTTTAAGAAGAGATTGGACAACCATTGATATGAAATGGTATAGGGTTTCTAGATTGAGCAGAGGATTGGACTAGAAGACCTGCAAGGTCCCTTCCAAACTCTATTATTCTATCTAGTCTATTAAGATAAAATCATTACTAAATAAATAAATAAATAAATATGATTCAATAATAATGTGTAATAAGCTCACTTACCTGTTTTTCCATCTTGAATTCTGCTGACTTAACTACCATTCTGCTGACCAGGCACATTTTTCTTTTTATCACTGTATTATTTTGCTGTGATCATGAAATGAATAAACTATATGAAAGCTGGCAGGTATTAACATTTGCGCTCCAGGCCCTGCTCTGCTTTCCAGTGGACTTCAAAACAATCTGAAGTCTTTTGACCCACACGGCTTGGCACCTAGGAATTTTCAGTGCATCGCTTCTGGAAACCACAAGACTGAGTAATTCCAGAGTTTCTTTGGTCATTGATGGTCATTTAATATGTAGATTGCTTATTATAAAGTGGATTATTAGTTATATGATTATAGGACTATTATGTAGTGACTGATTTTACTGTAATCTCGTTACAGATGTTTGTTTATTGTGACTGTTTTATTATTTATATTGTTACTATGAATATTTTATTATTTTATATTGGTTACTAATATTTATTATGTTATTTATTCATTTGTCGGATTTGTATGGCACATAGTGACATGGTGACATTATTTACAATAGATATTTTAATTATTCATTATGTAAATAAAGTGATTTATTTCCATGCTCGTTTCTAAACTGAAGTCATGCTTTCTATATTTATGCCTGCAACTGATAATTGTAGTTTATCATATTTGCTCATGAGTCCTACCAAATGAAACCTAGAGATATGAGCGAGAGATGTACCAAGCATATCTTCTGCAATGGAATACAATAATAATAATAATAATAATAATAATAATAATAATAATAATAATAATGATGATGATGATGATGATGATGATGATGATGATGAAAATCAAAAATTGGTCAGCACCAGGTGAAGATGAACTGCATGGGTTTTGGTTGAAACATCTAACTGTTATACACCCACTCATTGCCAAGCAGTTCAACAATATACTACAAGGAGGAGAAATTGAAAAGTGGCTAACAACTGTGAAAACCTACCTAATAATGAAAAATCCAGCAAAAGGGGCAACACCAGGCAACTACAGGCCAATTACCTGCTTACCAACAACTTTCAAATTACTAACTGGTGTGATAGCTGATGCAATACAACAGCATCTAGTTGAAAACAATCTCTTTCCACCTGAGCAGAAAGGAAACCACCCCAATAGCAGAGGAACAAAAGATCAACTCCTAATAGACAAAATGATCTTGGGAAACTGCAAGAGAAGGAAGACCAACCTGAATGTGGCATGGATTGACTACAAAAAGGCATTTGACTCTCTGCCACATGACTGGATAATCAAGTGTCTAGAAATAACAGGAGTCAGTAGAAACATCAGAAAATTTGTGCAAAGATCGATGGCACAATGGAAGACACAGTTGCAGATCGATGGTGAGAGACTGGGAGAGGTTAATATCAAGAGAGGAGCATTTCAAGGAGATTCATTGTCACCATTACTATTTGTTGTTGCACTGTTTCCTCTGTCAACAATACTGAATAACTCAGGACATGGCTATCAAACATCAAAAACATCTACCAGACTATCCCATCTCCTTTACATGGATGATCTGAAACTGCATGGAAAAACATCATCTGAAATAGAATCGCTGCTCAACACTGTTTGTATATATAGCCAAGATATTGTTATGGAGTTTGGCTTGGACAAATGAGCCACACTTACTATCAAACAAGGAAAAGTAGTAAAAACTGAAGGAATCAAGATGCCCCACGAAAATAACATTAAGAGTCTGGATGAGGAAGATTACTACAAACACTTGGGTATCCTTCAAGCTGACAACATCAAGCACACTGAAGTCAAGAAAAAGATTAGAGGTGAATACATCAAGAGAGTGAAGAAGATCTTAAAGCCTAAACTCAATGGAAGAAATACCATAAAGGCAATCAATACCTGGGCAATTCCAGTCATTAGGTACACAGCTGGAATAGTGAACTGGACTCAAACAGAACTAAAAGCAATGGATAGGAAGACCAGAAAAATAATGACAATGAATCATGCCCTTCATCCACACAGTGACATTGACAGACTTTATCGACCAAGGCAAATAGGTGGCCGTGGAATTCTACAAGTACATCAGATGGTTGAAGAAGAAAAAATGGCTTTAGAAGAATATCTGAAGAACAATGATGAAGATGCACTGAAATTAGTATATCAGGAAGGCTTACTGACTACTGGAGAGACCAAACTGGTCTACAAGAAAGACCAAATGAAGAACAGAATAGAGGCATGGGAAGACAAAGCACTACATGGCCAATACATTAAAAAAATAGCTGGAAAAGCAGATAATAATAAAACCTGGCAATGGCTAAGAGCAGGAAAATTGAAGAAAGAGACCGAGGGACTAATTCTGGCTGCACAAGACCAAGCCTTAAGGACAAATGCATACAAAGTCAAAATTGAGAAGACAGCAACAGACAGTAAGTGCCGCCTATTCAAAGAAGCTGAAGAAACAGTGGACCACTTGGTAAGCTGTTGCAAGAAGATTTCACAAACTGATTACAAGCAGCGGCATGACAAAGTAGCAACAGTGGTGCATTGGAAGATCTGCAAAAAATATCATTTGCCTGTAAGCAAAAACTGGTGGGATCATAAAATAGAGAAAGTCATAGAAAATGATAAAATTAAACTGCTCTGGGACTTCAGAATTCAACAGACAAGCACCTGCAACATAACACCCCAGACTTAACAATTGTCGATAAGAAAGACAAAAAAGTCTGGATAGTGGATGTGGAAGTGCCTGGAGACAGCAGAATAGAAGAGAAAGAACTGGAGAAGATAACAAAATACAAAGACCTACAAATAGAAATAGAAAGACTGTGGCAAAAGCAAGCAAGGGTAGTACCGATAGTCATAGACGCCTTGGGTGCATTCCCAAAACAACTGGAGCACCACTTGAACACCATTGGCATTGACAAATTCGCTATTAGTCAATTGCAAAAGGCGGCCTTACTAGGAACTGCTTCCATCCTGCAACGATATCTATAATACCATCAAACATCCACATCTGCCTATCCCAGGTCCTGGGTAAGGACTTGATAGGTAGACAAAATGCCAAATCCAGTCTGCACATCTGGCTGACTGTGCGATGAACAACAACAACAACAACAACAACAATAATAATAATAATAATAATAATAATAATAATAATAAACCCCCAGTGAGGCACTACCTTGACGTGGTTGTGGGGCTTGTGTACTCTGAGGAAGATGAGAGCTATGCCAGAGGTTCAACCATACTGGACAGGTCTCATCAGAGGAGTCAGACAAAGAGTGTCTCTCCCATAAAAAATATGGTGAGACGTAAATTTCAGAATGCCATACCGGCTCGGACGTCGCCCGGGTTAACAAGGTCCGCACTAGATATTGGAGTTCCTGGATATCTGGTGAAAAATGGGTTACAGGACTCAGGACTGTTGGCTGAGCAACCAGGGCCAGCAGCTGCAGAACTACTGGAAGAAAAGGTGTTTACCCGTCGCAGATACACAGTGATGGAAAACAAAGAAATAATGATCTGTTACTACAGATCAAGTCCAACAAGACGAGGATATCTAAAACGAATGCACCAATTCTGGAAAGAACAACATCCAGAATCAGAAATAACAGAACAGAGACTAGCAGATCAACGCCGATTTATAACACGAAATAAAGTATTTACAGAAACAGAATTGGACGAACTGCAAAGGTTTACCCAGGGCAAAGAAATCAAAGCCTTACCAGAAGTAATTCAGAATGTAGAGGCAAACCAGGGGGAGTTGGCAGTGAAGGAATCCAGTAGAGATATACAACTGTTCTCATTTGGAAACCAGGCACCTCTTCCTCAGGAAGAACAAAACCCTCTAACTAAAGAAATAAAAGAATTGAAACAAAGAATAACTGAGCATCTAGAACAGCACAAAAACAACAGAATAAGGCTGCCTGCATTGAAGCTTGTTCCAAAGAAACAGCTAGCACAAGCATTAAAAGATGCAAATACTGCAATATCAAGTATAAGCACCAATTCACTGCAAGAAACAAACCAACTAATGTACAGCACAGCTGCAGTTATAACAGAATACCTGGGATGCAAAATCAACAAAAAAGAAAAACAAACAAACAGTGCACCACAAAAATGGAAGGTTAGACTAGAAAATAAGATCAGCAAGTTAAGATCACATGCAAGCAAGCTAGAACAGATGAAAGAAAAGAAGCTGAAGAACAAGAAGACCAAAGAATACCTAATCAAGAAATACCACTTAGAAACAAGGAAGATCAAGGAAGCACTGGAAATAATAAAGCAACAAATAACAGCTATAGCCAGGAAAATCAGTAGATATGAAGCTCGAATTGCAAACTATAGGCAGAACCTCCAATTTCAATCCAATCAGAAACGTTTCTACCAATCCATCAATGGAGAAACTGCAAGGAATCAGTCAGTACCTGACAAGGAAGAAACAGTGCAATTCTGGAAGCAGATATGGGATAACCCAAAGAAATACAACAAGGATGCGGCTTGGTTAAAAGAGGTGGATGCAAATAAAACAGAAGTTGAAATGAAAGAACTAGTAATAACAACAAAAATGGTAGAAAAAAGAGCAAAGAAAATCAAAAATTGGTCAGCACCAGGTGAAGATGAACTGCATGGGTTTTGGTTGAAACATCTAACTGTTATACACCCACTCATTGCCAAGCAGTTCAACAATATACTACAAGGAGGAGAAATTGAAAAGTGGCTAACAACTGGGAAAACCTACCTAATAATGAAAAATCCAGCAAAAGGGGCAACACCAGGTAACTACAGGCCAATTACCTGCTTACCAACAACTTTCAAATTACTAACTGGTGTGGTAGCTGATGCAGTACAACAGCATCTAGTTGAAAACAATCTCTTTCCACCTGAGCAGAAAGGAAACCGCCCCAATAGCAGAGGAACAAAAGATCAACTCCTAATAGACAAAATGATCTTGGAAAACTGCAAGAGAAGGAAGACCAACCTGAATGTGGCATGGATTGACTACAAAAAGGCATTTGACTCTCTGCCACATGATTGGATAATAAAGTGCCTAGAAATAACAGGAGTCAGTAGAAACATCAGAAAATTTGTGCAAAGATCGATGGCACAATGGAAGACACAGTTGCAGATCAATGGTGAGAGGCTGGGAGAGGTTAATATCAAGAGAGGAATATTTCAAGGAGATTCATTATCACCATTACTATTTGTTATTGCACTGTTTCCTCTGTCAACAATACTGAATAACTCAGGACATGGCTATCAAACATCAAAAACATCTGCTAGACTATCCCACCTCCTTTACATGGATGATCTGAAGCTGTATGGAAAAACATCATCTGAAATAGAATCGCTGCTCAACACTGTCCGTATATATAGCCAAGATATTGTAATGGAGTTTGGCTTGGACAAATGTGCCACACTTACTATCAAACAAGGAAAAATAATGAAAACTGAAGGAATCAAGATGCCCCACGAAAATAACATTAAGAGTCTGGATGAGGAAGATACTACAAATACTTGGGTATCCTTCAAGCTGACAACATCAAGCACACTGAAGTCAAGAAAAAGATTAGAGGTGAATACATCAAGAGAGTGAAGAAGATCTTAAAATCCAAACTCAATGGAGGAAATACCATAAAGGCAATCAACACCTGGGCAATCCCAGTCATTAGGTACACAGCTGGAATAGTGGACTGGACTCAAGCAGAACTAAAAGCAATGGATAGGCAGACCAGAAAAATAATGACAATGAATCACGCCCTTCATCCACGCAGTGACACTGATAGACTTTATCTACCAAGGCAAATAGGTGGGCGTGGAATGCTACAAGTACATCAGATGGTTGAAGAAGAAAAAATGGCTTTGGAAGAATATCTGAAGAACAATGATGAAGATGCACTGAAATTAGTATATCAGGAAGGCTTACTAACTACTGGAGAGACCAAACTGGCCTACAAGAAAGACCAAATGAAGAACAGAATAGAGGCATGGGAAGACAAAGCACTACATGGCCAATACATTAAAAAATAGCTGGGAAAGCAGATAATAATAAAACCTGGCAATGGCTAAGAGCAGGAAAATTGAAGAAAGAGACCGAGGGACTAATTCTGGCTGCACAAGACCAAGCCTTAAGGACAAATGCATACAAAGTCAAAATTGAGAAGACAGCAACAGACAGTAAGTGCCGCCTATGCAAAGAAGCTGAAGAAACAGTGGACCACTTGGTAAGCTGTTGCAAGAAGATTGCACAGACTGACTACAAGCAGCGGCATGACAAAGTAGCAACAATGGTGCATTGGAAGATCTGCAAAAAATATCATTTGCCTGTAAGCAAAAACTGGTGGGATCATAAAATAGAGAAAGTCATAGAAAATGATAAAATTAAACTGCTCTGGGACTTCAGAATTCAAACAGACAAGCACCTGCAACATAACACCCCAGACTTAACAATTGTCGATAAGAAAGACAAAAAAGTCTGGATAGTGGACATGGCAGTGCCTGGAGACAGCAGAATAGAAGAGAAAGAACTGGAGAAGATAACAAAATACAAAGACCTACAAATAGAAATAGAAAGACTGTGGCAAAAGCAAGCAAGGGTAGTACCAATAGTCATAGGCTCCTTGGGTGCAATCCCAAAACAACTGGAGCACCACTTGAACACCATTGGCATTGACAAATTTGCTATTAGTCAATTGCAAAAGGCGGCCTTATTAGGAACTGCTTCCATCCTGCGACGATACCTGTAATACCATCAAACATCCACATCTGCCTATCCCAGGTCCTGGGTAAGGACTCGATAGGTAGACAAAATGCCAAATCCAGTCTGAACATCTGGCTGACTGTGCGATGATCGATAATAATAATAAAAATTGGAAGGGACCTTGGAGTTCATCTACTCCAACCCCCTGTTCAAGCAGGAAACCCTATATCATTTCAGACAAATTGCTGTCCAGTCTTTTCTTAAAAACTTCCAGTGTTGGCACAGTGTCAGAAAAGTTCTCCTTAGTTCTAGGCTGCTTCTCTCTTTGGTTAGTTTCCATCTTTTGCTTCTTGTCCTGCCTGCAGGTGCTTTGGAGAATAGCTTGACTCCCTCTTCTTTGTGGCCACCCCTGAGAGATTGGAACACTGCTATCATGTCACCCCTCATCCTTCTCTTCATTAGACTAGACATACCCAATTCCAGCAAATGTTCCTTATGTTTTAGCCTCCAGTTCCCTGATCATCTTTGTTGCTCTTCTCTGTTCTCTTTCTAGAGTCTCAACATATTTTTTACATCATGGTGACCCAAACTTGATGCAGTATTATAAGTGTGGCCTTACCAAAGGCATTGTAACAAAACTGTAAAATATTCTTTATTTTCTTTGCTTGTATCTATTAGATCAGGAAATAATTATTTGCCAGTAGAACAATATATTGAAATGGTTGAATACATATATCCATAGAGAATTCTATATGAATTTATCTAGTTCTATTACTTGAGTTTTTATAAAGAGGAATTGTGTTACTTGGTGAGATTGAAAGAAAAACCTGGAGGAATATTCTTTGGATTATTTGACATATGTACAGAACTATAGGATTCTATTTGTAGTTTTACTATGTTAATTAATAATTAATTAAAATTAATTTATAATTATAACTTTAATATATGCTTAGTAAAATTATACTATTATTTTAAAACTGAATTTGCTCATGTTTTACCTTTAAGAAATATTTTTCAGCAATCATATATTCTTCTTTCTGATTAAGTATCAGTTTATAGAGTTAATATTACCTAACTTTGATATGACTGAAAAAGATTATGCAACCAGGTGAAGAAACAAGACACATTTAAAAGTTGTTCAGACATTCCAAGGGGAGTTTATATCCATTAGAATTATATTTGGTATTTAATTATATTAAATTAGGTATTTGTCTGTGTGTAATATAATTTCGTCCTTCACTTTTGCCTTATAACACTTTGTCTTGGAAGATAACATCTGTCCAAAATCATCTGATAAACTTTATAAATCCAACAATTTAAAAATCCTAGCTGTCATTCCTTTTTTTTTATCCAAAGCACAATATAGATGAGTTTATTATTCTCAGTGTGTACCTGATTGGTACAGAGAGACAATGCCACCACTCTGACGTCTGTGTACTGACATTAGCAATTTTCAAAGAGTCAGACATCAGCCGTATCTGAGGTTAAGAATTTTGTTTTCTGACTTTTGATGGCTGCCTCATGCAAGAATAACAAATGACTATTTAATTTGAGATTAAAAAAAGAATTCCAATATAAAACTTAAGGAGACATATGTTATATTTTCATTATATAAAATTATGAGTTTTATAAGTAAAACAGAAATAACAACAAAAAGATTAGAAAAGGAAACCAGGAAACTAAGAAAATAAATTCTACATTTTTCAGAAATGTTAGTACACAATGCTCTTTCCCATCTGTCATCTCTATTCCAGAAATGTTTATTGTACCAACACTGAGAAGTATTTTGCAAACCTATTGAGTGACACATACCACAAGGAGATATAGTAACAGGTTTTTAAGATTCAGGATTCTGTGTATTTATAAATCAACTTTCAGTTTACCATAGCTAAAAGGTATCTGTGAAAGAAGAGAGGTTCAAACTATGCTATTCCTTGCATTCATGCAATGCAAATATGGGTGGGTTTTGTTGTTGTTGCTGCTGCTGCTGTTGTTTCATTACTTTTATACAATAGAGTAATAGATATAACTGAGGCTCATACTGAGTGAAAAGTTCTCCCCAGAATTTAATGATGGAACAGACGCTTAAAGTTAATTTCAGAAGTATGTTGAAAATAAATTAAGTAAGATGTGAAATTGAGTTATAGAAATATATATTGTTTATTATTTCTTACAACTTTAGTTCCAAGGTGGACTTTATATTCAGGTTAAAGAATACATGACATGAGGACAAAGGACAGGGAAAAAGTGGCTATATTTGAAGATGTACATTGCTGACAAAAAGGACCCTATTTGTGCTTTAAAAAAGAGCATCAATGAAAAAGTCCTTTTAAGATGTCATTGATACATAACCTACCATGTTATATTGTGTCAATGAGCATAGCCTAATATAGTTACTAGAAATAGTTCAGGTCTCTCCATTTCTTTCTTTAGCAAATTTTGATATGAAAGCTGAAAGTACAACTTTGCAGCAATACATTGTCTGCTTTATATTTATCAGTTGAGTTGAAGTAAAACATACTGTATATCCCACTGAAAATAATGCCTAAAGATATTCCTAAAAGTATTTACCATTTATCAAGGAAAAATGCTGCAATTCTGGCAACACAGCTAAAATAATTTTCTGAATACTCTAAAAACTCAGTACAGCGTAAAAAGATTGATAGGGAAAGGAAAGTGATTATTATTTTTTAATTGCAGAAAATATAATATTCCACTGAGCTGATGGGACAACTCCCTCAAACTGTCTGCTAAAAACATAACATGGATTTTTTTTTTCATTTATACCGGGATTGGAAGAAATACTTTTTTACATGGATTGCTTTAAAAATGTATTATTTTGTTTTGAACATTTTACAGAAATGTTTTATTTTAATACATTACTTCCCCAGATGCTTTTTTTTTTTTGGCTTTGGTTAAACTCTCACAATAACATCAGGCTACTTTCTTGGATGAAGAAGCAGTTATAAAATTGCAAATGTATACAAGTTGGCCCAAATACAGCCCAAATGGAACTATGACAAGCCCAGTGATTTAGATCAGAGAGGCTGCAGAGCAGAGGGGAGATTATTCACACACATACACAAAAACACATACAATTGAATTTCAAGGATCTGTTACAATTGAGAAACAGGACTGTTTCAGTGCAATGGTAGAATAAACAAAGTTTAAAGGGCGGGAAAGGCAAATGTAATGCAAAAGGTTTTGCTTATCTTCTGTACCAGCTCTCTGTTCTTTATATTTTAATAATAAGTTGATCATAACTTTAAAAACAGACAAACAGTCCTCTGAAACAATTGTGCTAAAAGATACAATGATCAGAAATGCTTCCACCAAGAGTGGAGAATCTTTGGCCCTCAACCTAATTTTAAGGGGCCCCGGGAGCAACTCCTATCAGCAATCAATTGTAGGAGAAGAGGCAGAGTCTGGGGCAGAGTTAAAAGAGTAATCAGTCTGGAGCCATTATGTTGCCACAAACGATCCAAGTCCAGCCCTCTTGAATTCCATTAACTTTAATCTAAGGCCAATTTAGTTCTGACCATTAGCTAACTAGCTTCTTTTGAGCAATAAATCTTTTTAACTGGGACTTAACTTGTGGTTATGATTCTTCCTGCCTGACATTATTTCAGTTTTACTGGCAAAAAGCAGTGTGTTGAAACCTGCTGAGCGGAACAAAAAAGAAACTAGGAAGGATGTCACAATGGATGAGCCTACTTTTGAAGGAGTTAGATCCCAAACCCCATCTGGGATAAGATCTTTCTTCTAATGAAAGGCAACTTTCAACAAGATAAAATGTACACTCATCCTTCTCTGCAGTCTTGGAGAAGATATCTATGAATTTGTGGCAATAGTGAAACAAAACTAATGATTGAAACTATTAAATAAATATTTCATTAAATTTTATTTTAAAGATATAGAAACTTTTGGGGAGAAATTTTGAGGAAAATGCATTCATCTTTATTCTCAGTGAACATCGTATCCACAAAAGTTGATATTAACAAAAGTACGTTGCTAAGTGATATAATAGAAAACTTTTCCCTTACCTTTATTGTACATATTTGTTGGTACTTGGACATCACTCAAAGTGACATTCACCGGCAAATTGTTGAAATGGTCATTTGGTTCAAGGATGAATTCCTTTCCTAGTTCTAAAAAGTTTCCATCTTCATCTCGTTCATTAATGAGAACAGCATTGAAATATTCATACTGAAATAGAAAACCAGTGATGATAAATCTATAAACTGCTTTGTTAATACACTTGGATAAAACCAAGTCAGTTTAATTTGGCATGGGTCCTACAATGTTAAATTTGATGTACAACAAGGCCAGAAGAACAATTGCATAAATTATTATGTAGAAGTAAACCATCACTAAACCTGAAAGCTATGTATACATTTTATTTATTTGTTTGTTTGTTTGTTTTATGACATTTTGTACCACAATGTCCAATTTGATGTATAAGACCAGAAAAATTGCATAAATATTATGTAGAAGTAAATCATCACTGAACCTAAAAAGCTATGTATACATTTTACCCCTCTCTCTCTCTCTCTCTCTCTCTCTCTCTCTCTCTCCCCTCCCTCCCTCCCTCTCTCTCTTTCTCTCTCTCTCTCTCTCTCTCTCTCTCTCGACATTTCTATCACTTCAGTCATAGTTAATTCAAAGAAACTCACAGTTTGGAATATTAGCAGTCTAAAACAGTACACTAGTAATCATAACATAAATGCAATAACGTAAAAAATAATCTATCTGCATATATTCAGAGCACCACACTTTAACCAATATGGTCTGAAATAAGAATGTTCTGCAACACTAGAGAGGAAGTGGCTATCCTTGACCCTGGGAGAGGCTATTCAATAAGAGGAGAACCCACAGAGAATGTCCACCTCCTGAATCCTGTCACATTTATTAATAAATGGGAACTCTTAGGAGTCACTACTTGTTTATAGGCACTGAGGAAGCAGATTCTACATCAAACAGACAACTCTAAAGATACTAGGCCCAAAATCAAAAATGACTTTATAGCCAATTTAAATTACACATAGAAATAAACTAACAGTTTATTTCTTGGACCATAGTGTTACCTGAGAGTAGCACACAAGCAGCTGCATTCTAGAACCCTGGTGGTGCAGTGGTTAGAATGCAGTACTGATGGCTAATTCTGCACAAAGACAGGACTTTGATCCTGGCCTGGTCAAGGTTTATTCAGCCTTTCATCCTGCCCTCCTTAGTGAGAGCAGTTTTGGTAGTCAGGATTGTAGTAATTAGGTCAGTCCCCATTTTTGGTAAATGTGAAAGGACTCAAGACATGAATGTTCTATGTGGGTACTCCACCTCTTATTGAATGCTTCTTCTGCCTGCTATGCACACCTCTGCTTCACTCCCCTCACCCCTACCTCCTCATTTCTGATCTTCTGGCCATCCTGCCAACACGGTAGTCCTATGTTTTGTTGCCCTGTTGCCCCTGCTGCTCTGCTGTCCATGACTCCTGCTGCTCTGTATTCTGCCACCCCTGCTGCCCCCAGATGGCATTCAGGGTCTTCTTCTTCCCATTCCTGACAAGGCCAGCATGCCCTGGTTGTTTAAGGCCTTCAGAAGGCCTCAATTTATTCTTAGAGGATAGCCAGGAATATCAATACCTACCAATTTTTTAGATTTAGAGGAAACATATGTTTGAAACCAGCTGTTGGAGATCACTTGTGGGAGAAAGCTTTGCACACATATATTCCATTTGAATTCCCCATGATATTAAACTGCTCTCAGAATGACTTAGCAGGGTTCTTTTTATGTTCTTATGACATTTGAAGGAGAAAGATTTACAGATTACAGGATAGATTTAATTTTTCTTCCAACATTAAATAACAGATAAGCAAAAAGCAATTTAGATAATAATATTGATTATTTTTTAGCATGACCTAGGTCAAACAGAGACTGCATCTAGCTCTTGGAACAAGTGAAGTCTCTGGTAACCAAGGCTTTTAAACAGTGAAATAAAAACAGAAGAGAGAATATAATGTTAAATATGTCATGTGTTTTGTTGTTATGGTACTGTTTTACCTTTACCTCAAGCATTATATTAAGTACTTTGTAATCATAGATACCAAACTCAAGCAAGATCTTCATACAATTTTCTATAGTTTCGTGATTTAGTTGCATAACAAAGATCTACATAAATTCTTCACCCAACCAGCTGAATATTTTTTTCCTAACAATTGACCTTAATCTTATTTGCAAGACTTCACACAATAATTCATTATAGCAATTAAATAATGATAATTCAACTGTTGATGATAATTACACTGTCTTTAAACTTAAGAAACTACTTATATTATCGATCAATATTTTGTATCCAATAACATAAATCCTCAGAATTTCAGGCAGAATATATCTTCCACTGCACTTTAAAACCATTTAAGAATATTGAATGCTGTCCTATACCAATTCAGATTTTACCAAATCCAATATTGATTGGTAATGCTCATCCAATGTTCAAGCAAATATTTTTTAAATCTTTTTGAAAATTGCTGAGACATCACTGGAATCTTCTAAAAGGAATGTATATGATCTACCAGAGAACTTCTGCCCTCTTCTTTAAAATCTTCTACAGAGATTATGCTATAGCTTTGCTATACAATTTCATTGAATTCAGAGTCTCTTTCAAATGCCAGGGGCATCTGAGTTAAATCAACTAGCAACTGGGGGAAAAGGGAAGCACATTCATGTATGTGGCTTTCTGTGCATAAAAATGTTATTTATAGGGGTTCCTCAAGCACTCACACTGACTTTCTTTAAGAAGAAATTATAAGAAATACCAGTTGTAATGGACTAAACATCAGGCTCTAAGAACTGAATTCAGAAAAAAGCTGCTCAATGTATGGTATGACCAATGAAGATATCAATCTTTGCTGGAATGAAGTCACTTGAAACAACTGTGAATATGAAGTGGATACACTTAATACCCACAGGGCTTAATTTATTCTTCTTCCTATCTCTCCCACAACTTAATGAACATTGCCTTATGTTCCTTATCCTTGGAGCTAAGTGAATACTGGTTGACTTAATAGATATTTCAGCCCTGAGAAATGTTAGTTCCTAGCATATTCTCAATTGCAGGAGTTCATCTATTTCAGCAATCCATGCCATTGATTCATGTGGGGTTATACTGTAATAAAGGCCACAGGCACTGACAGCTTGAACTTTGTGAACTCCTTGTTTCCTTCTTTAGTCAATTCACAACCAGTGAGGAGATACTCAGCTCTTTCTCAATTTCCCCTAGTATGTGTGACTGGAGATAAATTGTTCAAGGACTAATTCTAACCAAAATCACTCTAGCTTATCCAATACATTTCTTTAAAATATTTAACATTAGTGCTTAAAAAAAGATTCAAGCAATTACTCTTTGCATATCTTATTTCAGATATTTTAAATACAGGGTACATTCCTCAAATATATGTTTTGTTCAAATCTTAGCAGCTATAAAATCCAGTGGCAATGGAATGCCATTCCCAATACCACAATTTTGTTACATCCTACTGAACCAAAATACCTTATTCTGTTAATAAATCTTGGTACAATATTTTGGATGTAATACATTGATATTATCAGTTTCCATACACATATCCCAATTCTTCCATTTTATTCACAGATGAGTGTTGATTGATTTGTCCTTATTATATAGCAACTCTTTGAAGTCTAAAGTGCATTTTGTTTTAAACAGAATAAATTCCAGCAGTGGTCTGCATAATATTACTTGCACTCATGTTGGTATTGATCCATTGGGAATTTTTCCTAGATAAAGCCTTTCTGTATTCCTTCATTATCATCTTATCTTTATTAAAGCAGTTGTGCTCTAAATATTCAGATGCTGGATGATAAATATGTCTACCTTTCTAGACAAGCCTTTTTGTCAGATGGTAGATGCTGATGCGCTGAGTATAACTTTCAATGGAGGCATTTTAATATAAGCAGAACTCGATATAAGAAACAGAACTACATTATCACTTTATTGATCTTCCTCTTCCCATTTTAATACATATATGTGCATATTGTACAGTCCTATTTATGGTTTTTATCTACTCCTATGCAAGTCTGACATAGTTGCCTTTTAATCTTTCACACTCATAGAGAATTTCTTAAAATTTGTTTTCCATCTTCCAATCCTTCACAAACCAGTTTCAAGCCAATCTTCAATCATCTTCACTTCTATGGCTTTAAAATGCTAAAGGAAAGGCAGGGAAAATCATAAGCCAAACATTTATCCTTCCAACTGACCAGCACGAGACTTTTTCAAAATGGAATTCAAACAATGCCTTTCCTGAACTGCCATAGCTCCTGGAATAAACAAGCAGTTATAGTCATTCCCCTGAAATGTGTCCTTTCCATCAGCCCACCTGTGGTATGGATTGGTGTATCAATGCAAATGCTTCTCATTTGCTTTCCCAGATGTTTGCACACAGGAATGTCCTCGTTCCCAACACTGTCTTCCTTGATATTAATGCAGATCTTTCTTTTCCTCCCTTATTGTAGTATCACTGCTCTGGTGCTGCAATAATCAAAGCAACAGAATGTTCTTTGGACTGCTGGAGGTCCATACACATGTTTAACAAGGAAGAACAAATAATTCAGTATCATAGAAATAAAAATAGCAGTGTTTCTAGATGAAAATTATACACATAGTCCTTACAGCCCAGCGACCTACTAGTGAGCTTCGATGTCATATCCCTCTTCACCCAAGTGCCTATCAAAGAAGCCTTGACAGCTATTCAAAACAAATATAACCCCCCCAAACACATCTTAGATCTGACCAACCACTGCCTATCCAACACATACTTCATCTATAATGGACAAAAATACAAACAAACAGAAGGAGCACCCAGGGGATCACCCCTCTCACCTGTCATTGCAAACCTCTACATGGAACACTTTGAAACCCAAGCTCTAGAAAAATTGGATCACAAACCCAAACTCTGGCTCAGATACGTAGACGACATCTTCATAATCTGGCCACATGGGAAAGAAAAACTGGACAACTTCCTCACACACCTCAACAGCCTACACCCCAAAATACAGTTCACCATGGAAACAGAAGCTAACAACCAACTTCCTTTCCTGGATGTCTTAGTCTACAAGAAATCCAATGGCTCCCTAGGACACACCATCTACCAGAAGAAAACACACACAAACCGCTATCTGCACGCTCTCTCACACCACCACCCAGCACAGATCAACTCTGTAGCCAAGACACTCATCTCCAGAACAAAACACTTAGCTGACGAACAACACCTAAAACCTGAACTACACACTTTCACCAATGTACTAACATCCAATGGATTCCAAAGAAATAAGATTACAAACCTAATCCAAAAAGAAACCCCACTAAAATCCAAGACAAAGAACAAGAAAACGGCAAAGCCCTCCTCCCATACATAAAAGGCACCACAGACAGAATCAGTAAGATCCTCCATAAACACAACATCAAAACAGCATTCTGCACAAACAGAAAAATATCCACCATCCTTAGAAACCCCAAAGATAAAATTGAATTAGAAAATCAAGGAGTATACGAAATCCCATGCACCACTTGTCCCACCACATACATCGGACAAACCAACAGAAGAATAAGTGCACGCATTGAAGAACATAAGAACTCAGTCAAAAAAGAGGAACCAACATCTTCCCTGGTCCAACACCTTAAAGCCACAGGACATGAAATTGACTTTAAAAATACCAGAACCATTGCCAAAAGTGAACATTTTAATAACAGAATAATCAGAGAAGCCATCGAGATAGAAAAACGCCCACACAGCATGAACAAGCGAGATGATACCTCCCGCCTACCAGCCATTTGGAAACCCGCCCTTATTGACAAACGACTCCCTAACACAAAAAAGGATACCAGACCCACACTCACAAAAACCACACAGGAGGTCACCACCACACATCCACGCAAAAAACAAACCCAAAGCCACACCGATGACGAGGCACGACCACAAACCAGAAGCCAGACCACAGCTGCATCATTAGACAGCTGCACATTAGCCATTTCCCTCCATCCATGCGAAGATAGCATGAAGAAGCACGACCACGAACGCGAAGCCAAAATAGCAAGGCAGCCCAAAATCTTAAACCCCTCTGCAACTCAGACTAACCTGAGCACAACCAAACAGAACACTCCCCCAGCCAATCAGAGCACAGCCAAGCCCCTAACCATTCAGAACACACCTCCACCCAATCAGAACACAGCCAAGCTCCCACCCAATCAGTTCATACCCCCACTGGCAGTTAAAAGGAAGAAACAGCTAAGACCACACATTGCTGCTCGAAGCACGAAGCTGAAAACACCAGCCTGAAGATGACGAATGGGACTTCGTCGAAACGTCGCCAAGACACTTCCAATTTTACGCGGGAGAAAACCCGAACAACCAAAGACCTACATATATATATATATATATATATATATATATATATATATATATATATATATATATACACACACACAAAAAGCACTGAATATAAGGATAGCATAGAGATCTCACATGGAGATCACATTCATACGGTTTAATTCCTTCTCTCTTTTTCATACACACCACATCGATTACTGTGAGAAAGGAGGACAGTGTATAAATAGGAAAGGAAAAGATATACTAAGGGAAGTTAATATACCAGATCGTGTGTTATATGTTTTTAGAGAGGGTTTTAGGTGAAAATCTGTCTGTTCTATTTTGAAAAGAGTTTAATCAAGCAGACCACAACCTGGGTTCGCTAAAACTTCTAGAATAATGCTGAAAAGGATGTCTGAGGGGAGAGGTTATGGAAAGCTTTCCATTTAAGCAGAAGAAGCTTGGCTCTATAGCATGTTGTGAACATCTGCAATTGATTTCTAGGAAAATGATTGTTTGTGACAGTTGAAAGGTGGTAGAAGGAAAATTAAAAATAAAAATGGTTGAAAAACATGAAAAGCAAATCCATCCGGCACACCAAAACTACATTTGAGATAATGCCCTGGGGGAAAGTGCTAAAGCTTTATTTGCTGACAACAGATACTCAAATCCCTAAGCTCTAAGAGAAAATGACTTCAATTTAATCTTGTCAATAGAGGTCAACCTTTCATACAACCTTAACAAGGTGATTCTAAAGACAGCACGATATGTCATGTCCAAAATGTATTAGGTTAATAAACATATAACCCTAATATTTATACTAAGGCAATCCTGCGAGGATAACTTTTGGGACTCACAATGACATGAACATAAGGTGAGATCAATTTACACACCCAAAAGAACAACAATAAGAAAATCTGGACATAAGTTATAATACTGTAACAGAAAAATAACCATTAGCATTTATATAATGTGTTCATACAGAATTCATTCAAATAAATCCATAAAGCAGTATATCACAGAAATCTTTTTTTCATAATGCAGTAGGTTCTGATACTAACCGGAGTAAAACATTGCAATGTCATACCAACAGAGGCTATGCAGCACTACAGAAATAATTTGAAAAAGATCTTTCAAATATGTCGTTATCTGCATTTTTTAAAGCAGTTGTATCATATCAAGTAGGACTGAGTAGTGCAGAGTTTTCAGTTGGTGAGACAAAGTGTTTTTAATCTCTATCTTCATTTAATAGCTTTAGTTTGCATAATGGTATGTGATACTTTTCTTTTCTTTTGAGAGACGAGCACAATTCAGAGTGCACTGAAGATGTCCCCTTCTCCCTCCCTGAATGGAGACGAAACGTTTGCAGCCAAATCGCCAAGCTCAGAGATAAAACCAACAACCCAACTACCAACCGAAGCTACTAATATTCAAACACATCTCAACTTTTCTTTTATATTTTTGTTTAATGATTTTGGACACTGCCCAGAGTCACTTTTTTGAGTTAAAAAGTAGCTGTTAAATATTCCAATTAAATAAATAAACTACGTTATTTGGGGAAATGATTGGAATTTAGCAGACTTCTTGCTTTAGATGTTCAGATTTAAATGTATGAAACGTAATGCATTTGACTCTCAATAAAAGGAATGTAATAAATATAATAGTACAAATCAAAAAATTCCATCACCCAGGTTTTTGAACTTGAGAGGGTGCAAAGGTTGCAATTTGGGCTTGCATTTGTTTAGAATGCAGTCTAAAGGAAAATCTACAACTATCGTGTACAATGAAAGATTCCTTAAACATAGTGGGATTTCTGTGACATCATGCATAGCACAGTGCTCTGTGTCACCAGCTCAAGAACATCTAGTATAATTTGAAACCATGTCTTCAAGAAAAAATATTTTAACTAGAGAAAAGGATTTCTCCTACAACAGTGATTTTCAAAGTTGGCAACTTTATTAGGTTTTGTGGACTTCACATTGGCTGAGGAATTCTGAGAGTTAAAATGCACACAACTTAATTAGCCGTCTTTGAAAAACACTGTTCTCAGAATCATGAGAAATCCCCAATTGGAACAGAATCCTTAAAAAAAAAAAACCACCTAAGTTATTAATTTATTTTGAAAGGTGGAAATTAAATTTCATTTCTCAAAATAAAAGTACAAGATGCAAGATATGTAACAGCACCACAATCAATTCACAGCCAGAAGTCAATTAACTTTTACAATATTTTTACAACAAAAGTTGACAGGGTAATATTTTGTTGCAAAGAATGTGCATGTTCCCCACCTGATAAAATAATCTGAAACATCTATGAAACAATAAACTAGTATGACTACTGATGAAGAGCCATTCTAATCTAAATATATTTAGAACGATTAGACAGCCAACATTTAAGAATATATCAGATCACATAATTTCTTAAATGAAGGAGTTTTTTCCTAGACAGATTAAGAGCATTTATTATGCAATACAGATTTGTGTGACATTTTCATTTACTAGAAATCAAAGCTGTAGAATAGCTCAAGGCTTGAAGGATTACTCTAAAAACAATGCAGGTGATGAAATACAGTTGTTTTGTTTACTGTTTGCAAATAAGCAACTCATATGCCAAGAAAAAAGGTTTAAAAGTACAGCCATTTCTTAATGTTGCTTTGACTGCATATCCACCAGCGCAACTGTATTCTTCCATCAATGAGTAACATATGTATCATCTTAGGAAAAAACAATACAGATCTGCATACATGCATTTTGCATCTTATAATGTAAATGTATACATGAAAATGCTTGGGAGAAAATCCCTAACCTTTAAATTCTGTCCATTCTGTCCGTCTATTCCAGATTTGGAATCTTTTCGGACAGGAGCTACTCAGCTTTTGTTAGAGGCAATTTCAAAATTTCTGATCTTTCTTTTCACAGTCTTTTATCTTTATACTGAACTAGATGGCCTTTCAGTACAGAATGTCATCAAATGAAATAACCCCCTCAGTGAACTGCAACACAAGACCGTTCTTATCACTAGCAAAACAAAGCAAAGCAACCCAGAAAATATCTATCTACAAATGGTTTCAGTCAATGGTTTCAGTCTTTTTTTTTTTAATTTAAGTTTATTAATAATTAGATAGCTATTGCAGGATAGCTCACAACAGCATGACTTATAGACTAAAAGCATTATACAAGAACAACACAAAACCATTAAATATTTCTAATAAAAAGCCTAGCTGTATTTAATTATGAAGATTAAAATCTCTGATACATACTATGTTAATAATGGCATAGTTCCAGTCACTAGGAAAGCAAGGCATAACATCCATAGACTTGGGATACAGATTACCTGAGACAGTTTCAGGTATTGTTTTTGCTGTGAAACAAATTGTGCCACAATTAGAAAACCAGCACAATCTGAATATTTACTACATCTCACCCCAACACTCAGTTTCTGAAAACATTAAAATTATAGCCTTTTTTTTTTTCAAGAAACATGAGAAATGCATAAGGATCTTATTTCCCTTGTGTATTTGGTAGTGGATTTTGGGCAAATATGCTTTTAGCAATCTAATAGTTTAAAATTTGAGGGGGGGAATCTACCCAAAATATGTCATCATTGGAATTCAGCATTTTATAAATTGAAGCTGAATAATCATCTGAGTAACAATTGCTACTGAAGTTGTGGGAAGGGCTATCTAGAATTTTTCAATTTGAAGAGGGGGGACAAACTGTGAAAGATAAAATGGAAATGGAGGTTTATAAAATGTGCAGATTCAAGAATTTCTGGGGCTTGTTTTGTAATAAAACATTTCTAGATAGTTAGAGCAAAGTAATTAGCAAAGTTTCATATAGAGTGATTGCCTTTCATTGAAAGCAATCTTTTTTCTTTCTTGTATTAAGAAGTTTTATAAACTCTGAGTTACTGGAACTATAAAAAAGAACTCTAAATGATTCACATAAGCAATGTTTATATTATTTTGGAAAGCATTATTTCAGCTATTGAGGTGATATTAGTCCCATGCATCTCTCTCTTAAATATGACAGGAAAAAAATACAATCCTGCCAGGTGTAGCTTTTCCTATCCTACAGCACTTCTCTTCATGAAATCTTCCAGATGGATGTCTTACCATACCGCCAATAATGTCCTCCTCTGATGATACCATAAAATGCCTGCAGTTGCTCCAATTTCCCTGCACCTTTCTTCTATGATCTTCCATACTGCAAAAAGTCCAGCTTTTCTTCACAACTTAGCCATATTCATGATGCCACTCAAAAGCCCTGATTTTATATTTCTGCATAGCGAGAAGACATTTTTTGGTGATTATCCTACCCTTCTACATTTAAGAAAATCCTGTCAATTTCTTGCCCACAGAGGTCCTTCACTTATATGATCAATCAATCATATCAATCAATCTTCTTCAACATACAGGCAAGTAGCATACATACAGGGCATTTACAGATCATGTCTTTTGTTTACAATTCATGCACTCAAAGTAGATCACTAGTGGTTATATTCAATTAGTTGGATTTCACCATATAGCAGTTTCTAGAAAACAAATGTAGGGGGAGCAAACCACTAGTGATCTACTTTGGGGGAGGTTGGGGGACTTTGTTCACAGGACCTGAAATTATCAGACACAATGGGAGAAGGACCAGTGAGTGGGTGTCAAAGAAAACCACTACTTCATCTGCCTGGAGAGCAGCAAAGACAATTACTAATTGGTCAAGTTGGTTGCAAGCACAATGGCATCCCCTACTTAATGAAATGAGCAGAACATAACAGCATATTGTTTATTTATAATTATTATTATTATGGTTCATTGCACTGTCAGCCAGATGTTTAGACTGGATTTGGCATTGTTATACAATTATTACTCCAAATGTTCTGACTACAAAGTATATGCAGCACATGTGAGTCATTGTATGTATCTTTATTCAACAACTCATTAGATTTAATTCTTATCCCATCACCAAGGAATAGGTTTCAATGTCTTATCCAACTTCCCACAAGACAAAGCTTCCATAGAGTAGTCAAGAGTCCAACAGGCTAAGCCCTATAATTGAAGAAGTCTTGACTGGAGTATCTTCATATTCTGCTTGCACCAGGTGATTAGGATAGAAATAATGTAGAAAGCCACTACCACATTCACTGTCAAGCACAAGTGAGATACTGAAGAATAGACTAGATTGCAGTGATCCTAGCCAATAATGTAAATTATGATGGTAACTGTGCAAGATCAGATTTGTGGGATTTTGCAACATTGAAAGATATAGAGATTATCTATTTATTATATCTGTTTGATATATTGTGCCTGTTTATCTATTTATCTATCTATCCATCCCTTCATCTGATCACTTACTTACATTGTGTATTTCTGGGGATTTTACTAGAAGATTTATGAAGCAGAATTGGATGCATATCTCCTTGTCTTAAGCATGGGAAATAGAATTTTACATTTCCATGTAGTGGTTGAGCATGTAATACAGAATTAGGAAAGCATTTTTTTCTAATCACTGAAGAGTTATAGTTGGGTCATACTTTGTTTTGCCCTATCCTTGGTGGGATCTTTGTGTAGAATAAGATGACCTTTCTCATCTTCATTCCAAAACCTAGAGAAGCAGATGTTCCTTAATTGTGAGATGGTCTCACCACCTGTTGCAAACAATGCTTCTTAAGTGTGATGATCTTATCCTTGGCAGGAACCCATAACCTTGAACCTCAAAGACTTCATTCCGAGCAGAAGTAGGCAACACATTCCAAGATCTTGCTGGGTTTTTGGAAGGCCCTGAAGACTTGGCTCCACCATCTGACCTGAAGATCAGAGTGATGCTGAGCCCATTAAATAACTGCACTGTTCTTGAGGGCCTGTGCTATCTAGTGATTGTACTGTATGGCTTCTACATATTTAAGTGTTTTAATGCTTCTATTGTTTGTATGGCTGCTATATATATATATATATATATATATATATATATATATATATATATATATATATATATATAGCATATACTGGATAAATATATATATTGGGGTACTGTTTGTTTTAATTGTAAGCCACCCACAGTCACAAATGTGAAATGGATGGCTACATAAACTAAATAAATATGTATGCATATAATGCATCATTATTATCATTGATAAAATCCAGTGAGATAAGGTCACTGAAGGCAGGTATGAGTAATGATGGTTAAGAGTCTATATATGCTGTTCAGAAACCCCCATGAAACACTTATCATGTTTGATAATGTTTTATACATCACAATGTTTACAGCATGTTATTACATGTTTTATTTATTTTTGCAATTATGGATAGAATTACATACCATCCTTAAAGCATTCTGTACCAGTTATAGGTTGGGGTAAATTCTGTTGAATTATTTTTCTATTTTCTTATAAAGTTTTGGAAGAAAGACCTACATACTCATTCTAGTGTAGATACAGCTCTGAAATCCAAATGAATCTGCAACCCAACTTGCTGGACGGGGGACAATACACCTAGATATTTCTGGAAATTATATCCTGTCTTTCTGCCAAAGGACAGAGCTGGGAAAGATGAACTTCCCCTTCTCTGAGCCAGGTTTCCATAAGATGGAAGTCATTACTTTCATTTAAGATTAAAACCTGGATAAATTTAATTTGCAGTTGATCTAGCACAGACATGTCAAACACAAGGCCCGGGGGCTGGATGCGGCCCACGAAGTGGTTTCATGTGGCCAGCGAAGCCATCCTGGAAACAGTGAGGGAACAGCCCCTATTGCCTTGGCCCTGGCCCAGGCCAGCCAAGAGCCAATGTACAATTTTGTGGTGGCCATCTATGCTGAAACGCATTCAGTCTTAGCTCCACAAGGCCATCTGGAAACAGTGAGGAACCAGCCCCTGCTGTATTGGCCCTTCCCCCTGGGTGCATGCTGGGGAGGTGTCACCCTTTGGGAGGAATGAAGAAATGGACCATGCCTTGCCCCGGTCCCATCCCCTTCTGCTAGAGACCCTCAGATCTGTCCCACTCCTGCCCAGGCCTCTACAGGCACCCTTGACGTGAACGATGTAGAGCTGGCCATGCCCACCCAGTAAGCCACACCCACTCCATACACACCCACCCAGTAGGCCGCACGCACCCTGCCCCCTCGAGGGCAACCGCAATGCTGATGCGGCCCTCAATGAAATTGAGTTTGACACCCCTGATCTAGCACTAAAAAAAACATGATGTTGGTCTGAAGAATCTTTCTTTCAAAACCTGCAATGCCCAGGTTTCATCTTTTCATATTTTTAACATTTGAGAATTTTTGATGGGTCTAATAAATATGGAACTACACACCTTCTGTCTAAGGTAGTCATCTTCTTCCATTGAGTTTGGTGCTTCAGAGGAAGTACGTGCAGCAGCAGCAAGGGAAGAAAGGGACAACCACCTAAGCCAGGCAGATCAGTTACATTAACCATGGCAATTATTGGGTAACAGATGTTACAGCCAGACTGTCCTCATTCCCTATTCTCCCCTGGTTTTATGACACTTTTGGTTAACCCTTACGCACAATCAAACCAATCATCCTTCTTTATGATACTGGATGTTGATGGGATGCCATCATCTCTAAGGGCTCCACAGATAGTTGCAATGAAGATTCACATCTAGTGGCCAAATACACTTGACAAAGAATGACTTAGCTTTATATTATATTTGCTAAATTATCTGCAAAGAACATTGTAAAGTTTAACACATTAGTTTCAATCTAATCTAGACCACAGGATCCATACAGAAAATCCCAGGTGATGCATCAAGTTAATAGACATATTTTCAGCTCCCACGTACATGTACAATTTTTTTTCTTAAACTAGGATCATGAATGTGTTCTTCTTCCATCCAAATGTTTCCCCAGACAGGTTAAAGCACTATAGTATTAGTACTATCTGAGAGGAAGAGAGTACTCAAAATAAAGAATAGTCTATAAAGCTGCCCTTAATTCAGGTTTTCCAGGTCAAAACTCTGGTTTTATGACATAATGTTTGCAGTTTCCAAGGATAGCATTTGATCCAAAACCTTTATATACCAAAATTAAATCCAAATAATCTTCCTGCATAAATATAACAGCATTGTAATCTGTTACTTTGCAACTATATTTTTGTTATTCCATTTATAATGAAATATAGAATGACTCAACCACCCAGAGATCATTATATGACTGCATATGATAAATTGCAAAAAAAAAAAATACATAGTGAAAATATTTATATGTATTTGGATTTTTGCAACTTACTGATCTGTACTTTAAATCTGTACAGATATTTAAATCCATACAGGGATTTAAACCAGATTTTATATTTTATTGACAAAGAATGTAAAATTTGGTTCTGTTCAGCCTGGCAGACTATTCTCAAGTGTCCTAGCAATGTGGAAATAATACAATATCCAAGCAAATGCTCAAGAAGATCTTATTCCAAAAATTGGACTCAAGTCAAAGCATCAATTAAATTGAACATTCAGTCATTTTGTGTTCCAGTCCTCAAAGTAAACTTCTGCTACAACTCATAGCAGCCTTTACTGTGCCAACATACTGATTGATGATGATGATGATAGACAACAACAACAACAAACAACAACAATAATAATAATTGGAAGGGACTTTGGATGTCTTCCAGTCCAAACCCTATACCATTTCAGACAAATGGCTGTCCAGTCTCTTCTTAAAAACTTCCAGTGTTGGAGCATTCACAACTTCTGGAGGCAGGTTGTTTCACTGATTAATTGTTCTAACTGTCAGGAAATTTCTCCTTAGTTCTAGGTTGCTTCTCTCCTTGATTAATTTCCATCTGTTGCTTCTTGTCCTGCCTTCAGGAGCTTTGGAGAATAGCTTGACTCCCTCTTTTTTGTGGCAACCCCTGAGATATTGGAACATTGCTATCATGTCACCCCTAGTCCTTCTCCTAGTCCTAATGAATGACCAAGGTGTGCTGATGAAATTAGGGTGCCATCTTGGACTTTTGTAAAATGTCTCCTGAAAACAAGATCAAAATTAATCTCAGACTTTATTTGAGATACATTTTAGTAGTGAATCTATAAGTGGAAGTCTTTCATCTTTCTAAACCAGAGGTTTCCAACCTTCAACCGGAGGGAAAGAGAACAGCTTCCAAATTGGTGCACATGTGCACGCAAACTGCGCTGTGTGCCCCGGTGTGGCACTAGCAGCCCCCTTCCCGCATGTGCAAACAGGCTGCGCACTAGCGGCCCCATTTGTACAAACGCAAATGGGCTGCACATACCACCCAGTGCTAGCGACCCTGTTCGTGCATGCACAAATGGGCCACGCACACGTACCTGGCACTAGCAGCCCTGTTCGTACATGTGCAAATGGGCCGCACGTACCCGCTCCACTAGCAGCCCCATTTGCGCCTGTACATATGCACAAATGGGGCCATGAGCATTAGCACAAGTGGGGAGGAGTGAGTATACACACACACACCAGCCAGCCATTTCTGCAGTCTGCTGCCCAAGAGGCCGCAGCCCATATGTGTTGAGAACCCCTGTTCTAAACAACTTCTGCCATATCCTAGTAATTATGAAAACAGAGGCAAGGGGCAGCAACAATATAGATTAACAACTCACACAACTAAACTTGGCACAGAGGTTACAAAAACCTTATATTAGGTGATTGACTAAGTTGGTGATACAATAGCTATATAAACAAGGTTTGTTTAAAACAGAGCCTTAGAAGGCAAAGAATGATCAGAAATGTTTTTTTAAAAAAAATACTAAAGAAGCCAGAATCTGTTCTATAAATCAGGTTGAGCAATCCCATTTACAGAAACAGAGGTACTAGCTGGTTTTCAGCCCCTCATTCCAAGAATATGTGATGGCATATTCTGACTACTCCTGAAAACATATTAACAGTTTAAAAAAAATATAATAAGGGAGGATGAAAAAGCAAAGAACAAAAAGTAAATTTGGAAATACTGATGTATGAACACAAATATTCACATTTCTGTGTAGAAAAAAGTAATCCTAAGGAAATATTTTATTCCTAGCCAAGAAATGGTGGTCAGATTGAATATGCCAAATGTTAATTGAATGATTCAGCAAAATTTTTGCCATTGTGTTAATTTTTCTGCTGTTACTGCCGAGAAGGGAGTGGCCTTTCTTGATTCTGTTCAGACTAATTGAACAAAGTAGGCTCATGAGTCAAGCTGCTCTAATTCCCTTTCCAGAACACTTGAGAGAACTCTATATTCCACATCTGTATACTTCTTATTTCCAATTTCCATGGGACTTTATCTGAGTAGATGCATCTGAAGGAATGTGTATGTACTGTATATGGATCCATGTATGTAGATACTGACACGGGAAGAATTTGGCAACAGTATAACCTCAGGATATGAGAAGCAATCATGTTAAAATCTTTAAACTGGGTTTGAAGAAAATATGGCTTTTGAGTTGACAATAATACGAAATGCAAAAGATTTGGAACTGTTTCTAAGTGTATAAGATAAAGAAAAATGGAGTCCACATTTATCTATGTCTGCATCTTATTGGGGATTTAGATTGGTCATGACAAATAGTGTCTAAAAAGAAACTGTTTTATATCTAATGTACAGTTTCTCTGAGCCAAATTGGAGGCAAAGAAGCAAAGAGAAGAAAGTCATGCAAAAAGTGGGAAAAAACTTCTACATCCAAATGTGAAATCCAAAAGCTGTGTTTTGGTTGTGTGTGTCTGCATACATGTGTGTTTGTTTCTTGGCAAATGGCTTCCTGCTATACTTTGCTCTTGTTCTTTATAATTGCTACCAGGATATTCTAAAAAGAAAGAAGAAAATATTCTATATATTTTAATAAGAGATTTTATCAGTCTTTACTGAGAGCCATTGAGCCCTTCAATGAAAAATCTAATACAAGCAACATCAATTTTTTTAACCAATCTTATCAATTATTAGACAAGTTTAACTTTCTTCACTTTAAGATGAATCAATAGGTGAAAAGCATAATTGATCATTATTGCCAATTTAGTACCATTTTCATAAATAGTAATACTACTTACTACCTCTTTTGTTGTTTTCCAGACCATGTGAAATACTTTTTGGACCAAACTTCCTTGTTTTACTCCAGAAAGCACAGTAACTTTGTTTTCTATCATTAGCTTTAAGAGCTTAGGTTATTTAAAGCTCTTTATAACAAAATCCACCTGGAAGACCTCATTTTCTACCCCATATATCAAACTCTCCACTTCTTTCCCTTTTTTTGATTGTTTTTCCCTACTTTTTTTTACAGACAGTATAAAATTTTCAAGATGTATATAAACGAAGAAATTTTGTATATCTAACCCAGTGTTTCTCAGGTTTGGAATTCTGGAAGTTCTCACATACTAAAGTTGCCAAGCTTGAAAATAACTGATTTAACCCAATGTTATATATAGTGAGGGAACATAACATGGTATCAATGTGATTTTTCTACAAAACCCAGAGACCCTGGCATACCAAGACTGCATATCCTTGTTCTACTGTTAGCAAAGCCTCTCAGTGTGTCAGACAGACTGTTTCTCAGTTCTGTCTAGCTCAGTGTTTCTCAATCTTGACAATTTTAAGCCATGTGGAATTCTGGGAGTTGAAGTCCACATGCCTTAAAATTGTCAAGGTGGAAAAACACTGGCACTCTAGCTGATATTTTGCATACGTTTGGAAACTCCAAACATCATCAGGGCTAAGGAGCCAGTAAACAATGATGACTTAAATGGGTTTTGCCGGCATCTGCACCCGGCTCATGGACCGCGTCACCGGTCCCGGCCGGTTAATTAGTGTTCCAGATGTTTCTTTATTACTCTCCTTACGCTTCCTTCTATGGTTCTTCCGGATCATTCCTTCCACTATCTCATTACTGGTATTCATCTCCACCACCCCTTTATCCTTATTTCCTTCCATAGCAGATGCCGGCAAAACCCATTTAAGTCATCATTGTTTACTGGCTCCTTAGCCCTGATGATGTTTGGAGTTTCCAAACGAAAGCTTGGCAGCTTTTAGTAAAGTATAGTTTTATATTTATAGTCTCCTGGTGTTCGTATTTTATTTGTACCATAGACATGCCCAGGAGTCGTATTTTTATGCAAATTTATATATATGAAGCACCAGCCTGAAGATGACGAATGAGACTTCGTCGAAACGTCGCCAAGACACTTCCAATTTTACGTGGGGGAAAACCCGAATAACCAAAGACCTACATACAAACACCTGCAAAAACCTCAGAAAACATATATATATATATATATATATATATATATATATATATATATATATATATATATATATATATATATATAAAAACATTTAAATAAGACCTGGCACTGATCTGTAAAATGAATCTTCCTGTCTTTCTTCATTGTCTTGATGCAATCGTCCCAATAAAATGTGCTATTGTTTAACACCACAACCCCTTTCCTAATCAGCAAAGGCATTCTTTCTGCTTTCAATTCAGTTTCCTCTTGATTATATATCTTCATTCTCTTGTACGCCTTGATAAAAAGACACTTTTGACAATTCCTCATAATGGAAACATTCTGAATTTTGATATTTATGTCTCATAATGGAAGCTACAAGGGTTTGTTTCTATTTTTCCTGCCTTTAAAAACACAAAGAAAACTTGCTGCAGGATTTTGATAGAGATAATAGCTTATCTGAAGCCTCCAAAACTTGTAGTTTAATAGTAATGCCTTGAGCATCATGTCTATGGGGACATGAAAGTATAATTAATTCTCATTTTATCTTGCTCTTCAGTATATGCTGCTGGCCAATAAATGCCAGAATGTGTAGTGTGTTTGCCATGGAGGAATCTTTCACATCAGTTTGTTATATTGAGATTAATAAATCTCTTAGAGGCAGAAATGCTTACCACATTCAATTGATCTTCACACCTTTATTTTATTCTCCATCAATAGGTCTCTGGGTCTTGTAGAAACTAAATGCTTTTCTGTTCTCTGAGCTGGAAGGTATGTTTCTGGGTTTGTTTTAACCATCAGAAAGAAGCATCTTAGTCCCTGTGCTTCTGAAAGCTAATCTATCTCAACTGCCTGGCAATGGCAAAAATGGGCCTAACGAACTTAACAGCAGGAAGAACACTCTGCTAAGGGATGCTTCTTGTGGCATCAGGTTGGTACTATTAAGTTTTTCAAAAATCCAAGCCCTTTGTGCCTTTCCTCTTCCTTTGGTGGAAGAAAGTACTAATAACAGCAAAACCACGTAAACAAAGAGAAACACCTCCTACAAGTGAGCAATGCACCCACATGTTCTACATCCAGTTAAGATGAAAGGTGCAAGGCCTTAATGCTGCTATCACTAGTGAGGCTGGAAGTGTTTGTTGACTTGAACGGAGAATGCTGAATTCTTAGGTCTGCCTTAAATTCCTAATGCAATTTGCACAAAGCCCCCTGACACGGCACAGCACATAGTACATAGCTGCTGTCTGGACTTCCCACCGTTTTTACTGAGCCTTCCCCAGTTTGCGGGGTGACTTTGTTCCTCTCTCTCAGCCCAATTCACCTCACAGGCTTATTGTATGGAATGTAGGAGGAAGAAGTACTCGGTATGTTCACCATCTTGAGTTATTTAGAAAAGTAATAAAGGTGGGATAAAAATAAACAAAATACATTCATGGATGGCTAGAGAAGAAGAAAACAGTAAAACTGCTCTGGGGAAGACATAGAATTACAATCACACCCAAACCTATCAGTGGAGAATCAAAGAATGATAAAATATGAATGAAGGCACATGTATGTGTCCCTGGATAATGTTGCAGGATCTAATCTCAGTCTGTCACCAGGACCAGAGGTTTATTCTTCCAAGCTTTTGAACTTGTGCTGGTGCCCAATCTTGGGGACCTTCTCTTTCTCCAGAATGCTTTCCACACTCTGGAGAGAGAGACAGAAGTTCCCTGAGGATGGGCTCCAGCACAAGTCCAAAAGCTTGGGAGAATAAGCTTCTGGTTCCAATGAGCATCAAAGATTGGATCCTGCAATGATAAAACAATTGTCTGGATAATGAAAACATTTGTTGTTAATTGCGAAGTCATGTCCAACCCATCGCGACCCCATGAACAACGTTCCTCCAAGTCTTACTGTCCTCTACCATCTTCTGGAGTCCATTTAAGCTCACACTTACTGCTTCAGTGACTCCATCCAGCCATCTCATTCTCTGTCATCCCCTTCTTCTATTGCCCTCAATCTTTCCCAGCTTTAGGCCCTCTCCAATGAGTCCTTCCTTCTCATTAGGTGGCCAAAGTATTTGAGTTTCAACTTCAGGATCTGGCTTTCTAAAGAGCAGTTGGAGTTGATCTCTTCTAGGACTCACCGGTTTGAACGCCTTGCAGTCCAAGGGACACGCAGGAGTCTTCTCCAGCACCATAGTTCAAAGGCCTCAATTCTTTTGCACTCAGCCTTTCTTATGGTCCAACTTTCACAGCCATACATTGCAACTGGGAAAACCATGGCCTGGACTTTTGCTTGGTGGGTTAATCTTATGCTTTCTACCTTAAGCCATCTCATGGATCAAAGGTCAGTTGATCAGCACCAAATCCTTGTTGCAAATCACAGATGTCAGATTTGTTTGTACCACTGGTTTGAGTTTAATTTTGCAGAGTCAAACACCCCCTATTCATGTCACAGTATTGCACAACAGTTTTCCTGGAAGTGTAAATTACCAGCAAAGCAAATGAACAAATCTACAAAGAATAATTAGATCCAACTATGACATATGACAAGCAATTACAGAGTCACATACACAGACTCATTGTTAAACTAGCTCCAGGCCTGGAAATGTCTTCATATTTTTCCACAGTTTATAGAGGAATTTGTATGTACAAAGTATATAATTAGTATTATTAAATGTGATTAATTCATACTGTGAGAAAATGTATAAAGAACTGAAAGATAGCTTGGTGGATTCCCTCCCTTTCTCCCCACTGAAAATGCAATCAAGCGTGTACATATTTGTCTCCCTGAAAATCCAAACAAAGCCAGATCACAATCATGGAATCTGGCTTTTTTCTCCCCTAGCTCAAGTAACGTAAGTCCCATTTTTCACTGTCAGAATCAGTTCTTTATTTGAGTCATATCATTTCACAACACAGTTATTGGGGTCAGCTGGCTTACCCTGATATCATTCCCGGTGCTCCTGCATGTCATTCTTCCCATTCCATTCTCAGGTTTTTATTCATCTGCTCATGCCAGTTCAGTGAAGTCACATTTCTTCCCTTCCCTTCCCTCTCTTCCTCCCTCCCTCCCTTCCTTCTACAAAATCTCTTCTAACTCTCTTTAGCCAATAAAAGCTGAAATTTTGAGTTCCCATAAAACCAAGAACATTAAGTTATCTTTTGCATGTTTACTTCATTTGATTAAAAAAAAAAATTCTGGGTTGCAGATTTGAAAAAGTGGGTAAATTAGGTTTCACTGACTTGAAATACTTGATGTTTCTATCTGTCCTTTGGTACAATCTTGGCAGCCCAGAGCTGTTGCAAAATCCTCAGATGCCCTCCATAGTTTTTGGCTGAACCTACCCTGTTAAGCCTGCAGTATGTATAAAATTCAGATATGAAATTACTTGTTACTCCATACTATCAAAGCAGACATACATCTTTATTTAATCTTGCATAAAACTATCTCTGTAAAACAACACACACACCCTTATAATCTGGTAGATTTACTTCAGTTTGCTTATCATCCAAATCATTCCACAGGGGATGCTATTTCCTCTGTTCTCCATCTGAGCTGGGCACACTTAAAGAAAGATATATTCATGTGTGAATGCTGTTTGTCAACTTTAGTTCGGCATTTCGTATGATCCTTCCTCAGCATTTATTAGATAAACTGGATGTTTTAGGCTTCAATAGTTCTTTGTGCAATTGGGTTCTTGATTTTCTCACTGATAAGCCCCAGTATGTATGAGTTGGGACTAATATTTCTAACACCATGTTCTTGAACATGGGTTTTCCTCAAGGCTGTGTCCTAAGCTTGTTGTGGTTCACCCTGATGACCCATGAACTGTTGTGCAAGGTTTGCTATCAACCATATAGTGAAGTATGCAGATGATACAAGAGTGTGGGCCTTATTCAGGATGATAATGAGGGTGATTACCAGGAAGAGGTAGAAGCTTTGATGAACTGGTGTAATAAAGACAGTCTGGTTTTAAATGTAGGAAAAACAAAAGAGATCATTGTCAATTTTAGAAAAGGCAGGCACAGCCATATACCTCTGTGTATTAACGATTTAACTGTGGAGGTGGATAGCAGTACCAAATTTCTGGGTGTGCAGCTGACAAGCAGATTAATTTGGTCGCTCAACAGTGAGGTACTGATGAACAAAGCATAGTAATACCTGCATTTTCTGTATTGTATGAGAAAAGCAGATTGCTAAGACCCTGACATCCTGAACATAAAGTGTTTCAACTTCTCCTCTCTGGATGTCACAATAGAGCATTGCACGCCAAAACAGTTAGATGCAAAAAAAGTTTTTTTCCCCCATGCCATCACTCTGCTGAACACCTAATTCCCACAGCACCATCTTAGGCAGTATGGCTATTATCCTTCTCATCTTCTCATCTTTCTTACCGTATCATCTTTCCTACTACCTTCTCCTATAGGTATCTATGATTATCACTTGTTGTTGTATCTTATGATCAATGATTACACCTCCTCTCCATGATCACTTTTATTTATTACCTTCTGGGAGAAGGCTTTGCAGAATCCTGAGCAGAACAACTAGATTCTGTAATAGCTTTATACCATATAGTATCAACATTTTTAACTCTCAAGTCTCTTTTTTCCATTATGTGTTCAAAATGGATTGTGATATATGTGTATGTGTGCATCTATAAATATGTGTGTGTGTGCATATATATTTACACATACACATACCTGCACATACATATTATATATACATACTTACATACACACACACACACACACACAAACACATATATTCTTTTGAGAGCAGGAATTTCATTTGTTAATGAGTGACAGTACATTCACAAAACAAAGTGACAATAAAGGTTATCTCATCTCATTTCATCTTAAAGAACATTTCTGAAAAGAATGCTGGAACATATATACCACATCTACAACCATACTTTTACTTTGGAAGGAAGGAAACGTCAACTCATTAGAACATGATTAAGTTGTTGACCAGAGTGTAACAATCTCTGCTAGAATAATTAAACTAGGCTCCTTCTTTGTTAAATGTTGAACTTTTAGCATGAAGACCCTGAAGAATTGCCTCTTGAATAGAATAGAGCTGGAAGGGACCTTGGAGGTCTTCTAATCCAACCCACTGCTCAAGCAGGAGATCATATACCATTTATTTATTTATTTATTTATTTATTTATTTAAAACTATACAAGGAAAAGTGAGATACATACAGATATATTTAAACATGCAGTAAAGGAATGGAATTATGCATAATTATCCTACTAGCGTCTATGTTTTCTCAAGGTATTGTCTTTCAGATACCTTGGCTGGCTGGCAATAACAGGAACTTTATTTCAGCACATAAGTTGGGAAGAACCATTTTATATCTTTACTGGTGATACTAGAGAAGTTGTTTTTGTGGCTGTTGCATTCAACATGGAGCAAGAGATTTATTTTTCAAAATATTGTCTGGCAACTTTTTCAACAAATTCATTTTATTTGATTACATGGCATTCCTTCAAAACATCATTTTCCATTTAAACTTGAGAAACACATTGTGAATTAATAACATGTTGAGAAACAGGGTCTAGTCAATTAAGAGTGGAAATACATAATACATGCCAGATATTTGTTTCACTGCTATGGTGCAGCAGAGATGATATATACAAAACTAAAAGGTCTCATTTGCTGATGACTACAGAAATCTCTCACTGACTGAGCGGAAGACCATTAACAAACAGATTACTAAATCACATACTTTTAGAGGCTGTAATGAGGATTTACCGTATTACACATGTGGGAAAATGTAAACAAACTCTTAGGTTGGGAGAAATGACCTATATACTTTCTGATTGCCCAATTACTATTCATCTTGAAAATGCATTTCATTGGCTTCTCCACCATCATTACTTACCTTACTTCCTGAACCACTTCTCTGAAGAGCATTTTCTTCTTATGCTTTTTTATGTTCTAGCATAAAGCTGGAGATCAAAACTGCGATCCTATGTACAATTGCAACCATTTCTCAGGCAGTTCCCCTCCATGAGCCTTCTTATACCCATCCTAAACTCTTGCTCTCCAGCCCTAGAGCTACTATCTCCTTTTCCACTTGGCCCTGGCACATTTGCCTGCTGGCAAGAAAGACAGCCTTTGAAAGAATTCAGGAGTGAAATTTAACTAGACAACTCTAGGTATGGCCAGAAGGAAAGTATAACACTGAGAAAAGCTGAAGCACCAGAATTGAGGGTTTATAGCACAAAGGACACCCGGGCGTGGGTATAGATGGGTAGCAAGTCATCAACTTGAGTGGACCCCTAATATATTTCAGATGCTGAGAATGGGATACCTCTCTCTCTCTCTCTCTCTCTCTCTCTCTCTCTCTCTCTCTCTCTCTCTCTCTCTCTCTCTCTGTATGTGTGTGTGTGTAGTCAAAGAATCAAAGAATCTCTGGGTAAGCCTGATATGGGGCCTATTCAATTTTATATAGATTATATTCATGCTTTACTATTATTAATACATGCTAGCTATTTCTCTCTGTTCGTTGCTGCACACAGAAGCATCTATCCTGTGTGCATTGATATTGTATGTAGAAGCATGTTACTATGGTAACAGGATTTACAAATGAATCTCTCTGCATGATAAGGAAGCTTTCCAGAAAATAAAAATCAAGCCAAAATTCACTGTTGAACTGTTTTCTGTATGCTGTTGTTTATACTATAAATGTAACTGAATTTATGCTCTATATAAAATAACCAAAACTATCAAGTATAAAATAAAATCAATCCACAATTAAAACAACACTAAAGCAAAAGCAGCTTTAAAATACTAAAGACCAGACTAGAAATGTTAAATGTTACATATACAGTAATGAGGGAAAAAATCCTGTTTGAAATAACGTCTTCAAAAGGAGATTGGCAACTCTTTAAAAACATAAAGAGAGAAACCAGCAATAAATGTATCACCAAAACAAACAAGAATGATGATGTTTTAAGAATATCCCTTTGTGCCCCATTACAAACATGACCACCCATCTCCAGGAAATAGACATAAGACTAAACTATGTCATTAAAAAAAATTGTAATCCTCTGTGGAGAGATTATATTATTATTAATCTTTGTAAATAGATCTGGAACCTTTTCAGATGAAAAGCAAAATAAGATATTTTTCAATAAATAAACCAACTCTTCTGTTCTACCTGCTTCCTTGGAAAGCTGGGAGAATGAGTTTAAAAGAAATTTCTTTTTATTGACTAGAAATGATTATTGTAATATCCCAAAGCTGAATATCTTAATTATGGTTTGGGAAAATAAGTAAGGATTAGCAACTCTGACTACATCTTTTGAAAAGAAAATCAAAATATTCACTGGTCAATAATGAATTATAGGCCCGACAGCTATAATAGTCTATGGTAGCCAAAAATCAGAAGGAACCCGGTAGAAGAGTTATCCTGTAATAAGAGGGGCAGCCGATACATTTAATAAATAAAAATAAAATAAATAATTAAGTAACATCTTTTCCAGCTAATTTTATCAAAAGGTATTATTTCTTAAAAAACATATGCTTCAGCATTGTTTCTGATAAATAGGTCTAAGTGTCACATGTTCCGACTAATGAAGCACTTCAAAGAACTTTCAGGCATGTTTCCTAAAATCTTTATTGCAGAGCTACAGTTTTGCCGGTCGCCATGATGGACTGGTTGATGCCAGAATCTGAACTTCCTTTCGCTGGCATCAAGCTTTCCTTGCTAAACCCCTCCCTTCTCATGCAGTCACAGGTCACATTATCCAATTAGTGAGAAGGTCAAAAGTTTGCTTCCTCTTTCTTTCCTGGGATTTCCCCCCCCCCTGCCCAGTCTAAGCTAAGTATTAACCCAATAAATGCCAGACAGTTTTGCATATTGTCAAAGCAAGAATATACAGTATTTGCAGCATTGACACTAAGTAATCTATAGGAAGGTGTTATTTTCACTGTGTTATACAACAGTAGTGGAATGCCTAACGTTAAATTGTATTATTTGTTTGAAGACATCAGAAACATACTCTTATTTGGCTGAGCAGATGACCATCCTCAGACAAGCATTCAGAGTAATTGTTAGTTTTTATTCTTTGTCACAGATGGAAAGCAAAAGTATTAATGAAAAAATAATACTTAACAGCCTGTAATTTCGCACCAAAGAATTTCAGTCTTTTATTATAACCTCTTCCTAATGTCTATATAATTGCTAGAACTCCTAGAAATATGATTGATATCTGAAAGGGACCAGTTGGGGAAACCTAATTTAATGGCTCATTTTCCTTTTGTCTACAGGATCTGACAGTATGTCTTTATTATATTTCTTTAACTCTAAAGTCTAGGAGTTAAGAATAGGAAAAATTGTGTTGGTAAATGGTAAATTCTTGGAAAAATGGGTATGTTTCATAAAGAAACATTTGAAAAAATGGGTATGTTTCATAAAGAAAGATTTATAAAAGCACTTTCCAAGTATTTGCTGTACTATGTATTTACATGGAATTTTACTTACTTGGTTTAACTAACAAATCAGGGTCCAGATTAAATTCTTTTACCTGAAGAGGTTGTGATAAATTCTTATCAATACTTCCATACTCTGTTGCTTTTTTCTGTATGATTTCTTAGTTCAGCTCTGATTCCAGAAATAGATCAAAACTCAAAAAATGACTTTTGTATGGAAATAAGACGGGAGAAAATAAATATATCTCACTTATTTTGTGAATTTTTTTTTAGTATTAAAATTAACTTTCAACCCTGCATTATAAACATAAATGAACTGGTATGCATACTGCTTTAAAAAAAACATTAACAAGTCAAAAAGCAGATGTATTTATAATCCTTAAAAAATCCCAAAATTTTTGTAAACTTATAGGAACTTTAATAGTAGTTTTGTTCTAAGAGTAATGTTTTTCTTTTATTGGCAGGCTATTATGCTAATCTAAGGAAATATTTGTTTACTAACAAGCAGAGCTAAAGATCCAGATAAGGATAAAAAAACAAGTACAACAATACATTACTTAGAGATCTTGACAATATACTTGTGAAGATGTATCTGTAATTTCTAAAAAAGAAAGAATACAAAACAAAATTCAAAATATAATATAATACAACATAAATAATATGTATAAAATGTACAAAAAGTCAGGGGGGTAGTTTTGAAAGGATAGAAAGGCAAAGCAACAACACAATATAAAAACAAAATGTTGCAGATACTTATATTTTCTTAAATGATTTCTTTAAAAGTAACATAAAAATTTATCCTGCTGTATTGGTATAAAACAACAGTGGCATCTAGTGGCTAGTAATATTATAGTATATATAAATTACTTTTTAACTATCTTCTATAAAAATGTAAGTGCATTTTGTAAATTATATTTTAGCATCTGGTCATTGCTATGCTCACAAAATGTGGAAGAAAAAATGTTATGTTTTGCTTTAGTGTAAACTTAATACAACCCAGAATTGTTTCAGCACAGTATAAAAGTGTTACCTCTGTTTAATATTGCGAGAATTACCATATTACTTGTACTGAGATACTAAACAGAATTGCCATATTATAAATCAAAGTAATTAATATCCAGGTTCCCCCCCCCTTGAATAAACCTTTCAGAAGGCTTGAATCCCAAAAGTTGATTAAGAATTGGCATGAAAGCAAGCTTGATGGCTTTGGGCCAGTCCCTCTCTCTTAGCCCAACTTACTTACAGGGTCATTGTTGTTATAAGGAGGCCTGGTGGGGCAGTGGTTAGACTGCAGTATTACAGTCTTACTAACAGAACGTCCTAACCGCGCTTCGCAAAATCCAGGAAACAGGAACGTTGCAGTATTCAACAAGCTTTATTCACTATGTTGAAACTAAGTTAGCACTGGAACGAAGCTCCATTCATTGCCCTAAATACATTCCTCCACCACACCCAGAGTACACACCCCAATTGACGGTTAATTGGTCATCTGGAATCCACCTGTCCCCCTCCCCATACCTGCCTTGTGATAGTCCTCCACCCTACCTACACCCCGATCCAGCTAGTACTTATGTTCAAACCTTACATTGAGTCCACGCCCCGATCCAGCTAGTACTTATGTTCAAACCTTACATTGAGTCCACGCCCCGATCCAGCTAGTACTTATGTTCAAACCTTGTATTGAGTCCATGCGTTCCGTTCACGCCATTCTCATCCCTAATGTCCCACTCAACCTCTTCCTATAATACTCCCTCCCGGTATCCAAGTGTTGTCAGACCCAGCGTCCCAGTTCCCATCATTCACAGAGTCACGGTTCCAGCAACATAAGCCATAACAGTTTTAACAGCAGTCGGCTTCTCCATATTCCATTTCTATGTAGCCTCCGTCCGGTTATGTGCTGGCAACATAGGATGTTCATGTGATCCGTTCGGCCGCCGCTGTTGGCGATGTAGCTCACGAAGCTACCGGACTCGGCTGGAACACAGGGTTAACTGGAACATTCTGGACTTTGGAAGGTAAGTATCACGCTGGGTCTGACACTAACTTTGCCCACTGGCAGAAGTTTGATTCTCACCAGCTCAAGATTAACTCAGCCTTCCATCCTTCCAAGGCTAATATAATAAAGATACAGATTATTGGAGGCAATATGCTGACTCTGTAAACTGTTTAGAGCAGGGGTGTCAAACTTCAGCCCACAGGCCAGATGCGTCATGCCGAAACCGCATCCACCCCAACTCTGGCAATGGGGGGAAAGTTGCGATACGTCACAACATGTCACGTGACATGGTGAATTTGACATACCTGGTTTAGACAGTGCTATAAAGCACTATGGAACAGTATATAAGTCTAAGTGCTAATGCTATTATGTATTTTGCTGCCTTGAGTTGTTTATAAAGACTGGGTAAAAATCAATCCGGCAAATAAATAAATAAATAAATATAAAATAACTTAAAAATGCATTTGAAAACTATTTCTCTGGTTGTTCTCTTCAGTATTCTGGCCGGAAAATTAGGTGATGCTCCTTTTTGTTCTTATTTTTTTTTGGGGGGGGGGAGTGTTACTGTTTAATTTAGGTGTCCTAGATTATATGCTATTATGGTCATTTTATTTTTTTTTACACCACCCAGAATCATGGTTGTGAGATGACAGCTCAATAAAATAAATTTCAAATTGGCCACTGTGAAAATCAGACAAATATAGAACACTGTTACTAAATGTTACAGTTACACAATAACTAAAACTGGCTTGACTTTTTTTAACTAAAGGAAACCACACACTTTTTCAGAAACCTTTCTGCAAAAAAACAAATTTCATAAAAAAAAGAGCTCCATCATTTCTCATTCATTAGGTTACCACCAGCTTTTCTCTAGACACAGAATTTTTGGGGCACCATCTATAAAATGATGTGATCGTTCACAACAGGACAACAGGGGTACAACAGCCTGATCAATCAATTTGAATAGTCGATTTGATCTGATTCAAATCAATCTGAATAACCAATGTGATTCAGTTTTTTGAATCAATGATAATTATGTACACATGAAACAATTAAATCTGAAGAGGTCATCTGGAAATTTTAAATTAAATGCTATCCATATGCCAATGACCTTCTAGCTTTGTTTCTTTCCATTATCTCTATAAGGAGCAGTCTACCTCTCAAGATCAAGATCAAGATCATTCTCAATTTCAAACCCAGAAACCCAGATATCTTATACTTCTGGTTTCCTTTAATGGAGATCTTGGCAGTCAGCTTATCAGTTCCTTCAAGTTAGTTCCTTAATTGTGCTGCACCTGATCATATGTTGTTTACATGCAGTCATCAGCTACTTATCAAGATGCTGTTTATTCAGGTGCTGTACAAGTTTAATTGTAATCTTGCCTTTTGACTGCTTTATAGCTTCATTGGTTAAAAAAAGAAAACCCCTTGCTTTTTCTGAGTTACAAGCTTGTATGAGATAAAGTACTTATTAAAGGAAAAGAAAAGAAAAGAAAGGAAAACTCCTTGATCCACAGAAAAGAGATTCACAGGGTCCTATTTTAGGTTGTACTCCTCAAATTTAGCCAAGGTCTTTCCAAATCAGATAAATGAAAAACAAAAAAACCTGATAATTTGCTGCAACAATCCTTCAATATCTTGAACTTCAAAAGAGGTTAAGGATCTTTTCAATCCAATATAGAAAGATCTGAACTAGTTGCAGTTGTATTTTGAATACAATTCACATTGTTAATACAACTCTTGTTAAACAATTATCCTTCATCACTGATCTCCAGTTGTGGAATGTTCTCTTACCACAATTAAAATTTGCCTTCAGTCTGTCTTTTAAAATTGGAGGGGTTTTTTTTCAGTCTACCTTTTTTCTATTCATAACTGTAGCATTAAATATTTCAGTATTTATATAAACATTTCAGTATTGCTTTTAGCATTGTTTTATAGTTCCAAATCCTATAAATAGTAGCATTTTTATCTGATTTTCTATGCACTGCCTTATCGAAACATGATTGTTTTATATATTTAAATAACATTATTGTAGTTAAATACTTGAAATATTACTTTTACTAATGATGATGATGTCATTATAAATTAATTATTCTTGCTTACTGTATATCACTTTGTCTATTGAATTTTGGATTTGTTTTCTAATTTCTGAATTAGGCAATCCTGTAAATTAAACATCTCCTTAGCTGAGATGGTAAAATAAATGAAGATTATCTCTTGCCTGGGTAAGTTTCCAGAGGCAAATAAGACATTGGCATGAAAATGTAAACATGGTATTACAGGTATTCAAAGAGTCAGCATGATGTCATGATTAAGGAGCTGGACTACAGCAGGAAAACCCAGGGCCAATCTGCTTTTAGGCAAGGAAACTAGCTAGGTGACCTTGGGCCAGTGACTCCCTCTGGGTCCTAACAGTTTCAGCATCTGTGACAAGCTGGTTCAAAAACAACCCCCTTCATCATACCAAATCTTGAAACCTTTCTGAGAAACAGAAAAGTGCAATGCAAAAAAAAGGAAGTATGCAACTGTGAGACTCTGAAGATACCATAATCTGAAAATACGGAAGACATCTGCAAAGAAGACAAAAACCAGGAATCTTGTCCAAAAGATCCTTGTGGGAGGTAGATAAGAAGAAAACAACTTGCTAAAGGTCAAAGGAGAAATGTTACTACAGACAAAGGAGACCTTGCAAGGAGGACACAGAATCCCCTAGATACCACTGACAGTTATCAGACTTGTGATTCCACAAGGAAAGAACTTTGGGGGAATAAAAGGATTCTTTAAACCCTCGCAATCTTTGAGTGATCCTACATCCCATCATCTAGCTCATTTTTTCTGACCCTTAGTAACGTGAGTTACTAAGTAACCCTAAGTAACCCTTAGATGCGTGAAGCATGCTGGAAGCTGAGGTCCACTCACCTTAAAGCTGAAAAGACTGAGAAACAGTTTTAGCTAATGCCTTGCTGCCTAGGTGCAAAGGATATTGGTAAATGGGATATGTGTGTGTTTGAGTGATTGTGTGTTTGAGTGACTGTGTGGGTGGGTGATGGGGGATAAATGTACATTGTAACCAGTAAAATTTTGCTGCCACTTTGAATTCACTGGGTCTTTGTTCCTTTGTTGCTATTTTTTCACTGTTCATTGGGGGGGTGGCTTGTATGCTCTACCTGGAAAACCCAGGTAGAAAGCAGAAAGGAGCTACAAGACCCATGGGCCTCAAGAGGCTGTGTGTGCATGAATGAACAACCATAAGCCAAACATGGGATGGGAAGTAACACAACCAAGCAAAACAAACACTAAGAATACCTGTAGTATTCTAGTACCTGTACATATTAATCCTAACTCTAACTCTGTCAGCCACAGAGAAGAGGATGTCATACAACTGCATTCTGTATGAAATGACCTTCAAGAAGTCATTCGTAATGAGAATCAGTTTGGGGGGGAATGGTGTCATACAACACATAATATAAAGATGCCACTTAATCAATATTAAATAACAGCAGGGATGATAAGTAACTCGAGGCTATTAACTAACATGGTTGGATTTTTTTGTTTACAATTCACATTTTTATTATGATGATGCTCTTCCATAATGATGGTAATGATATTTCAACTACATTCATTCCATTAAAGATCTATCATCACAGGCAACATGTTAATTGACATTAGTATTTATGACTATATAATTACATCAATTGTCAATGAACAGTGAAAGGACTTTATTAATATTAGCAGTTAAGATATGCATGAAAAGAAAATGTGAATTACAGTGGCTGTATGTAATTTTAATTACTGTTAAGGTTTCTGATTTCTACTGAAATACAGAAAACTGTGATTGAAATATTAATTTGCATTAAGGCACTGTTTAATATTTTAGGAAAAAAATAAAGTAGAAAGTCAACACACTAATTTACATTTGCTGTTAAGTTTCAAGGTATTGTTCAGGAGCTTCAAAAAAAGAAGCTATGGGAACAATTCTTTCCATACAACAAACAAACAAAGAAACACACATACCTTAAGCACTCAGGATTACATTAAGATTTCTTGAAATCTGTACATTAATAAAGTTAGAATAAACTGAGAGAAAAAAATACATGCAGGTATGCCCAGTATGTTAACATATTTGCTATTTTCTAAGTCTCATTTTTTGTGTTACATCTAATTATTACTGATGAACATTTTAGAACAGCTTAATCATTTAATTTGGCAGATTTGCCAAGGAAACACTTTGATCCTACAGAAGAGAAAGTTGGCATATATCTAGTGCAGCAGAATAGCAACTGGTAGTCAAGGTAAACTTTCCTTTGAATCTAGTTTAATTTCTGGAGACCAGACAGATACATTCAGATTTTGTTTTTTGTTTTTTAGCAACAACATGAAATGATGCAGTATCGCTTTCTTACATGGGTTTTTTTCAGCTTACAAATTTGGTATCTCTTATCCAAATGTTTAGCTTTTTTCAAGATCAGTACAACTACCGTGGTTTTATGTCACCACTAGTTCTTCATATATCAAATTTTATTTGAAAATTACTTATTTATTTAAATATTTATAAAGCACCATCTTATAACAAACATTGGATGGCTCCCAATCAAAAATAAAACAACATAATAACTATATTAAAACAATAATAATGAACTTTTTGCTAGTCAGCTAACTAAGATATGTAGGAAGCACATCACAATAGTAATGAGGGACTTTAACTACCCTGACATCAACTGGGAGACAAACTTTACACCAAGTGGAAGATCAAACAGATTCCTTGAAAACCTAGCAGACAACTTTGTCTCCCAAAAAGTAGAGAAGGGAACTAGGGGATTAGCCATTTTGGTTCTAATTCTCACTAACAGAGATGAAATGATAGAAGGTGTTGAAGCCACAGGAACTTTGGGAGGAAGCGATCATGCAATATTGGAATTCAACATTATGGAAGCACAAGCAATAGAACACAGTCAGACTAGAGTCTTGGACTTTAAGAGAGCTAATTTCAATAAACTTAGACAGGGCTTGGGAAGGATTCCATGGATGAGAATCCTCAAGGGGAAAACAACTCAAGAAGCTTGGGAAATTTTGAAAAGTGAGATAATAAAAGCCCACTCTAGAACAATAACAATAAAGAGGAAAAATAACAGCTTTCAAAAGAAACCAGCATGATAAATTGAAAGATAAAAAGGACAAGTATAGAAAGTGGAAAGAGGGGCACATAACTAAGTCAGAATATCAGCAAATAGCCTGAGCCTGCAAAGATGAAGTGAGGAAAGCTAAGGCTCAAAATGAACTAAGGCTTGCGACCAAAGTCAAAAATAACAAAAAAAGCTTCTTTCAACATGTAAAAAACAAGAAAAAAGTGAAGGCAATGATTGGTCCATTAGTGGGTAAAAGTGGCAAGAAAGTGACGAGCAACAGGGAGAAAGCAGAACTATTTAACTTCTTTTTTGCATCTGTCTTTACACAAAGGGAAAAAACAGACCAACCTACCAAAAATAGTGTCAAAAAAAACAGAATAGAAACACAAGTTAAGATAGGCAAGAAAATGGTAACTGAGCACCTGTCCAGCCTAGACGAGTTCAAATCACCAGGACCAGATGGATTACACCCCAAGGTTCTCAAGGAACTGGCAGATGTGATCTCAGAACCACTGAACTATATTTTTCAAAGATCCTGGAGCACTGGGGAACTACTGGAGGACTGGAAAAGAGCTGATGTAGTTCCCATCTTCAAAAAAGGGGGGAAAATGGACCCAGGAAATTCCAGACCTATCAGCCTGACCTCAATACCTGGGAAAATTCTGGAAAAGATAATCAAACAATGAATCAGCAAACACCTAGAGGCAAACAAAGTCATTACTAAAAGCCAACATATGTTTGTCTAAAACAGATCATGCCAGACAAATCTTATTGCATTCTTTGACCAAGTGACAAAATTAGTGGATCAGAGGAATGCTGTGGATGTAATTTACTTGGACTTCAGTAAGGCATTTGATAAAGTAGATTATAACCTACTATTTGATAATATAGAAAAATGTGGGTTAGACAGCATCACCACAAGATGGATCCATAGCCGGCTGAGCAGCCGTACTCAGCGTGTGGTCCTCAATGGAACCGCATCTACATGGAGGGAAGTGTGTAGTGGGTGCCCCAGGGCTCTGTTCTGAGCCTAGTGCTCTTCAACATCTTCATCAACCATTTGGACAAGGGGATAGATGGGGAACTCATCGAATTTGTAGATGATACCAAGCTGGCAGGAATAGCCAACACTCCAGAAGACAGGCTTTAAGATAAAGGAGGATCTGGACAGACTTGAACACTGGGCACTATCTAACAAAGAGGCAAGAAAAACCAAATGTATAGTATAGTATACCTTGCTCAATAGTAATAACTGTGAGAGGAACCTCGGAGTCCTAGTGGACAATTACTTAAATATGAGCCAGTAGTGTGCTGCAGCTGCCAAAAAGGCCAACACAGTGCTAGGCTGCATTAACAGAGGACAGAATCAAGATCATGTGAAGTATTAATACCATTTTACAATGCCTTGGTAAGGCCACACTTGGAATACTGCATCCAGTTTTGGTCACCACAATGTAAAAAAGATGTTGAAACTCTAGAAAGTGTACACAGAAGAGCAACAAAGGGGACTGGAGGCTAAAGCATATAAGAACAGCTGCTGGAATTGGGTATGTCTAGTTTAATGAAGAGAAAGACAAGGGGGGACATGATAGCAGTGTTCCAATATCTCAAGGGCTGCGACAAAGAAGAGGGAGTCAAGCTATTTTCCAAAGGCAGGACAAGAAGCAATGGATGGAAACTAATCAAGGAAAGAAGCAACCTAGAACTAAGGAGAAACTTCCTGACAGCTAGAACAATTAACCAGTGGAACAACCTGCCTCCAGAAGCGGTGAATGCTCCAAAACTGGAAGTTTTTAAGAAGAGACTAGACAGCCATTTGTCTGAAATGGTATAGGATTTCCTGCCTGAGCAGGGGATTGGACTAGATGACCTTCAAAGTCCCTTCCAACTTTATTATTATTATTATTGTTGTTGTTGTTAGAACCAAATACATTAAAAACAATCCCCCATGTATTCATTGAAAGATCCCCACATTGCAGGATGCACCCAACTTCCACATCATGGTTAAGTTCATGTTGTTCATGATAACAAAGTTCAAGGAAGATTGAAAGGGGAATTTGTACATTTGGCAGGACATGCTTAGGATCATTCTTGCAAATAAGAATCGTACACAAGCCCACCTCATTTGATCTGGTAGGGAAGGCATGTTACAGGATCCATCAGCCAGGGACTTACATTTGGTGGTTCCTAGAAGGTGGGCCTTCTCTGCTGTGGCACCCTTCTTGTGGAACATTCTCCTCCCTGAAGTTAGACATGCTCCTTCCCTGCCCATAGGGAAGTCCCTAAAGATCTGGTTATGTCATCAGGCTTCAGGAGGGTTTGAGGAGCCAGAGACATTTTTAGATGACTCCACTGTGATTTATATTCTTGCTCTTTTTGTGGGGTTTGTATATTTAAAATAATGTTTTATAATATTTTTATCTGAATATTTCTCTATCTTTTTCATAAGGATTGTTTTTATTTATTTTCTGCTTTATTCAATTGTATGTCTCCCAGAGTTGCTTTTTGTGAGATGGACAGTCATATAAATGTGTTAATTAAATAAATAAATCTTCCCCTTCAAAACTTCCAGATGCAGATTTTAAAGAAGGGCAGTAAAACTCTCAGAGTTCACAGATCAAATCAAGAATCAAAATGAGGGTTTGAAAAGTTCTTATCAACAGGGAACAGATAGATCCCAAGATATGGTTCAAACTGAACAATATTTTTTCATTCTATTGATTTGTATGAATTTTTTTTCAGTGATTCAGCATTTTCTCTCATTCCTTCTGCCTTGTTTCAGAATGTATATAATTTTCTCTCTGTTTTCAGATGGGACACTATCCTTAAAAAAACCGTGGAGGAATAATTAAAGTGTGCTTTATGTAAATGCCAGAATAATAAACTGCTTATTAATTAATTTACTTTCAAATATATTAATTGAATTAAGAAGGGCATGCTTGAATAGCTCTGGAATGGAGCAGAGAAATGAACAGTAATTTCATTTTTCTAACAAAAGCAGCATTGTTATTTATCATATTGTAATTAAAAGAAATTCAATGTTTTTTTTTTAAATCTCCACAATTGTAATGATGTAAAAATGCAGGACACAATGCACCATGTACTGATACAACCTCAATTTATTTGAGAAGAACTACAATAATCAAACATTCTATCTGGGATATGGTTTTATCAGAAATAATTGCAAAATTTCAATGATTAATTAATTGTTTGAACAGTATGTGAGCCAATGCTAACAACAGATATCATAAAATTTGCAATAGACTAGACAGACTAGACAGCTTCAATTATCTTACTTCAGATACATTTATGCAAAGACCAAGGTCTCTGGAAAAGGCTCTAATGCTGAGAAAGGGTCAAGGAAAAAGAAGATGAGGAGGAACCAAGTGGACAAATTCATTGGTAATTCTGAATTCGTTGGTAAATCTGAAAAACAAGTGGATCACAGTGAAGAAAAATGTATCTATCTGGTGCTAAAAGTTGACACTAACTGGATGGCACCTAATCAATCAAGAAGTGTTGGGAAAAAATTCCAAGACCCAGTAATGTTCAATGTTGTATTGTTTTAAAACTGTTGTTTTTATGTTTTTTATTCTAGTTTAAATATTTTTTTTCTGGAGAACTCAGTATGAACATTCTCAAATTTTTATACACACACACACACACACACACACTTATAGATTGAAACTGACTGAAAAGATCCAAACACCAGAAAAGAAAGATGAAGCTATAAAGTGACTGTAGATAAATAATTATTCATTATTCTATCTTTTATTCTCTGTAATTTTCCAACAATAAATAGATGAATTCCTTCCAAACACAACTGAAGACCAATTCTATTTGTATTAATTTACTCTGAAGTAAGAACATGGAACTTACTGTCAAATAAAGTTTCTGAGTCAAGCTTAATCTTTCACACTACAGTGCTAATCAGATGCATGATGACATACAACATCAGCAGGGGGAGCTCTCCCTGCAGCCTTCTCCCAACCTTGTTAGAAACACCAGGATGCAAGTGAGAGAAAATCTGAGAATCAAATTTCCAGTCTATTTGGAGTGAGCTAAATTTAAGAATTACATTGTAAAGAATCAAAAGTCCATTTTTATAAAAAAGGGGGGGGGTTGGCATCCACATCTACATAATGTTTACTAGAGAACAAATCATAGCAGGTCATGTGGATGTTACCAGATCTGTAAAACAAACATTCCACATAAATATTTCTGTACTTAGATTTCTATTTCATAGAAATTGTCGTGTCCAGAATTGGATTAACTCCTTACAGTGTAGTAATAGGGAACAAACAATCTCCTTCAATATACTACTACTTATAGTGGACTAATTCCCATGAGCAGGGCTTTTTTTTCTCATAGAACGCCCGGAACGGAGTTCAGGCACCTTTTTTGGATGGAACCTTGTAAGGTAGGCAAGGCGGGTTGTATGATGTGTATGAGTTCCGGCACCTTTTTTTTTTTTTTTTTTTTTAGAAAAAAAGCATTGCCCATGAGTATTATTTCATCACAGAAAATGGCAAAAATAGTTGTTCTGAAAGAAATTCTAGGCAAATTTATTGATAGACTGTTGGATAGAAAACAGACTTATGGCTTATTGCTACCTAATCAGGGTGTGTATATCCCTATCTCACTACTGGTCTGCACCCTTCCTATTTCCCTACTCTAATTAATTTCAAGAGAAAGAAAATTCACCCTCAGGCCTTTCCCAATCAGCAAGCTGCAGAGGGAAGGAGACATGTGTAAGACAAAACAAAGAAAATAGCCTTTTCGGCCACTTTACAAAGATTTTAAAAAAATAAAATACCACAAATGAAATTTAAAAGGGCTGAAGGTTGAAAAACAAGTCCTTTTACACAGAACAAAACATCTAAGATATTTTGAATCAGATTTTACAATGCTGTCTGTAAAAGGAAAGATGGAGTTTTGTCTTTCCTTGAATGCACTACCAATTTTATAAATTCCCTTCCAAAGTAAAGGAGCCCAATCATTACTTTCCATTGAGCAGAAGGCATTATAAGCCTTGCTGTTGTTGTGTTTTAATAAAGAGCCACCTCAATTTCTTTGAAGAGTGGCAGTGAGATTGCCGAAATCAAGATTAACAATTGATTAGTTTAATGGCCCATGACAACAATAAACAATAAGGCCTCTGTCAGATATTAGATTGTGCTGCTAATGCTGCCAACTCAAATGGCTTTTAATTTAAAAGAACTCAACACTTTTAAAAACATAAAAATTTAAGATATGTGCAAATTCTGGAAAAAGGCATCTTAAATCATGAATTATATAACAATGCTTTTGCTTGATTTGGGCAATCAATTCTTCTGGCCATTAAAAAAAATAGAGTGGAATATTAAAATTACAGATACTATCCTTTTTATTGTAAACTTTAATAATACTTTAAATTATACTAAAAGGGAAATGGATATTTGAGCTATATTTAAATTCTGTCTTCATCATAGATCTTTTAAATATATTTGAAAACATTATTTCTATGTGTTTAATTTTAAACTTTTGCACTATCTTGGTCATAGTATACACTGCAACCCGTTCATATAAATACACTGTGCTATAATCTGGAAATAAAACCAACACTATTTTTGTGCAAACATATGCTGCAAAAGACCTGAGATAATGTATAAAGATCTAGTCAATATGCATCAGAAGAAAAACATTATGGAGCTAGGAAAAAAGGAGAAAACAAATCTACAAAACACTGAAGCAAATTACATAAACAAATCAGGCTTTTTAATGCAACAAGAAATAAGGCAGGTAAATTCTCCTGCATAATTTTGCTACCAGTATTTAATTCATTTTGATAAAACAGAACTTAACAGAGAAATTATTTCAATGGAGAAGAGAATTTTGAAGGAATTATCATGATAGATGTTAAGTAGTCTTGTTTTTAGCTCTTTAGCTGAGTTGGCTAAGGGTTGACTATAAAAGTGATATTTTTTGTAAAATTATCTCATCAGCAGCTTCAAATTTCTCTGCTTTCCTAGCCTTCATTCAATCCTATGAAAGACCTTTTCCCATTAGCTTTTTTTTAGTCAGAGGTGCTGATTAAAACAGAAATAATGTTGAACAAACAGTGGCAGATAACATTAATCACATTGAATTATTCCACATGAAATTGCCAATGGCAAGTTGGCCATAGCGTGTTGTCCCATGGCAAGTTAGCCACAGTGAGATGGCTATGGCGAGTTGGCTTTAGCAAAATGGCCACAGTGAGATGGCCGTGACAAATTGGCCATGGCAAATTGTCCCATTCCACACTCTCACCAGTAAATGGGAGTCCTGCTCTTTATAGAAGAATTTCTCCTTCACCTGTTGAAATTTGGACAAATTGACAACCTTATTTTTTTTCTCTCCAGAAATGCCATGCTTTTCCTTACACAGCCACTGATGCCCAGCTACAAAAAAATATGTGATAAGTAGAGATATGTAGTGATATATAGAAAATGAATTTTACTTATTTTTTCCTTTTCTCTTATAATAGTTAGAAAATTAAGATAGCCAAACTGGATATCTGTCCTCAATTCAGATAAAACTAATACTTTTTTAAAAAAATATAGTCAATAGTTAAATGATGGAACTTGCTATAACAATTTGGAATTTGCTATACATCAGTGGGTAAATTCTTGGAAATTAAGCAAATCCCAATGGATATTTGTTACAGCAGCTTATATGATTTCCATAGCAGAAGCATCAGGATGCTTATAATTCATTTCCTGCTTATGTCTTCCCATAGGCTTTTATAATGTATTATTACCTAGTCCTTTCAACTTATTGAACTTCTAGTAGGATTTATATTGCTTTTGAGTTTATTTACCATCAAATATTTTGAAAAACAACTTTTTAAAAGAATATTCTGTCACTTTAATAAACATCATATTGCTATTGTTTAATCACTTCTTTACAACAGCAATTTTAAAATGACCATGGTTTGGATTCTATTAAGAAAAGGCATTTCCATTCTTTACCAACAGTTCTTTTATAGGTTCTACTCTATTGCTATGAATAGTGGTAGCAATTCATGAAACAGAACCTTTTGATTATAATTGCTAAAGTCAGATTTTTCTTACCTGTAAATCAGCATCAAATTTATGTTTCAGGTGAGCTTCTTCTGCAGCTTCAACGAGGCGCTAAACAGAAATGTAAAAAAGTAAAATTACTTCCTAGAAATCTGATTTTCCTCCCATATTGATAATCAAAATGTAGTTTTTAAGATGAACTTACTTAGTTCCACTATACAAATTGCTATAATATTTGTTTTCTGTAAAGAAAATGACTTGGGATGAGGGGAGACATGTGCAAATAGGGACATCAAATCCTTTGTGGTAATCTCGGTCATGTTAAATGTTCCTATATATGAATATATTAAATACTAGGTACTTTATGCAATGCAAAGACATTTTTTTCCAGAGTAGTGATTTTCTTGGGTACAGTCATGAATATTCAACCAACTTCATTATAAATTTTTGAAAAAGTCTAAAATGGCTGTTGCAGGCATTTTAAAAAATGTCTCCCCTCTTCTCTATGTGAAAAAAGCACTGAAGTAAAAGAGGTCAAAGGACTTTATATATAATTGAACTTCATGTAAAATGTTTCAGTGATTTTTTTTCCTCAAACAGCAGCATTTATGAACATGCTGCATAAAAATGAGTCTCCTACATCATGAGCAGTCAATCCCTTGAATCTCGCTGGCGGAAGCTATAATTCAAAGATCTCAATTTAGTTTGTTATTGATCCAGAATTTCCAGGCACATCGGAATTAGCAATACAGTAATGATAATATTGAATTCTTATGCTTTAAACAAAAAAGAAAGACTTCTACATGGACATTAAATGAAGAGCAACTATTTATCTTAACATGCAAATAATGTTCTCCTTTTCTTTCTTTCCCAACAATGCAGCCAAACAGATTTTCATGTTCTCCTCAAGTTCCTTTTGGTTCCTGTTTAAAGAAGCTATATTCAGTTGATGCACAGGCTACAAGAGTATTTGACTTTTCTTGTCACTATCTAAATATAAGTTAAACTGGACTTAGTTACCCTTTATCCCAAAATGAGCAGGAATGGAGCTGCGTCAAGGAGAACTACTTGCAGTGCTTCACCAAACAAGCAGCCCCTCCTTCAATGGCAACATACACAGTATGAATATTGGCAGGGAAAACAGCTTCTTGTGTACAATGTATACAACAGTATAATAAATATTTACATAGAAGCAAGACTGTCAATGTAATAGGAATCACATTCATGTGAAAGCCTTTGTACATAGAGTAACCAAACATTTTCATATTATTTAGCATTTCTCATTTGTATACATGAATTCTTTTTAATGGTAACTATAAACAAATTTGAATTTTGATCCCCAAAAGAGCAATTTTAGGGCAGAAAATAAATATAACAAAACTATTATCAATAAAACAATCAGAACCATTTAAGCTAAAAATTAAATGAAAAACAATTATTTCAAAAGCATTATATTATCAAGCACATTGGAATCACATTGTTCAGATTTTATGGCTGAGCCCCATTAGATGCCATCTTGGGGAGAAAATTGCTGGGAGGTGCTGCATCAATGACTGTAGAGCTAAGTGAAGCTTGGGTGCCTTCAACTTGGTTATATTTGATATTGATTTCATGAAAATAAATGTTAAAGTTCTTCCCCTACTCATTTTACCTGCAGAGTGAGTGGGACAAGAGCAACGGGAGTACGTTTAACCTAACTGATGGTAGACTAATATTATTTCTCTTTTATGGGATCCTTGTACTGAAACACTGGTTCTGAATTTTTCCTGCTCTTGATTTAAAGGTTCAAATCTTTGAGGGAATGAACATAAGCTGAGTGGAGTGAAACCAAATTCAGAGAAGAGCAACTAAAATGATCAAAGGCCTGGAGACTAAAACATATAAACAAAGGCTGCAGGACTTGGGTTTGGCTAGTCTAAAGAAAAGAAGAAACAGGGATGACATGATAGCAGTATTCCAGTATTTGAGGGGCTGCCACAGAGAAGAGGGCATCAAACTATTATCCAAAGCACCAGAGGGAAAGACAAGAAACAGTGGTTGGAAACGGACCAAAGAGAGAAGTAACCTGGAATTAAGGAGAAACTTCCTAAAAATGAGGACAATTAACCAGTGGAACAGCTTGCCTTCAGAAATCATGGGTGCTCCATCACTGGAGGTTTTTAAGAAGAGACTAGAGTCTAGACAGTCACTTGTATGAAATGGTATAGGATCTCCTGCTTGAGCAGGGGGCTGGACTAGAAGACCTCCAAGGTCCCTTCCAGTTCTATTCTATTCTATTCTATTCTATTCTATTCTATTCTATTCTATTCTATTAGAATAGAATAGAATAGAATAGAATAGAATAGAATAGAATAGAATAGAATAGAATAGAATAGAATAGAATAGAATTGAAAAGCAACATCAACTGTTTGTTGCTTTGCCTTTAGAACTTTACTAGATCAACCTGGTACCTTCTAGGTCAGGGGTAGGCAACCTTGGCTCTTTTATGACTCATGGACTTCAACTCCCAACCGGCTCAGGAATTCTGGGAGTTGAAGTCCACAAGTCATAAAAGAGCCAAGGTTGCCTACCCTTGTTCTAGGTACTTTGGCTGACTACTTCTTCTTTGCAATTCACTGTTCTAAAATAGCTGGTTTGTACTAATTTATGTACTGCACTGGAACAACTGGAAAAATTTGATTCAGAGAACCAAGGGACACGTAATCTTATAGGCTACAAAATAGAGAGGTGGCCTGGCAGATGTCTTTATTTGTAGAATGTACATCTCATTTTTAATATTCTTAACACAAATAAAGAAAAAAATAAGATTTGGTGGTGAAGGTAATATTTGTCAAATTTGTCAAGTACTTCAACAAAAAGCAAGAACATCTGAATGCTTCTGTAATAAGATTTGCATGTTAATATAAAATAAGTCATTCTGAACAATGAGAAACAATGACTTTTCCTTGGCTTTATTCTATGTTACACACTGGTGACTGGATTTTATGGACGAACTGCTGAAAAGTGACAAAATAAATGCTTTTCTATGAAATGAGTTTAAAATGCTATATAAATCCATGTTTTCCCTGGCATGTAATAAACTTTCCAGTGTGAAATACTAGAGGTTGCAGGGCAGATCAAGGCCAGGATGATGCTGAGTTAGCAGTCAATAGAAGGCCCATGATATTTGTATGTTCTTACATAGGCAAATTTTATCTATAACAACCATGGGGGTGGGGGTAGTGGTGGAATACTACATAGTTTCATAGAAATCCTTCAGAAAGAAAAGCAAAATATTAGTTGTAAACATACAAACATATTTCTATATTTATGTAATGTGTATCTCCACATACATAAACACATTCCTAGATACACATACATTGATACATACATAGACAGACAAGCACATAGAGAGAAATGTGTTTCTATTTCTGTTTTCTATTGTGCTTCTAGAAAAGCATGAAGAATTTCTATGAAATTATGTAGTAAAAAACATGGCATGTGCAAAAATAACTTCCTCCCCTGATAGGCACATAACAACGTAGAACTGAAGACAAGAGACCAAGTTGTTGTCTCATTCACAACAGCTAGCGAGACCAAATAACAGACACCACAGAATGTAAGATGTCTAGGGACCAGTAAATAGTCCCATTCCATTTTTCACTGGATGGCTTTAGCCAATCACTACCTTTCAGTATAATTCAGCCTCATTAGATTTTTGTGCAATCAAAATTAACAGACTGGAGGAAAGGTATATATACTACATAAATGCAGTAAAGGGTTAGATACACCTGATTATGCAATTTTCGGTGTAAAATATGCTTCTTTAGCACTGCCACCTGCATGTTGCTTTATTCTGTTCGCATGCTGATATGGATACATAGTAGAAAAACTTGGAAATTTCTCCTTTAGAACAGGGGTCCCCAACTGCTGGGCCGTGGCCCACTACTGTTTGGAACCAGGCTGCGGAAGGGGCGGATGAGAGTGTGCATGTGGAGCTGCACACACATGCTAGCTGGCTGGCCACTCACAGGGAACCATCCCTCTCCCCCCTGGCCAGTCTGCAAAGCTGGAAAAGTTGGAGAACTCTGCTTTAAAAGACTTGAAATGGGAGATTATTCCTGCAGACTGATATCTAATTATAATTCCAAAGTTGAAAAAAGGTATTTCCTTGCTTATCACTAGCCTTATCTGCATGGCCTCTTTTCTTCAGTTGGTTATTCTTTGCACATCTAATAGTTACCATTGCTCTTTAATTCTCTGTGATCGCTTTTGCTGAACACTAGAGAAGTAGGCAAACCAATTAGCTAGAACAGTGCTGGAACTTTTCATATCCTTTTGCATAATTTGGTGGTTATATTATATTAATTATACTATACTATACTATACTATACTATACTATACTATACTATACTATACTATACTATACTATACTATACTATACTATACTATACTATACTATACTATAGCTGCCCATCTCAGCAAATTACTCTGGGCGGCTTTATGCCATCATTTCATACAACACAACAAATCATAAACTAGGCAATCATATTTTAACCTACCATCTTGGATGAATCCAGTTCATGATTTAATTTATGGTTCACTCTGTTATCTGAACTCAGAAAAACTAAGTGAATTGAGTAAATCAGGGAAGCCTTATGAACTCCATTTCTCTTTCTTGTTCTTATTTGTTCTATAACCAAATCACTATACTGTATTCTGCTGATAAATAGATCAACTATCAAAAGTAGCTTTTGCCTCTTCCTAACCAACTGTCACTTTTTTAAAACTCAGGACTGTGTTTTAAGATAACACCTTAATGCACAGTTATCCAGAAATAGCTTAAATTAAGTGAGACCTGCTTACAAAAGAAAATCTTATATTATTTAAAGCCTTATTGATATTCTTTGTACATCAGATATTAAAATCCTTTTCACTGAACTACAGCCTAAAATTAGGGCATGAAAATTAATCTAACTAAAATGAGTACCCTAGCAATTAAACACTGTTTAGATTCCAAGAGTGGAAAAATCCACTTAATTAAACAGATTACACTATGTTGTCACAGACTGGGAAGCACTGCTGTAGAACACAAAGAACTTTATGTTTTACTTCTCATATTGTCTAAGATTTAATAAGAGTTTTATCAGCAAAGACTCCAATTCAAAAGACTCCAATTTATAACCACAACTACTCTATACCTTTCTTTGTAATTATTAAGAATATATCAGAATACATCAGAAATAAATATTAGATGACATTTGTTTATTTTATAGATTACTTACTTCCAAACTGTATCTAGATGACTTATAAAAAATAAATATTAAAAAGCACACATTCATCATAAACATGCAACAATATTCTAATATGCTTTGAAAAATAGCACGGAAGTAGCTGTTATTACTTAAAATTTCATGAATTTATTATAATGAACGTGATAGCAATAGCTCTTAGACTTATAGCCCTCTCTAAGTGGTTTTACAGAGTCGGCATCTTGTTCCCAACAATCTGGGTCCTCATTTTACTGACCTCGGAAAGATGGAAGACTTGGTCAACCTTGAGTTGGTGAGAATCAAACTGCCGAACTGCTGGCAGGTGGCAGTCAGCAGTAGTAGCCTACAGTACCGTACTACATTCTAACCATTGCACCACCATGGCTCTTAATATCAATTTCTGCCATCCAGTTTGATCCATATCTTTTGTTAGAATCACAGACGCTAGATTTGAAAGAATCAATTTAGAGCAACTTAAACTTCAAAAAACTGGAAGGACTGAAACAAATTATCTTTCAGATAGCTGAAGCATATAATACAAGAATCTCCTTCTCATCTCAAATTGCCACATTCCCAATTCCTTTCATCTTTCTTTATATAATTTTCTTTTCTTTGTGGCCCCTTGATCTTGTTGCCTTTCTCTGAACCTTGTCCACCTTCACAAATATTTGTTAAAAGAGACTACTTAGAATCGGATTCAACAACACAGGTATTGAGGTATGACCAAGAATATCGAATATAGCATAACATTATATTGGACTGATTTAAAATATTACAATTCTATAGGTGCTGTTGAACTCCAACCATAGCAATCATTTAGTAAATCTCAGAATAAGACTTTCAACTACCTGATAAACGCCTGATAGCAATCTGCTGTAGATATTTTGGGTCTTGTCACCTTTTTATCACAAAAATCAATTTCCTTCCTGGAGATTAAACCTCTATCTGCCCTCCAAACAATCTGGCATCTGAGGCCTCACCTCATGCTTTACAAAGAATGATTCCCCCTAGTAATACTAACACTAATATTGTCCATATCCCTATAATATGAAAGTTTTTTTAAAAAAATAGTAATGCACCAATTTAATTGAAAGAAATAAGCTTGTACTGACAATGTTTTTCTTTCTCTAAGAACAAAATCCTAGAAGAAAAACTAGTCTTCAGTGCTAGGCAATCTAAACACCTTCAATCTAACATATCCTTACCAATGATTACTGCTATATTATCCCTGAAAACAAAGAGGTATTGGAGGTATTAAACCAGGTTCCATTAATAATTAATTAGAATAATTGCAATGCAATAAGTGATAATATTATCACTTGTATACCTTTATGATCTCTATATCAAGCAGTTGCTTTTCAAACTCCCAGTTTGCTTTCTGTTCCTGTTATATTTTTACACAAAGTCCTAGATGAATTTTGCAGCTAGGCTGTCCTCCAGGACATTGCAATTATGAAAGATGTGTTAACCACCACATCCATTTAGTATTATTCAGATGTCAAAGTTTCATTCCATATTTATTTAAGAAATCCAAGATCCTTTTTTTCTATTTGCATGGTTAAAATAATCTTGGTGGAAAAAGGAATATCAATTCAAACCTAATCTTAATTCAGAGTCATCTTTCCAATGAGATTACTGCTGCTCCAAACAGAGTCATTTGCATCAAACATTGGACACTGACAGGAGACGAACCAAAAAGAGGATGGAAAGACAAGGCAGGAATACTGAATAAGTGGCTGCTTGTTCAAGAAATATCAAATTATATTAAGAGGTATCTGTTTCTAACTCACAGTATAATCATTATCATTTGAAGCCAAGAGAGTCTCAGATGGAATCTCAGGACAGGAATTTTCCCCCTTAATGACCAGCCTTGCAACCACTAAGTTTTACAAAGAAGGCAGTTATTTATAGACTGAGCCTGTCCATTCAAAGTTCATCTATACTAGGATCTATCAAAATAGTATGGTCTATAAAGTCCACCTTTCTTTAAGTTCTTAGACACCCACAAACACACACAGCGAGATATACAGATGTCACATTTGTCATGTCCCACACAAAAGGTTTTACATGATTTTCAAGGATAGCTCCTAAAGCTAATGTATTGTATGTAATCATCTAGAATGCAATGGTCCATAAATTCAATTCCCAATAGAAAGTTTTATCCCCATAGAATAACAATTGGCTATATATATCTTAAAAGTTCTAAATAGGACAAAACCAGTCATGTACTGTCTCTGGTGAATAATACAAAGCCAGACTAAGAGCAGTCAGTAATCTTTTTGGTGGTTGTTGATTCTTTTCAGACAAAATTACATTCATTCAGAGTTAGATACTACTTGGACAAGATGATGGGCAATGTCTTCAAGATCAGCTGGGCTTAGTTTAGTTTGTACAGAATGATGAAAAGGATACGGTGCTTTGTGGCATCTGCTCCACCTCTTGTGTGTTGGACTCATATCTCACCTTCTGCAGTATTTGAATTATGGAAGGAAAATATGGGAGCCCTTTAAAAATATCCACAATCCCAATACCTGTTTTTTTTTGTTTTGTTTTTTTTAGTTTAAATCAAATTCTAAAAGAGGTCTCGTACTTCAGGAAGCCACCAAGAGGCTACAAGTAAAAAAGATTACACATTCTTCTATTATTTGCTGCAATATTTATGCCGCATGCATATAGATGTTTTTACAAGTGCTATATTTGCTAGTATTTATAGATGTTTTTGGGAAGGCAGTTTTCTCAAGATTCTTAACTGCAAGCACTATTAAACTGAACGCTTTTCTTCTGTTTTCATAAAAACAATCATACTCCTCCATATGTAACATTATTGGATTCTATGACCCCTCCTGTGGATAAATTTTAACATCTGCATATTTCCAGGATTGTATAAAGAGGAAATTCATCACATTGGATTAATTTTTTATTCCAAAATAATGACTTCATGAAGGGGATCTAGCTTCATCTTATTTTCTGCATATCTGTTAATTTTTTTTTACATTTCCAGATTTTAATTACTTTTGTAATAATATATTCAACATGAATACCAACAATTTAATATATTTCTGACCTAATTTGAACTCCTCAATAAGCTAGCTGAATGTATTCAACTTGCACTGAAATCTTTTTTTGCCCAATAGCTTATCCTAAGCTATATCATCATTACCGGGCACCTCAGTGGAAGAAGTAGATTTATGGATGCATTCTTAGCATCCACCGATCCCTTGATCCAGCCAGATTGAAAGCTGTTTTATTAGGTTACAGCAGCGATCACTGTCCTTCCCCCAAACTAAATGGGGTAACTTTATGATGCATTAGCACTTCTTCCACAAGAGACAGCTGGCTAATGTACTAACATTCGTGCTCATTCCTTGATGTCAGATATAGCTAATTGCATTGAAGGAGTTTCAGTTATTTGTTTGTGGGTGTTTTTTTAAAAAAATAAATGCAAATTCTCTAAGCAACTATTGTGAAGTCAATCTGTGGAAATTCACCCCCCCCCCAGATTAAAAACAGTTAATTCATTAACTTTAAGCCTCCTTTAGTCACTTTATGGTGAGTTCGGTGGCATATAAATTTAATGAATAAATAAATAAATCAGCTCAGGAATACCACCAAGTAAGGTATTGAAAACAATTATTAGTACTTGTAAGTATTGGCTCGTAGGCTTCATCTTCCATAAAAATGGGTCAGTGGACACCGAAACCAATGGGCCAGCACAATATTAATATGTATGGAAGGATGGGTGGGCATTTTTTGTTCTGGCTTAATTGGCTATGAGGACAGATTTTAATGTTAGATTTTACAAATGTGGGAGAGGTAAAAGCTCCAAAATTCCTCCTTTTCCAAAGCTATCCTTCCAAAAGAAATTCTAATGCCTTCTCCAAGTTTTATTTCTCAGGGTAAATGAAAATCCTAAATTGCTCATGTTTGATTTGGTTTTATAATGGCACAGATTATTATATTCAACCAAGCAGGGAAGAAATCATTATTCGCCAGCCTACATGTCTGTGGTTTCACTGATGCCATTCAGATTTTGCACAGAAGGTAGACCAGCAGCACTTGCAGCATGCTTTTAAATTGCAAAATTTGCATTCATTCAGCCTGGCTATTAGAATGAGCAAATCCTAAAGCCAATTTAATGCAGACTGATGACTTATTTATCTGCCTTAATGTTTAACTGCATTTTTTTTCCGCTGCTCTACTACCCATTTCAGATTAGGTATTTATAAACAAGCAGTCACAAATGTATGATGTAACAGTCAAATAAACAGAATATATGATATATTTATTCTGCTTGTGTTTCTGATAGCTTCAGCATTTATTTTGGTTCCATTACAGATCATAAAGAACAAATTTAGAACTCTGCCTAATCTTTATAATATAATGTTACATACATAATCTACCCAATGAAAATAATGCTGCACATATGGGAGTAGTACTGAAGAAACCTGTAGTAAGATATGGGTAGTGGTAAGAAATGAAAACAGTGATTGTTAATCATTATAACTGTTTAAAAACAGTCAAGGCCAAAAAAAACCTATTAATTCATAATAGCATGCATTTGAATATATTTCATTCTGCTTTTATACCAGAGAGCTCAAGCTTATATGCAAGATTTTCTACATTATATTTGCAAGGTAAAATTCAAATTCAAATCCAATGTTTTATCACTGGATTTAACTCCAATCTCACAGTTTTAATTACATTGCATAAATCTTTCCCAATTAATTTTATAAATACTTTACATGTTTTGTAACTTTCTGTGATTGATTTAAATAGAAAAAGTTATCAGATATATTTATACCAAATTAACTCAGAAATCAGTAAGATTTGAGAAGGCTTCATCCTGTTTTAACTGTACAATAACCCATGGTGGGAAAAAAAATCAATGTTTGATACAATATATTAAAAAACACTAAAGTGAGTAAAAACAGCATCTTGAAAAGTCAGGAGTTCATTCAATACAATCAACTGTTTGACTACACTGATTGCAAGGCAGTGTCATCAGATATGGAGGAGATAATTCCTGGTTGAAGATATACTAGAGAGAAAAATGTCATTATTTTTACATCTTTTCTCTGAACCATCAAAGTTAATTTGAATGTGGTTTCTATCTTCTAAGTATTAGCTAGCTAATCCATTTTTATGTCTAGCTTTCATCTTTTACTACAATATTTCTCCTGCAACTTTCGAATTCTGAAGTCAGAGTGACATGCACAAAATGTTTATGTTTAGAAAAAAACCTGGACCAATTCATGGAAGTGATGGGGATCAATGGCTATTTTCCTTGATGGCCGTGACAATGACTCTGACAGTCATCTTCTGGAATACTAGAGGGCTTCTTTATGCAATTGGTTAGCCACTGTGAGAACAGACTAGATAGGCCAGCAGGCCCTGCTTATGTTCTCAACACCTTCACATCAAAGTAGCAAACAATTCTAGGTCATCTTTTAACACAAATGCATAGATTTCTCCTTTGATTACTAGAAAAATATAGTTGAATAAGGATTTGGAGTAACAACAATAAGGAACTTTCTGACAGAACTGTACATTAAATACCAGGGTTGTGAACTGTCTAAGTTTGCAGGATTCCATCTGCGTCGGTCACCAAAACTAGAGGTTTTGTCTTCTGAGCTTTTGGACTTTCAATGCTGGAGCCCATCTTGAGGGAACTTCTGTCATACTCTGCTAGAGAGTAGTTCTGTGAGGATGGGCTGCAGCACAAATCCAAAAGCTCAGAAGACAAAACCTCTACTCCTGGCGATTGAGACATTATCCTGGGACACTTATATTCGTCTTCACTCATGCAAATGATTTTTCCCAGAAGTGGAAAGCACAACAATGTCCCTGTGGAAAATAAAATAAAAAATGATTATTTCTTCAGGAGTAGAAACTCTAATGAGTTGAGAATTTAAGAAATAATAATAAACTCCTCTATTTGAGTATCTTAATTCTGGCTAACTCATTTATATTCAGGTTAATGGTATTAGCAATTCACTTCTATTCAATGAAACAAAAATGAATTGAAGGAACTCAGCTGATAAGCTTTTATTAATGTAAATTCTTTGAAATTCAAATGTATTTTACTCTGGTGCTTATAGAATTATTTGTGGATGTGCTATAGGCTGTTAAAATTACTACTTAAAAGGACTTGAGAACAACTAACTGAGACATTAATTGGGTTTCCATCAACGATCAAAAGGAGCCAGTTAACCCTGGGATAAATAATTAGCTGCTGTTTCATTAAGATAATTCCCGATTTTAAAATCAAGGGATTAAATTCAACCCAAACAAAATCCCAGTGCTTTTAATGAATTTCAAAGGCATGATCATGTTTTTACCTGTGGGATACATTAAAGAAGATAAAGGTAGTGAAGCATAACAGCTATGACATTTACCCATCTGGCATCAGAGTTCTCCAGATATTCTTTTTAAGGAGAATTCCTGGAAAACTGTGTATCAAGTGTTTGCTGATTTACTAATATCCTGTCAACAGCTGCTGCCTCGTTTCCAATGAAAAGGGGGGGAAAGGCATTTATTAGCCTTCAAGAGCTAATAGAAATATTATTTTCCCTTAGGTCATGTTCATGCTGGGAATATCACTTAAGGACAGGATGAGATACAGAGTAGTGGCCTCTAATAGAAAATGCATAGTTGGAAGCAGGGGAGGGGGATTTGATTTGAAAGAGGTCATGCAAATAATATATTATATAGTATGAGCAAAGGTCAGCTAGCAACAACATGAAAAATAAAGGGAGTATTCCAGGTTATTTTTAAAATCCAAACCTTGAATAAGCATTATCATTTTTTTTTCTTTTCCTAAAAGCTTTCTCCATTTGTTTTCTCTATAAATGTTTTCCAAATTAATAATAATAATAACACCATCAAGCATCCACATCTGCCTAATCCAGGCCCTTGATAGATGGATAAAAATGTCAAATCCAATCTGAACATCTGATTGTGTGATGAATCATAACAAAAATTGACCTCCAATGAGGTCCTACCTTTATGTAGTTGTGGGGTATGTGTGCTCTGAGGAAGATGAGAGCTATACCACAGGTTAAACTATACCAAACAGGTCTTACAAGAGGAACTAGACAAAGAGTGTAACTTGCATAAAGAAATAAGCTATTTCATATTACAGAAACCCATACCGGATTGGTCATCACCCATGTCGACAAGGACAGCTTTTGGTATTGGAGTTCCTGCATCTGAGGAAAAATGGGTCAGGACTATTGGCCAAGAAACCAGCTATAGAATTATTAGAAGAAAAGGTGTTTACTTTTAACACTACAAACATCAATATCTTCCTATCCCAGGTCATCCAGAAGAACTTGACAGGTGGATAAAAATGCCAAATCCAGTCTAAACATCTGGCTGACTATGCAATAAACCATAATATCAACATGGAAAAATGTTTACAAAGAAGTTAAGTGAACTTATCAATATAATTAGGATATGGATGGTGATGCCCAAATTCATACAGTGTGATATTCTTAATAAGGACTTTATTGGGGTAATATGTATGAAATGTTTGGGTACATAAGATAACTACCACTCTGGTTTCCAATGAAAAAGTTATTTAGCAGTTTCTTCAAATATGGAAGACATATTTCAGAGATAAACAGAATATGATTAAGAAAAATTGTCACACACAAATGATCTCAAAAAGGCAACTGGAAAGCACAAATTTGCAATTCTCCAAGGTCTCCCCTTCATTTTTCCTATGTACGTAAAAGTGAAAGGTCATCCATGCTTTCGGTGTCCACTTCACCACACATAATGATTTAACATTTTTTAAAAGCAAAATCAATAGTACAAAATCTGAAACATTTTTAATTTACCTCAAGGAAAACCTCATAGATTTAATATCTCAAGCCCTACCAAACTACTATTTAAAACATATATTTTAGGGTCAATCATCTTTTTTGCAAATTCTTATATGAAATTTGATTATGTTCCTATTCCAACAGAGCTATTGATCTTTGAGATTATTTCCCAACTTGGACTTCATACAAGTTCTAAAATGTCACAGGGAAAGATTCAAAAGAACAAAGAATGTACACAAAAGAATAATATTGAGGGACCACTTCTTCCTGATTTCATCTTCCTGTACCACAAGATCCAAAAGAATGGGCATGTTATGAGTTCCATAGTCTAGGGAACTTTATTTTTGGCCAGCCCTAGGCACTGGACTTTTTCTGCTATGGTGTCTGCATTATGGAATCTTCTTCCTCTAGAGATGAGATTGGCCTCATCTCTCCTGAGCTTTTGAAGATCTTCCAAGGCATTGGGACCTCAGGGGACAGGTGAACTAATGAGACATCTCCCTTATTATTAATATTCCTCCCCTATTACTTTATTTTTTAGTTTTGCTTTAACAATTTTTAATGAGTTTTTATAATTATTACATAATGGTTTTAGATAATGACTGTTTTATATTTGAACTGTTTTTATTTTACTATGTTGCCCAGAGTTGCTTTCTGTGAGATGGGCAGCTATGTAAATTTGGTAAATGAATAAATAAATAATATGTGAGTGTAAATATCTACAGATAGACTGTCTACAGAGATATACTGTATCTCCCCTTAGGTTCTGCTTTACAATCTCATCATGATGGTGTGATTCCTGGAAAGGATGAGGAAGAATGCCAAATATGTATGCCAAGAGAATATACATCCAGCAGGATAAAACAAGGTGTGAACATAATTCCATCTGCTCAGCTAAAGTAAGCTGGCACCCATATAGCAGCAATATAGGAATTTGCTGGAAGCAGATGATCATTTCAATGACAATACTAAAACATCATTTTAGTAAGGGGAAGACATTCCTCTCTTTTACAAAGAAAATCACATGAATAGACAAGCTAAAGTGATTGATTATACATTGCTGGATGATGGCCCCTCACGTCAGATGGTATTCAACATGCTATTTGAGCAAAAGCTAAGGATCCTTTACAATAATAATAGTGTTTATGATGTTGCTAGATTAAAGCCTTCAGGATGTCTAGTTGCTGTTGCTACTCTGCAGGGGGAAAAAAATCTTTTTTTTTTCCCCCTGCAAAGAAGAATTACAGTGGGAATATGGAATATAAGAAGAATAAATATGAGAAAGTTTCACACAGTGAAAGATGAAATGTATCAAGTAATAGACTATTATAACCACATGGCATCATGCACATAAACAAATGAAAGCCCTCCAAACATAAAAAGACATAGTAAACAAAGAATAAAAAAGCAGGAATCATCTATAACATATATTATAAGGACCGTAATAGCCACTATGTAGGACAGATAGGCAAAAGACTAGTAGAATGCATCCATGAGCATTACCTAGCAGTCAGAAGACCTGATGAAAACTCCTTAACCTCACAACACATGGACATCCTCTCCAGCAGCCAACAAACAAATTAACACCAGAAAACAATCAAGCATAAAATAATACCAGAATAAAGGAACTACCAAAGAGAAAAACCATATCCTGATCAATACTGGCAAGACAAGCTACCAGCGTTATATAAAAAAAGGAGAAAACTCCATATTCACTACAACTGAAGATGTTATCTGGTCAGGTAACGAAACATCTGCAAGCAAACAATCAATCTCAGAGAGCACCAAGATTCCACAGTTCAACCCTGAGCTACATATATTTTCTTCTATTCAAATTGTACATGCAAATAATCTGCTAGCTCTAATAATAAAAATCAAGAAGCAGAGAAAAATGAGGCCAAAATAAAGATAAAGATAAAAGTTAGCATTGACTTGATGACAAATTTTATGAGTGTGTATGAGTGTGCGTATATAAGATGTAGTATCTCATAAATCAAAATTTGTACAGAAAAATTCTCCTTCAAAAGAAAGTTTCACTTTAATGTAATAATGGTAGAATACTTTCTAAAGCTCATTTTCTTTTGTAAATCAGTTGGTATTTATGTATTTTTAGTCATAGATTTACTATAAGAGTCAACATTAGCCCAGGGATAGGCAACCTTGGCTCTTTTATGATTCGTGGACTTCAACTCCCAGAATTCCTGAGCCAGCATGGCAGGCTCAAGAATTCTGGGAGTTGAAGTCCATGAGTCATAAAAGAGCCAAGGTTGCCTACTCCTGACTTAACTCCTCTGTGATAGGTATTATTAAGAATTTATAAAAGATTCTCCAATACCACCCCCACCCCCAGTGAACTGGCCTAATGTCAATGATCTTTTCTCTAAATTTTCATATATTAGAAGAATTGCAAGTAGGAGTTTTGGTATTTATGCTTCCACAACTAACTCAGTAAAGAGTTCTCACACTTTCTCTTGGAAAGAGAAGAGACACTGATTGCATTCCTTTGTTTTATATCCAAAATAAAAAATGTGGGGCCTCAGAACTAGAATCACCATCTTCATAAATCAGGACAATTAACTTCAATCCCAGCCATTCAATAAAAATGATAAAGAAGAAAGAGAACAAGGAACAGTTGGACAAAATGTAAGCTTGGTTAATGAACAGAAGCTGAGGGGAATCACATTCCAATTATAACTTAAGTGAAAAACAAATTCTGGTGAGAGAGACGTTCCCTGAGGATGGGCTCCAGCATGAGTCCAAAAGCTCAGAAGACTAAACCTCTGGTCCCAGTGACCGACCCAAATTGGATTCTGCAACATTATCCTGGGACACGTATATTTGCCTTCATTCATGTAAAACAAAGTTCTAAAACAAGGCAGCCTGGCCAATAACCAATAGCGTTGAAAAACAAATGACACTTTAGACACTGCAGCTGTAACTCATCTATTTAAAGCAGCCTAAGTATTTTGGAAAGCTTTTCCAAGTAGCAGTACAATATCTCACTCCTAGAAGACCTTGTTCATTCTCAATTTACTATAAAAGGGCAACAAATAACAAAATATTTTGTTATTTTGAAATCTGCTCCTTGATCTTCACTTCAAAATGTATTATATAATATATAATACCCATAATTTTCCATACAGATTCTTTTGGTTGATCTCAAAAAAAATTGAAAAATACGTTCCTAATGTAACAAAAGAGCACCATACTTTATAAGTTAGTCTCTCTTTTTCTTTCTTTGCCTCTGTAATTCTGCAAGCCCCATCAAAATCATATTAAACTCTTTATTTTTTTCAGTTTTGTATTTGCAGCCTTTTTGCACAGGAAGACAACTTCAGCAAGATAAGATCCCGCAGGCCCTGTTTCAGCTCAATCTGTCCCCACTTCAACACTAACTTATCAGTAAGCCAAGCTGCTCTGCTTCCAGAGGAACACACTGGCACCCAGAGGCTGGTAACGATCAGAAACATCTTGTATGCATGCGATCAGAAACATCTTGTATGCATCTGGAGCTACTGTATTATAGTATTATTATATTTTATTTGTTCCAGATGAAGACTGCTGTGCTCCAGAAATATTACATGATTTTCAGGCAAAATATTTAAATAAAAAATGGCATTACCTCATTAGGTAATCCTGCCAGGTCAGCAGGAAAACACTTGATTCAATTTAAATTAAATGTTTAAATCAAGTCCAATTCATCTACACAGACTGCCTCATAAGATGCAGACACCTTAACCTGAGGTTCATGCAACTTCACTAATAATTTCCAGTTAGTTGAGATATACAAAGGTTTAAAAGCTTGCTCAACCTTGAAGTCTACCTTTAATTAAGCCAAAGTCAGATTGTAAGAAAGACAATCTATAGGAATATTGAACAATAACTTTAGCATAATTATGCTTCTCCAGCAAACTAGATCGTGAACTGTTTTTTATTGATTTAGTAATTTTGGAGAAGAACATAAATTAAGAATTGTACACAATGTATCAATCTTTTTCAAAAAGCTTCAAATCATGCCAGATAAATCTTTTTTAAAAAAAATTCATTATCGCATTATAGTTAGTTGAGTTTTTGTGGAGAATGATGTTCATTAATGTTGCAGCTCTTATTCAGCTGAGTTCCAAATCCAACACTGAACTGATCTGATGTGATAAAAGATCAGGAAATATTTGGAAAAAAGCAGATTCCTGTGTTACAGACTGAATCTGAATTTGAACCTTGTCATGGCATTGTTAGCAATTCATAGATCCAGAGAGACACAGTGTGTCAAAAACAATCATATATTTTTCTTCCAGTTTATCAGATAAGGACTATGCCAAGGCAGAAAAGAATTATTGTAGCAGTTTCAATTTAGAGTGGAGTAGAACTGTAGAGGCTCTTTGGGGTTTCAGCTATGGACTAAAGCAGGGGTAGGCAACCCAAAACACTTAAAGAGCCACTTGGACCCGTTTCCCACCAAAAACAAAACACTGGGAGCCGCAAAACCATTTTGATATCTAAAATGAAGATAACACTGCATATATCCTTTTTTACCTTTATTATAGGTGTGTGTGTGTGTGTGTGTGTGTGTGTGTGTGTGTGTATGTGTGTATATATATGTATATGTATATGTATGTATGTATATATGTATATACATACACACACACACACAGAGAGATAAAAAAGGATATATGCAGTGTTATCTTCATTTTAGATGTCAAAAGGGTCTCTCTCTCCCTCCCTCTCTATCTGCCCTTGATCTGCCACTCCTCTTCCCCCGCTCTCTTTCTTTCTCTCTCTCTTTCCTCTCTCTCTCTCTCTCCCTCTCTCTCTTTCTCTCTCTCTCTCTTTCTCCCCCCCTCTCCTATCTGCTGCTCACCTGACAAGCTTCAGGCTGTTGTCCAACAAGATCAGGGGTAAGCAACCTCGTCTCTTTTATGACTCATGGACTTCAACTCCCAGAAGTCCTGAGTCAGCCTAGCTGGGCTAGCTAGCTCTCTCCTGCCCTTCCTGCTTCCTGCTTCCTGCAGAGATGCAGCAAAGGGAAGAGCTCAGCCCAGTAAGCTTTTCAGCTCCTCGGAGAACACTGTGAGTGCACTCTCTTTTTTTTATACACACACACACACACACACACAAAAAACACACAGAGAGAGAGAGAGAGAGAGAGAAGCAGGGAAGCGCAATTCCTCTCTCTGTCTCTGTCTCTCTCTCTGCAAAGGCAGAGGAGGCTGGGAGCCGCATGGGAAGGCTCAAAGAGCCGCATGCGGCTCCGGAGCCGCAGGTTGCCGACCTGTGGACTAAAGGTTCTGGAGATGATCAGTTTATACTGTATATATTTGTACCTGCACTTTTGCAAGTTTTTATCTAGCAAACATGCTGTAATCTATTTTCTACCTCTCACTAACCCATATGAAATATCATTTTCTTTCAGTATAATGTAATGTAAAAAGTCACCCATTGCAGTCAGTCACTTTATTTAGCAAAACATGGTTTGAACAGAGGAATTATTTCGCAGGCTCTCATTCTTTATGGGAAATTACCACTTACTAACTCCTCAAACTCTTGGAGTAAAGGAATGGCTGTATTTTTTAAATGTACTATGTTGCTTTTAAAATTATATTATTGGGAGAGAATTATAATAAATAAGTACATAAATGATAATAGGGTGGTTTTTTTTAAAAAAAAAGTCAAATTTTTCTCAGTGGAATTGTCCTAATGTGGAATTGTCCCATTCTGCTATAATGTTAGGGCAGATAATAACAAAATGGTTTGCAATACTGGCTGCATTCTGAAAACACCTAATAATTCATTGCTATAGAATGCTGTAACTCAGGATATAAACTGAAGTACTAAGGGATGTCTGTTCTGTCCAATCATTAATAGGAAATTTCAATAAATCTTTTAAAGGATTATTAAATTAAGTTCCCCCAACTTGCCGTTCTTCATGGTAAAGCATCTACCACTGCACCTATCACTTTACTTGCTCAGCTGTCTCCATGGATTCCTTTTAAAGGTAATACAATATTACTTGCCCTGAATCTTAAAGTGGTCATAGGAAAATGAAAATAGCAATTAGACCAAAAGTCCCCAACTCCCAGTCCGTGGACTGGTACCGGGCCGTGGCATGCCAGCAACTGGTCTGCACAAACAAGCAAAGTCCCATCTGTGAGATGCAGGTAGCACACAAAACCACACAGCCTCCAGTCCACAGAAAAACCTCTCTCCACGGAACTGGTCCCTGGTGCCCAAAAGGTTGGGGACCTCTAAATTAGACAGTGGTTGTGTTTATATTTCTCTTACCTTCCCAAAGTATGGTTCAAATACAGGCAATCCTTGCTTAATAACTAATTGCTTAATGACAGTTCAAATTAATAACTAGCTCAGAAAAGGTGTTTTACAGTTTATAAAGCACCTACAACCGTTGCAAAACATCACACTACCATCTCTCACTGACACATGATTGCAATCTGTGATATTTATGACCAGATGCCAAGCATCCAATTATGTGATTGCCATTTGGAATCTTGTCTGCTGGCTTTCCCAGAAAGACAATGGGGAAGCAGGAAGCTACCGAGAGGACTCCCTCACAGGGAGAAAAGGCACAGGAAGACAGGAAAAGAAGACATGGAGAGAAGGAGTTTAGCTCTGTGCATTCACTAAACAAGTGAGATCCCTTCATGACTGCAACTGGTAGTGCTGGAATCATAATTGTTGGCAAAGCACTCATATGATTTCCCACTTAACAACTACCGAGCTCAATGACTGAGGTCTCAATTGTGTTTGTATTACCATTTCTTCATCCTGTCTGCACCACTGTGATATGAAACATTTGAGTGTTAACTCTGTTGTAAGTCAAAGACTATCTGTATTAGGAAATGTAATTGTCTTTCTTAGTCAGTCCCTCTTCCTCTCACATACAAGAACACACATTTTAAGATTAAATGCCCTTACTCTAAAAGAATGCATTTTTCTTCAGCCTGGTGGTTCAAGAAAAGGTCAAACAAGAGGAAACTATTATACCTGCTGTTTAGTTAAAAGACTTCACAAACAATCTTCTCTTCCATTTGAAGGAAAAAGAGAAATGTAAATCATAAAGATTCCACTCGATTCTTTAATTAATTCAGATAATTAAATTAGGGGAAGTAAGCTCAACTATGAAAATGTACAGTATAGTTTATCCAAATTATAATATTTTAATTTTATTGGAAGAATTAATTGTTTGCTTAAATTTTTCCATTTAAATTATCTGGGTTTAAAAATGATTAGCCCCAATATTGATGCTAATGCATGTTTTAAGGGCAAATAGTTTCCTGGATTTAAACAATATTCTTATTCACTGAATATTTTAATTGATGTTGCAATTTCTATTGGAAAACATTACCTAAAGAAATTAACTTTTCTATATAGAACACTAGCAGGTGATCTTCCTTGCCTAAGATTACCATTATCTTCAAGATTTTTCTGTCTCTTGAGCTAGTAGCAGTCTGTGATGAACCCAGTAAAATATTATTTTAGAGACCTTCATAAGATATTAAATTGCTGACTTTAAAAAGCAAGAACCAGAATGTCTACGGGGTCCTGAACAGAGTAAGAGTTACTTTAAATTCAAGGCTATTTAGGCTTCAAAACTTTTCCCAGTTTAGTACAAAGTAGTTTGTTTTTATAATTTGTAAAGTTATAATTTATAATTATAATTCATGAAAATTATTATTTGTGTTCAACATATGAAAGCAAAGTTAATTCAAAACATTCTTCTGAAAAGGGAAAAGGGAACAAATGCTTTTCTTGGAAAATCAACCACTGAACATTAGTGGTTGCAATGCCAGAGAACCAGATTCAAATCTCTATAAAGAAGAGCTTGCTGGGGAATTTCAGACCATTTATTTCTCTCGGTTCAATTTTTGTTACTTCTTTGTAGATAAAATGCGGTCCTGAGCTTTGTAAAGAAACTGACCTTGGGGAAGAGCCATTCGGGGGGGGGGGATTGGAAGGACCTGTTGAAGAAGAAATTGGCCAATAGAATACTCAGTCCAGAGAGAAAAAAAAGCTTGAAAAATAAATTCAAAATAACTCACCTTGATTTTGCTTATTTAAGATAGGACATTCACAATTCTGTCATTAAACCATACAACACATGTAATATTTTTGGACCTGTGATTTCTATTTCCTGACCTGGCCTACCTCAAGCAGTTGACAGTTTCTTAATAGGAAAGAAGGTCACTAAACACCAATCATTCTTGCATTAATTCACAGATAGATAATATATGGAGGAGACTTCGAAAATAAAAAATAATATAATCACCCATCATTCCATAATGAGAGCTGATATAACTTTGCAAATGGAGGGTGATGTGTCATATTATACCTTTTACCTCTCTTATGACAGGCCTGTCTAAAGCTTGTAGCTAATCAGAGAAAAAAGTTCAGCCACCTTTCTTACATAAGAAAGACACCTTGGCTACAGCTCCCAAAATTCAATGGTCCAATCAGATTTATGAAGCATATATTTACAGTTCATAAATCATCTATTTGGCACTCTTTCAAGTTTTAGACTGTAATGAAAGCTGAAATGGAGACATTTCAAACTAGTTCACCTGAAAACACATCCTATAAAAAAAGACCGGTGTTTGGAAAAGGGGTATGAGGGGCTCAGTCAGAGCTTACAGTAGGAAAGATAACAGAAACACGATCTCACTCTAAGTGAACTTGATTAAAATGGCTTCCTTTTCTCATCTATATAGAATTAGAATCAGCATCCTGTGAATCTCCTCCTATGGCTCAGGGGTGAAGATGCACTCTGAAATTTCATATATTTCCAGACCACATAAGAAAAGAAATGGTTTTCTGATATTCTGCACAGTTTGCTTGAGAAATAGGAATGAAAATCTGGTTCAAAATATACAAAGAATGGGAAGAAGAAAAAGCAAGAAGCTCATACACAGCATTTATTTGTTTGTTTGTTTGCTTGCTGTTTGCTTGTTTAATTAATTTATGTATCCCAATTCCCAATTATTCTAGATTTCTGGATTTCATTATATCTGAAAAACTTCACACTGCCCCCTGCACCCAAGATAATAGAGGGAGGAAGATAAGCAAGATTCTGATACTATATTTGTTACAATGAAAGTAGCTTTAAATCTACATGTTATCTGTTTCTTAGTCTGGTTGATATTGCAGGGTTGACAAACAGAGACCATAATCAAACATTCTGGTGAACAAAAAATAAGCCATTCCCTTTTTATTATCTAAACCCTAGAATTGAACTACAAGAAGATTTGTATTCAAGTGTTTAAAAAGAAACATTCTGAACAACTGAATTAAAAGGCAAAAAAAGTTTACCATTTGTTTTTAAATACTAATTGAAACCACAAAATTAAAACCAACCTTTTCAAAATTCTAGCTTATTCTTCTGGTTGCTTCCTTCAACCTTATTTACAACCTGACCCTGTTTCATATCATTAACAATTCCTCTACTCCTCAGCTCATTTAACCAACTGTCCAGAGATTTTCTTTTCTCAACGGTTAATTTCATCTACAGTACCTCTAATCTAAACTGTGAAAGTCACTTCTGGTGCAGAGAAAACCATTACTGGTAACAGTTCCATCTGAATTTGCCTTTAACTATAATATGGGAAACAAAGTTTTCCATAATTATACCATTCTTCAAAACTTGGAGGAATGTTCAGGTATTTTAAATGCTTTCCCTGTCACACATCTGCTTATAAATATTTTGAGAACTCTTTTTTTATTTTTATTTTTAACCAACAAGACAAAACAGAACAAAGCAAAACATAACACACATACACACAATATATATATACTCCTCCCTTTTTTTACAGCAATTACGTAACGATAATCTAATATTTACATTTCCCCCTTATTCTTCTTTAAATATTTGTCCTTATAGCCCCATTATTTCTTATTTACATTTTTCTTCCTTCATGTTCTACTTCTTACTAAGAATAATTCATATTATTATTATTATACATTATTGTACACATATTTTCACTTTTGACCTTTCCATATTTATTCTCCTTTATTATTTCTAGTCTTCAACCAGACATACACCTTGGAGAACTCTTATCCAGATATATTGTGAAGGCTGAAAAAAAAACTTGCAAAATGCCACTAATATATTCAAACTAATATTCCATTTTCATCTAAATATGATGTATTCCATCAGGGCAATGGTAAAGAAAAAATTATTGAAATAACTACAAGGATTTCTTTGAAATCTTAAACTTGACTATTAATTAGGTTACATTACTTTGCTTTATTTTAAGATTTTCATATACCTTAAGTATATAAGTATATCAACTTATACTTATCAACATGACCATATTTGAGCCTGAAACTGTGATCGTAAGTTATGAAGTTCATTAAGCTTGTCTTTTATGACCTTTTTTGCGGTGATAGTTAAGCAAATCCAATGTTATTAAGCAGAGCTCCAAGTCACTTCCTAAGAGTCTGTGGAGATTCTCAGTCATCCAGGTCATGGTTGTCCTAAAGAAGCTTCTTGAATGAGAAGCAAAACATCTTCAAGGAAAAACAAAGTCCAATTGCCTTTTGAAAAGCACTTTTGGGTTATTTTCTAAAAATGTTCAGCCAAATGTAATTACAGTTACTGCTTCTTCTGGACTTAGACCTTAACACACAAAGCATGCTGGGACACAAAAGATGAGATTTGCAAAAGCTTCATCTTTCCCAACACTTTTTTTGTAATCCTCATAGCTAAAGACTTTGAACACTTAAAAAGATCTATTAAGGTTTTTTGAATCTGGACTCAGAACTCCTGGGTCAGTTACGTTTCGCAGTAACTCAGAACTCCTGGGTCAGTTACGTTTCTGAGAGACTGGAAATCACAATGGGAAACCTAAAGAAAAATTTATCAAATAAGTGTCTTAACATGATGAATTTTTGTTTTGAAAATGATTACTTCAAATTTTAAGAATGATCTCCCAAGTTATCTTTAAATTAACACCTGATGTGTTTGACACCCAATATAACAATAAACTTCAAATTAAATCCAATATAATTTGCAATATCTTTAAAAACATATTGTTGTTCTTAACATAATTTTAATATATGGGGAGTTATTCCTCTCCTTCCTGCTTTTAGTAGATCTCATTTTTTAAATTTAATTCATGTGATTTTCTGCAATTTATTATGGTTCTATTGTTTTATTATGTATCAAAATTGTTTATTTCCAGTATTTATAAGACGGCCTCACCTCAAACAATATGGGTGGCATACATCAAAATTAAACTTTAACAGAAAAAAAAATAAACATACATCATCAAAAAAAAAAAAAAGAAAAGAAAGAGAAGCCTAATCTATACAAGGGCAAACCAAATGGATAATTTAAAACCACCAAAAGGGAACTCCACTCAACTAGACCCAAACATCTGGGGGGGGAGCAGATGAAAAACAATCCGATTGTGGAGTGTTCTCATGATCTAGACAACAATTTCATCTTTATCGAAGCTGTCACTGCAGTTATATAAATAGGAGCAAAGAAATAAGTACTGAAATCCAAGCTCAGGAATCAATCTCCATCTTTGGTGCCTCCCGAATGCAAGACACACTCAATTTTTGGACTAAAATTAGTGGAACTTTAAAGTATTTCGCTTTGGCCGAATCAGATCTAATGTAAGCACATAGCAATCTAAATATAAATCAGGAAATAGTGTTATTGCCTACTGGAACGGCACAGAGTGACAAATTAAAGCTGAATCATTCTGCAGCATTCTGAAAGACAAAGGCAATATTTGAGGACAAGAATTCCCTTGAAGTAAATTCTCTACACAGCTGTGAAGGCACTGAAGTATATCTGAAATGTAAGCATTGTCCAGGAGCAAAGTGAATTCTAGGTATTTCCCCTTGGAAATGTGTAGCCAACAGTCTTGAAATGAAAAGCGATCAAAATCTCTGCCCAAGGCAAATTTGCAACTACACATTTTACAATTGCCAGCAGCAGGTTATGGGGCAAAGCTGGCACTTAATGATCCATGCAGACCATCAGCAAGGAAATGCTGCACATGAATAAGGTTTCTTTCCCCTTGGAAAGAGAATCTGAACCTTGCAACTGATAGAAAATCATACTAATCCATGTGGTAAGTTACCATTTTAAAATCTTTTCTAGCAAGAGGAAAGGGGCAATTTATTTTGAGATCATTCGTTTGTCCATCCAGAAGAATATTATACACATGAGCATTGGAAGAACAGAGGACACTTTAAAAGTGTCCTTATTTGTGAAAATACTTGTCATTATTTTTCCTTAGAGTCTCTATCCAGCAGTCTCATTCTTCTTAAGTTTCCTGCAGGGTCTCTTAAGATCTGGACCATTTTTTCTTGACAGATCTAAACAATCTGCCTCACATACATTAATAGTTCTGGAGTGAGCAACTGAAAGTGCTCCTTATAGCATCAACAACATTAACATCATTTGGATAATGAGTTTAGAGTGAGTCATTTGGCTGAGTAGGCAGTTTCCATCTCTAGAGTTAATTTCACGGGGAATCTCCTATAGATAGCAAAGAATACTAAGAGACCCATTCATATTGCCATGGGATAACCATATTATGACATACACAGCTGTCAGAGAGCCCAAGCCAAGTTAAAAAAATAGGAATGAGCCATTTGCACAGAAGAATAAATATTAGAAAGGCAAGTCCTTTCTCCTAAATGGCCATAGAGAGAATGGTTAGTAAACAGCTACTGAGTTATGCCAAATCATTAGCAAATAAAAAATGAAGAAATCAATTTTTGACTCTTCCTAATGAAAAGAGAGCCTTTTTCTTTACAATTCTCATCCACAAAACATATGAAATCAGCTTTAAGATTGTAAAGAACCTTTCCTCTATAAAACACTCATTCTGGAGAATTATTTTTAAGCTATACGAATCAGATTCTTGTTGGAATGTCTTCATTCATAAAGAATAGAATAGAATAGAATAGAATAGAATAGAATAGAATAGAATAGAATAGAATAGAATAGAATAGAATAGAAGCTGGAAGGAACCTTGGAGGTCTTCTAGTCCAGCCCCCCACTTTTTGAAATAATCGCCATTCAGATTGAGGCACTTGTCATAATATCTTACAAGGTTTGAAATTCCTTAGTAGTAGTCACTCAGTGCCAAATCTGGAATATAGGGGGGAAGATAAAAAACATCCCAACAGAACTGCTTCAAAAGTTCTTGGGTGCGCCTAGCGGTGTGCGAGTAAGCATTATCATGAACCACACCACACTGGAACTGGTGCCATAGAAAATCCCGCCAAATGTGAAGATGCCAAAGGTCTATTGCTAGTAAAATTCATGGAGTGTAGTTCAACCATCAATTCAGAAGTCTACTGTGAAACATTATGAAAACTCAGACAAGTTATCCATAACTTGCATCAGGACATGCTAACTTTCGGTGTGGTGTTGGTTCATGATAATGCTCTCCCGCACACTGCTAAATGCACCCAAGAACTTTTGAAGTAGTTCCATTGGATGTTTTTGATCACCCCCCCCCCTATAGCCCAGATCTGGTGCTGAGTGACTACTACTAAGGAGTTTCAAACCTTGTAAGATTTATGACAAGTGCCTCAGTCTGAATGGTGATTATGTCGAAAAGTAATGTAATGTTGTAGTTTTCTGATGTGTATAATAAAGGTTCTGTATCTGCGAGTGTCTGTCATTGATAACTAAACAGAGGTTTATTTCCTAATTGTCCTCATATATACAAAATGAGCAAACTCATAAATGAAAGATAAGCATTTATCTATTTGATGCTTATCAGGTACACTGTAAGAAACTAGGGAAATTCAGTAGAATACTGATCCATCCAGATGTGAAATATTTGCTATCAAAATAAGTGTTACCTGTCCTTGCCCGATGGATCCCAAAGATCCATTTTTGGAACAGATAATGATGGACATTCAAAGGCTCTGTTTATTCTTCTGTTACTAGACTGGAGTTTACTTCGGTGAATGTCATTTTGTTTGAAGAATTTAATTCCTCTGGTTGGTTTCCTTTACATATATGCTCTCATAAGTTAGCTCTGCAATAAGTTACATAATAGATATAAGCAAGAGAATATAGCCAGTGCCAGACATCAAAATATCTTTAGGTGGTTCACTGTAAAATTCAATGTGGCTCAAGGTAAAACAAAATGGACTCAGCATGCAACAAAATTTACAAAAGCTGTTGTGTAGCTGACCAGGTTTGCCAGGAAACTCTTTAAAGATATGCCTATTTCTGGTTTATGGTGCAAGGTTGGATATACATCTGGATAGCAAAGTCTCAGTTAGAAACAAAATTTATTTTTCATTGTTCACAGATGTACCTCCCTATTAGCTAATAAGTTGAACAAATGCATTTCAATGTGATTTTCAAAGCTTTCATTTCAGGAAATTGCTTACTCTCGGAATGCCAAGAGTTTCAGTTAACATTTCACTGGGGCATTATACTGCAATTACGTTGATTGATGACACTCTTTGAAACAGCAACCAGAAGAGGTCTACTGAGCCACTTCAGATCGCTAAACTCAATATTGGTCTGCAGATGGGCCTCCACATTTTCTTTCATATCTGCAGAATAACCTGTAGTTACAGAGTAGTAACTCTAAAATAGGCTTTAATATTATGCTGTCCTACCTATAGTGGAGTAGAGAAATAACATGAGAAGATGATATAGTATTCTCTAAAATCAAAATACTTATTCATGGCAGAATCCCATAGAAATAATATATTCAGTACCGACTTCATACAGACATGGTTTTTTTTATGATCAGTGATATTTATATCAATATAGAAGCTGATTTCACCTGAATAATTATTGAAATTTAAACACGTATACACTCTTTCTAAATATAGAGACACCTGTACGAGTGCATTTATTGTAGTTTCTATAAACTGAGTTCAGTCCAATGTTTTTCAGTGGACAAAATCTAATTAAAAATAATATGGCTTTAAATCTGAATGTTTTTTTCAAAATAGTTAGCGGCTATAAATTTCAGGGACATTCAACCAAATGGAAATGTTTTTTTCTTCCGTTTGAAGGATTTTCAATGCAGGTTGCATAAATATGTCAAAGAGAGGAAGAGAACAATTCCAATCTTTCTTGGTCACCACAAGAAAGGAAAAATCTGTAGGCTGCAACACAGCAATTAAACAAAATACTAATTGCTTGCATGAACAGCTTTCTTCTGAAACAGGAACGTAATATTTTTTTACAACTCAAAAGATTGAACAAGGCAATATAGAAGCACTCAAAATTCCATATGGTGTATTTCACATTTAAGTGGGGTTTGTTTTTCAGAGGAAATGAGCTTTTACTGGGCACATTCAGGAGCATATATAAATTGAAGTGATAATAGATCACTTTAGATTTAAAAGAAAATTAATTTTCTTTTAAAGTAAAAGTCTCCTGTTATTATTATTGCTGCACAAAGGAATGTGAGAACAAATAAAAGCTCCAGGTTCAGCATTATCAAACAAGGTACTAAATGTCATGGTGTGTCATTCAATCCTCGACTGTAACATAACACAGAAAATAAAACGATATAATAAAATTAAGACACTTTCATGCATTAAACATAGGTTTTTTTTTCTTGTCTTCCTCTCTTACTTTAGTGAGCATTTGAGTGAAGTTGACCTCAAAGTATGCTGCTGTGGTAGCCGCTGAACAATCAACATCCCTTATAATGGTTTCCCATGTTTTTCAATCAACAGCAACATGTTTTTTTATCATTTAAATTGAGCCTCAGGTATTTCAATCATCTTTAGTTTGTTTTGCCCATATTTTTTAGGTACAGTTTATTGGTCTTCAACAACATAGGCCACTTTTGCTATAGTAATCTCTATCAAAGCAATGTTCTGTCGTTCTCCGTACAAATAATCTTAATCTGTGCTTTTGTATTTCATGTTCAACTGTAGGTTGTTCATTGTCTCTCTGTCTGAAGGTATCATTCTTGAGATGGTTACATAGAGAGACTCCCAGGATATACCACAGGAACCATAACTATGTACTGTAGGTAACACATTAGGAAAATATCAAGTTTATTATGTGTGCATGTCTCAGAGACATGTAAGAAGAGAGGCAGGACTAATGTCTCAAAAGATCCATGTCTTTGTTTTCACGTAAGCATTGTGTTTTCTCCACAAGAATCAGTTTAACCATTCATAGACAGGATTGCCTGGCCAAACCTGCTTTTGACTTGTTTTTGTTCTTCTACCACAACTCAAGGTATTTGAAATGTTTATGATGCTCCATTTAGACTCTGTTGAGGTAGACCTTATCCTCTTAACCTTTTTTTTAATTGATTTGGGGTTGTTGCTTTTGTTGTTGTTCTTTATCCACCAATTATTGTTGTTAATTCTTATTTTTGTAGTTATTGATTTTTTAATTTTTTACAATTATTTTAATTATCTGTTTTTAAATCCGTTTTACTGAGTTGATGGTAGACAAGTAGAAAAACTAAGTAAATAAATAAAATGTTGTATATAGTATAATAATTATACTTACATTTATTGTAGAAAAACATTCACTGAAACTTTCTCTGAAATTTCCAAATACACCAAATACACCACGAGACAGTAAAATGTTTAGACTAGTAGAAATCCTCCACACACTCTCCCATTCTTGTAGCAACCTAGAACGAGCAAAATGGCTTGCAGCCAGGTTCGTTGTAGAGTTAACACCTGGACTACAATTTCCAGAATTACTGGTGCATTTGAAAGAGATGGGAAGGGGTAGCTTTTCTTGCTCAGCCGCTGAATTGCTAATGTCAAAGAGTGGGTTGATTGCCTGAAGCAGCAATGTCATCATCTCTGCTCATGCTGGGGAAAAAGTTCCCCAATTATCAGGCCCTTTTTCAGTCTCACCCACTGTGAGGCCAGTTGAGGGGACCACTGCTGTTTCAGAAAGAGTGGGAACACTCTAGAGTTCCATAGAGCAATCACCTTAACCAGCTTTCCTTAATTGGGAAATTAGCCAGTCATGTCTTGTTCTGGGGAGAGAGTTACAGTAAAGGAAGAATATAATTTGAATAATATACCTAGCTGATCCCACACTGAGCAGTAAGGATGGGAAGTCTTAAAAACAAACTTCTTTTTCAGATGGCAAATGAAAACCTTATCCATCTGCATGCAAATTCAGCAAGCAGCAGTTCTATCAGCACCAATACTCATAAACAAAAATAACAGGTAGAATTAACTCTTCCAAGTAAACAGGTAGAAGTTTAGGACTGATTTAGAAAGCAAGGAAAGTGAGGCAGGGGTAGTGGCAGAATTCCCTTTGTTCTTTTAAATTAAATCATTCAACCACCTCACTACACTAAATCAAAACGGAAACTTTTAAAATACAGATATAAAATTGGTTCTGGGGTCTGTAGCTGATTTGGTAGCATACCGATGGAATGAATGAATAGATTTATACATAGCTGTGTATGAAATTGGTTTGAAGCTATAGATTGCATTCAGTCAACACACTTTTTCACTACAATTCCATGAGTATTTTCATGCAAATCTGCTGTATATCACATACTGTGCACTGAGGAACCCTATATATTTTAGTATCAGCCTTAAAGAGGCTTCATTGTATAGTTCTATATTTTGGGTTGACATGCATGCTGGCCAATTGTGTCATAGGTTGGCCAAATCCAGTGTGACAAGATTACCTTGGTTCCCTGTAAACTAAATCACAGTTTTTGAGCAGCAGCTCATTGTTCTGATCTGCAAGTGATTCATTAAAACAAAGTTTTGTTTCACTGTCTACAATGGAAGAAATACTAATGAACAGCAGAAAAGAATGAAAGGAAAGCTACAGCCACATGCAAGGATAAACATGCTAACAGAAATTGGTTCTGTGTGTATGTATGTCTTTTTGCACGAGCGTACACACACACACACACCTGAAAAATTGGTTATTTTAGAATAGAATCGGCTAAAATGTCCAGCAGTTGTAGATCCTGGAAGGTGCGCTACCTGTGCCAAATTCTATTAAAGGTAGAGAGTCCATGCAAAGAAAAATTCTGTTTGCAAGGAATAACAGTGCTAATTTTAGGAATCAATGTTCTTGTTTCATTCCTACTTGCTATCTACTTCTGCTGAAAATGTTATAGCCATAATATCTTTATTTGATGTCATAGATTAGTTCCTAAATTAACACAAGAACACATTAAAATAAAGAAGCAAGACTTTTTATAAGGAATCCAGTGAAATGAGTATGATTAGTCACATGATTAAGCACCACCCAATTTAATGTGACTGACACATCAGCAAAATAGAGTGCATGGAATGGACTTAGAGAGGAGTTGAATTAGGTCAGGATCCCCAATCCCTGGTCCGTGGACTGGCACTGGGCCACAGCAAGCCAGAAACCAGGCCATGTAAACAAGCAAAGCCCCATCCACAGGATGCAGGCAGCACACAAAACCATGCCTCTGGTCCGTGGAAAAATCTCTCTCCATGAAACCGGTCCCTTGTGCTCAAAAGGTTGGGGAACTTTGGACCAGGCTAAAGAAATAGATATAGGTTATGGAAGGGCTGTGCTGTGGCGGGGGGTCTATGACAATTTGTTGCAGCCAATTTGCCATGGCCAACTCACCACAGCCAACTTACCATGGCCAATTTGCCATAGCCAACTTTCTGCAGCCAATTCACCGAGGGACAACTCATTGTGGGACAAGAATTACATTGATATGAAAGAAATGGTGGAATAGAATTATTAAAGAAAGGATACAAAAGGAGGGACAAAATGAAATATGAATGACAAAAATTAAAATATTTTTTATTTATTTTAAATAATTAAATTGAATTGTTAAATTGTCCTGCAGTTGAGCTGGCCATGGCAAGTTGTCCCGCAAGAAGTTGGCTGTGGTGAGTTGGCCATGGCGAATTGGCTGCAGCGAATGGCAAGTTGTCCCATTCCACAACAAAATGGAGCACATGGAGTGGACTCTGAGAGGAGTTTGACCAGGCTAAAGAAATAGATATAGGTTATGGAAGGGTTGTGCTGGGAAATTTGTTAATTCTACAGTTGATGTCACAGAACTTAAAACACTTCAGAGAGAATCACCCCCTCTATTCCCAAAAGCCACCATTCAAGACTAACTTGATTTCCCGTTTGATCATCCCAGTGTCCAAAAAATATCTAGCACACTGTACCTTGTTTTATCTCTGCATGTTTATGGCACAGTACCTGCATTGGATACTCCTAAATTTTGGTTGTTTTTTAACTGACAAATGCTTCAAATAAATATAATTCATATATTGAACTGAGTGAAACATTTTGCAAACCTAATGCTATTTAGCAGTTTGCTCTCTTTGGAGCAATTAATTTTTAAAAGATGCATATCCAAACTCATTTAAAATCATTTGTTGCCTTATTGCTCTCAGTAGGCTGTTACTTTAAATAAGCCAATTCATTTAACTAGTTCTCAGGAGAAAGAAAATATTTATAATGTGCTTTCAAAATATATTTCCCTTCCCTACTCCAATTACCAAAAGTAGAATTAGAAAAAAAAAAACTGAAAAGTTGATTTCTATTAATAGCTTAGCAAAGTTCACTGTTGCAAAGAATTTAGTAGACAAAACTGCTTTACTGAACTAGTCAGGCTGTTTATTGTTTGATTATTTACAGGAAATGTGCTAAATAAAAAGCAGAGGCACCAAATGTGCTGCTGTCTTTTCTCCCATTCCTGGAGCCAGACAGAAAGTGTTATAGTATATAATTAATTAACTGCGCTTTTCTAGAGTCTTCAAGAGTCTTCCTCAATACTTAACTCAATGTAAAGATCAATGTCTAGCTAAGGTGCCATCACCATCCAAAACTCTGCCTTTAATACCATCTCTCATTTCAAATACTTATTCTAAGATTTCTTCCTGTCATTGGAGTTCACAACAATAATCAAAGCAATAATTCAAGAATTTATATACATTCCTATTATATGACTGCACGTATAATATAAACACTCAGAAATATGTTCCCATATCCCCTTCTTCTGAGTGCATAATGTACTGGATAGCAATTCTTCCCATTCCTTCATCTTTAGAGCAGTAGGCAAATCATATCCAGATGGAATTTAACAGCTGCTCTTCTGTGGAGTTTTAAAAGAATTTGGTTGCATGCAACTATACTATTATCACACATAGGAAGCTGGAATGTTGGTTTTTTGAAGTATTTCCATCCAAATACTGGTTATCTCTTGCCAGGAATTTTCTGAGCCAAAGGAAGATAAGCAGAAGCATCACAGCATAATCTAACAGAAAAAAGTTCATTTTGGTTTCTTAAAATTGACAGAAAACTTATACCTAGTAGGGTTTTTTAGGGGTGGCTCACAACATTACACTATTTCTTAGCCTAGGAAACATAAGGAAAATATTCTTCATACTAAAGTTTTATTTCTGTTATAACAGATACCATGCAAAGAAAGCTGTTAAACATTACTCATTATTCTTTCCTTGTGCTTAATATCCCTTAATAGACCTTAATTAACTTGCACCAAGAACAATTCATATGCAAGCTTACTCAATATCAGCCAATAACACATTATTACCATACAAAAAGCAAATTCCCCAGGGAGGGGCTGACAGATGCAAATCTCTGATAACAAAAAGAAAAATCTATCTTATCTCCATGTTGCAGAGATATTCTAATAAGCCCCACTGATATAATAAAATGTGCAGCTGAGATATCCACCTTCAATGCAGCACTATTGAGTAGGCTGTTGTAGAACACATTTATTGTCCTTTAAAAGTGGGGGAAGAACACTATATTACCAATATGTTAAGAAATAATAAGATAACCTTTATTGTCATTTTTTACTGTGGCACACTGGCATTAAAATGAAATTCTGTTGTCTGCTCTCAAAAGTGTACACATACATAACACATATATATATACCCTTACATATACTGTAAATATTAATCACTTTCTATCTCGAATACATAGCGGAAGGAGAAAGCTTGAGAATTCACAAAGTTGATACTGTATGGAACAAAACTGTGACTGAATCTGGATGTTCTGCTTCAGATACATAAGCCTCCTTCCAGAAGGTAACAAGGAAAACACATCATGAAGAGGATGTGTTGTGTCCCAGACAATCCTGCACTTATATGCTATGTCTTGGATGGAAGGGAGAGAAGTGCCAATTATCTTTTCTGCCATCCTCACCATTCTCTGCACTGCCTTCCTGTCTGAAGCAGTGATACTTCCAAACCAGACTGTAATGCCATGGCAGGATGGTCTTGATCGTCCCTCTATAGAAAGTGGTAACGACAGGAGAAGAAAGATGTACATTTCTCATGTGACGCAGAAAATGTAGGTACTGCTGTCCCTGTTTCACCAGTATTTTGCTGTTGAGCAACCAAGCCAATATGTTTACACATCTACTTTGGAGAAGATACATCAGTGCTTTTTCCCATTTAACAATGCAATATAGGGAAACAACAACCAGGAAGCTAGTAGACTTACAGGTGTGGTATCCAAATGCCAACAAATACTTAATGTCATACATTGCTATGGGCTTATAGCCACATCCTAAGTGGACACATATTCAGAAAGAATAACAGAATAACAGCATTGGAAGGGACCTTGGAGGTCTTCTAGTTCAACCCCCTGCTCAAGCAGGAAACCCTATACCATTTCAGACAACTGGTTTTCCAATCTCTTCTTAAAAACCTCCAATATTCTTAATTAAAGAGAGCAGATCAAGCAATGCAAGAAATAGCAATAGGTTACCACAGTCTTACAAAAAACACAAGTACATTTTTAAAAAAAAACAGTGGAATAAATACAAGATTTATTTAGCACTCAGAAAAAAAAGCCTAGTATACATGCAGCAAATTTTAAGGCCATAGCAACAATAACAACCATCATGATTAATGATATGGGGAAATACTGTTTGCTCTCTAAGATAAGCTACATTGATTAATTTTTACACAATAGAAAACTTCTCAGATATGTTTATATGGTTATCAGGAGTGAAACATGATTCAAGGAAGTCTTTGTCTTTAATTTTATCAGACATATTGAACACGCTTGTTTTCTGCCATATGGTAGAACAGTTCAGATTTTCTTTTAATCTACCTGTCCTATTTCAGACAAGCCCTTCATATGTCAAATGGCATGCTTCAGCATTACACAGTTCTTACAACATAGTGATGTATTATTAATAACTTTGTCATGTGTCATGATATATAACAATACTTGTGATTTTTTTCTAAAGAACAATATGCCCCAAACTCATTCCTGGAATCACTTTTGATACGTAAACATGTAGACATTTTTAATATTTGTTCTTAAAAGCGACTGGCTGAAAAGTTATTTCATTCCAAACTGAATTTTTATTAGTGCTGTAATCCACTATGTGCAAACATGAAACAAAATTCCAGATGTGACTTTGTGTGAGAAGCTGCTCTGGGGAGTGTTTAGAATTTGAGGAGTGCTGGGACTGGTTGCCCATATATGTTTAATTCACTCTACCATGCCAAAATCTGTATCCTTTGCTCCAATACCAGCACCCCCTTTGGACAACCTTTCAGCAAGTCTGCCTTCATAACATTCCAGACATAATCATACATTCACACTTTTTGAGATTTAGAAAGATTAAATATAAACAAACACACACACACACACACACACACACACACACACACACACACACTCAATTTGGAGCACCCTCTAAGCCAGGGGTCTTCAAACCTGGCCCTTTTATGACCTGTGGACTTCAACTCCCAGAATTCTGGGAGTTGAAGTCCACAAGTCATAAAAGGGCCAAGTTTGAAGATCCCTGCTCTAAGCCCTCTATGAATATAGAATGCACCCAAGTAGAATGTACTGCAGTAAATTATATGTGGGAAGTACCTCCACACTGTTGAATTCACTTTTGATTTTCCAGTCATGCTCATGCCTTTCAGTCCAGATCTAAGCTTTCAGCAAAAAACTCTACAAATATAAGACTGAAGCACTTGGTCTTCCAAACCACCTAGCAATTGTAGAGATTCCAGCATTTCTGGTCACTTACACACCCGGACAATAGATCTGTTATAGACAGGTGATTCTTTTGTGTGTGCACACTGAAGGTGCACACTGGAGTTGAGCCACATGCATCTGCAGGATTAGAAGCTTTTGGAAAGATAACAAAAGAAGTATTGTGTCATTACAAAGGTGCTTTCATTACTTATTTATCCAGCCCATCATTCTAGCCATTGTCTGTCCACTGCAGGATGAAGGCCTCTTCTGCATGCTTCCAACCAATATGGTCCTGAGCTTTCTTTTGCCAAGTGGGCCTGCAATACTTGCTGATCAAGAGAGTAAAAAAATTGAAATGGAAATGAGTTGGTCACATAGCAAGAAGGACTGATGGCAGGTGGACTAAGGCAGTCATAGAATGGATGCCACTTGATAAAAAGCATCCAAGAAAGAGACCTAAAACAAGATTTATCCGTCCATTATCTACTTATTTAATATTAGACTTCTACCCCATTACAATCTAATAAACTCTCAACGCCTTGCAAATGTTAATAGTACTCCAACATAAAAAGCCAATAAGCACAACCAAAGACAAGCCTAAAACACACAAAGAATGTAATAACTGTCGAAGAACTATCACGATTCAAATGTTCTCTCGAAAAGCTTGTTCTTCAACATCTTCTAGAATGCTCCGGCCAAGGTAGGAGCAGTTCTAACCTCAAGTGGGAGGCCATTGTCACCAAAAACACTTGTGAACATCAGCCCAAAGTGAGGAAGAAACAGCTGCTTCTTTTCAACACATTCATAACTGCTGGGCTGACTTCAATAGTAGATATGCTACTATAAATAACCTGGGACAGAAAAAAGAACTTCATAGGTCAACCCTAGACAGTCAACTGATCCCAAAAGTTATTAGACCACCAATGCAAACTTGTAAAATGGGTGTCAGATGCTCCCAAAGGTAACTGCTGGCAAGCATCCAAGCTCCTGTATTCTGTACCAAATGACGCTTCCAGATAGTTTTTAAAGACAGTTCCATGTAGAGCATGTGGCAATACCACGGACACTGCTGCTCAACCATAATAAATTATTTATCTATATCTAATTAAAAGCAAACATTTGGAAGTAGCAATACATGATAGTTTAACAATACCAATTTGATGAAATTGTCTAAATAAGCACAAAGGTGTTCTTAGCTTCTGTAGGATCAGACAAATGTATTTCTACACATATTTGTTCAACAAAAATCATAAAACAAGGAATCCACAAAACTTGCAGCTGAAATACTGAATAAAAATATGGCTGAAACTGTTTCATTTGTTACTGATAATTAATACAATTATAGACATCTTTTTTATGTCTTTATTCTGTCAGTTGAATCTATTTATAGTGAATCTTACTTGATTCACTATAATTTCATTCCTCCCACAACCCATTTACAAGCCTTTAGTAAAAAAAAAAAAAAATTCTTTTGCATGTTAATATCACTGTCTCTGAAGGACAAAAAAAGGGATCTGGAATACAAATTTTACAAGACTGGCATGTACAGATTAACTACTGCTTTGGTTATAGAAGCCTAAAAATTATCTAAATTACATGAAGTTTTTTAGTATGCCAGCTTGCTAACAACAGACATATAAGTTCACGCATTTATTTTGTACTCTGGTAGCATGTGCCAAAATGTGCCAAACATATGTCAAAATTTCCCATAGGCTGGTGAATGTATCCTATAGACTGGCTGTGAATGGAGAGAAAGGAAACAGAAGACATTTTAAATGCTTCATTGTGTATTAACTCATATATGATTTTATTTAATGTTGGCTTAGCAGCCATGGGAAAACTGGAATAGACTTAAGACTGTAAAAAGTAAGAAAAGATAATCCAAATACTAGTGTCAAGCCCCTAAAGGCTTGCCATACGAACGGGGACGGGGGAGCACGGATAACGACCTACCAACCCGGGAAACAGCTGAGCATTGCTCCACCACGCCCCATGACTGCACCAGCCGAACGTCAACTGAGCAGACATCTCCGCGGGCTGCGCCACAGACGCCAGCGAAGCCTAAGGGAAGCCAGTCACCGACGGGGTCGGAGGACCATGAATGCCAGCTGCGCTTTACGGAAGGGAGGGCGATGGACGGGCCATCTGGGGCCGAAAGGACTGCACTCCGGCGGCCGGACCCAGCAAAGGGGGGTGGGGGGTTATCCTTTCGCAACCGGGACAGTAGGCAGGGTAAGATTGGCGGCGGGCAACTGACGCGCAGTTCGGGCGCACGGACAACGGGGGGTGGGGGCGGAGTTCCGTCGGGGAAAGGGAAAGCACAGGGAAAGGGTGGAGCATTTATTCATTTGAAGCGGATGGTGGTTTGGAACCGGGGGCGGACCCAAAGGGTGGAGCACGCCAATATATGGCGGTGGGAGGTAACTAACACCAGTGCTGACTTTGTCTCACCTGCATAATAAAGTGCTTGTTGGGTGTCAGTGTGTGCCGGTCTTCTTTGCCTTCGCGCTACGGACGACATCGGATATTCTGACAAAAAGTCAGCACTCCACACTCTTCTAACGTTTCCCCAGCCTCCTGCTCCCACGTGCAGGCTCAGGTATGGCAGAGGGAACGCAGGGCCCCGCCCTGGCCGAGGGAGAGGTGGCGACCGACGGGGCTGCGGACGCGGTCCCAGCGGCGGAGGCGGCACCAGCCCAGCCAGCGGTGCGGCCCAAACTGCTACTGTCTGCGGTCCCAGGACTCGACGTGGGGGAGGTAGGGGCCGCTAAGCCACAGGAGGAGTGGTGGCAAAGCCCGGCAGTAACGGGATTGCAAATTGAACAGTTAATAACGCCGAAGCCGAAGCCCAGTCTTTCGGGGTGGAGGGAGAGACGCGCCACCATGGAGGATGATGAAGACTGGAGCTACTCTACGGCCCCGGGCCAAGAGACCATGGATATATTGCGCCATCGGTTTGGCGAAGCAAGCTACAGGGGCGCCGCCGATGTGTGGCGATCGGAAGGGGATGCTGCGGGCCGCACCCCCTCATCTAGGTTCCGCCTGAGTAGTCCGCGGCTGCGGCTGCCTACTCCCACGGGTGGGTTGGGAACTCTGGGTCTCCCTTCAAGCAGGCTACCGGGCCAGGCGCACTCAGCTCAGCCGGACGGGCCCCGGCACGGGGCAAAAGGTTCAGCGAGGCCAGGGGGTGTGGAGCAGCAGGGCTTCACGGCCGGGTATCCGAACCTTGGGCCAGGCCAACCCCAGGGGCCGTGGGGGCCAGGCTATCCATGGGGGGTTCCTCCTATCCCGGTCACCTTTGATGGGAACCCCGACCACCTGGCAATGTTCTTAGGCCAGGCCATAAGTCATCTGGACCAGTTTGCACAGCTGTATGTATCCCAGTGGGCTATGGTCGGCGCCATTACCGCCGCCTTACGCGGGGAGGCGGCTGCATGGGCAGCCGACCTGTACAGCGACCATGCCCGAGAGTTGGGGAATGCGGGGCTGTTCTTGGACGCGCTGCATGGGAGGTTTGAGGATCCCACCCGGGCGCAGAGGGCCGAGGCAGACCTGCTGGCGCTTCACCAGGGGAACCGCCCGGTCGTCGAATACGTACGAGAGTTCCGGAAGTTAGCCGGCCGATTGCAGTCTTCATGGCCGGAGCGGATGTTGGTACACCAATTCAGAGCAGGCCTAGACTATGACCTACGGCAAGCCTGCGTGTACCGGGGTGTGGCCAACAGATTGAGAGACTGGTTTAGGGTGGTGGTCGAACTCGAGGCAGGCCTTAAGGCTGTATATCGAGGGATTGGGGACGTCCCGCGGCCGCGGCGTCTCGGAGAGAAGCCTCGTGAGGGAAGCCAGGACCAACAGCGGATAACGCCAAAACCACCCGGAGCGTCAAAAGAAGGCGGCTTCCGATGTTTCCGCTGCGACCAACCGGGCCATCGAGCAGCCGACTGCCCAGCACCCAGCCCCCGTAAGGGCGCAACAATTGGTAGAGCCACGCCCGTAAAGAAGACGACGGAAAGTTCGAGGGCGACTATTCAACAGCCAACCCCAGGGGCGAACAAGGGGTCTCCGGTCATGGCGGAGTCTACGGTTATGGCACGGTACCAGCTGGGAGACGAGGAGGACAACCCTGACGACGTATTGGCCCACAGGTCGGCAACCTGCGGCTCCGGAGCCGCATGCGGCTCTTTGAGCCTTCCCATGCGGCTCCCAGCCTCCTCTGCCTTTGCAGAGAGAGAGACAGAGACAGAGAGAGGAATTGCGCTTCCCTGCTTCTCTCTCTCTCTCTCTCTGTGTGTGTGTGTGTGTGTGTGTGTGTGTGTGTGTGTATAAAAAAAAGAGAGTGCACTCACAGTGTTCTCCGAGGAGCTGAAAAGCTTACTGGGCGGAGCTCTTCCCTTTGCTGCATCTCTGCAGGAAGCAGGAAGGGCAGGAGAGAGCTAGCTAGCCCAGCTAGGCTGACTCAGGAATTCTGGGAGTTGAAGTCCATGAGTCATAAAAGAGACGAGGTTGCTTACCCCTGATCTTGTTGGACAACAGCCTGAAGCTTGTCAGGTGAGCAGCAGATAGGAGAGGGGGGGAGAAAGAGAGAGAGAGAGAAAGAGAGAGAAGAGAGAGAGAGAGAGGAAAGAGAGAGAGAGAAAGAAAGAGAGCGGGGGAAGAGGAGTGGCAGATCAAGGGCAGATAGAGAGGGAGGGAGAGAGAGACCCTTTTGACATCTAAAATGAAGATAACACTGCATATATCCTTTTTTATCTCTCTGTGTGTGTGTGTGTATGTATATATATATACATACATACATATACATATACATATATATACACACATACACACACACACACAAACACACACACACAAACACACACACACACACCTATAATAAAGGTAAAAAAGGATATATGCAGTGTTATCTTCATTTTAGATATCAAAATGGTTTTGCGGCTCCCAGTGTTTTGTTTTTGGTGGGAAACGGGTCCAAGTGGCTCTTTAAGTGTTTTGGGTTGCCTACCCCTGTATTGGCCGATCCAATGGTGAGTGACCCTATTAATCCATTTATCCTCCCTATAGTTCTCACGAGTCCGGTAACAGGGGTGCAGAAGGAGTGTCAAGCCTTGATCGATACGGGGTGCACGCGGTGTCTGATGAGTAGGAAGGTAGCGGTGGATAGTGGGTTCCGGATACATCCATTACCGCAACCAATACGGTTCGAACAGGTGGATGGGTCCCTGTTGGGAGGAGTCCCAGCAACCCACGTGACGGAACGGGTACGCATGGACCTAGGAGATCATTGGGAGGTCTTGCGATTCATTGTGGTGCCCACTTTGACGGAGACTGTCATATTAGGGTTGTCCTGGCTGGACAAATGGACCCCAACCATCTGGTGGGAGGGAGGGTACCGTAAGGTGCGTCTGGGGAGGGGCCCAATGCCAGAGACTGGCAGTAATGGAGGCCAGTTTCCTGAGGTTCCGGAGGTGACGGCGCAACTCCAGGAGGGGGAGGGGGAAGTAACATACCCTGAGGAATACAGGGATTTAGCAATGGTCTTCAGCGAGGAGGAGTGTAATCACCTGCCCCCTCACCGGTCAACGGATTGCGCCATAGAGTTATTGCCGGGAGTTAAACTCCCGAAACCAAGGATGTACGCTATGACATCACCAGAGGTGCAGGAACTCCGTAGATATATTGACCAGAATTTGGCGCGGGGGTTCATCCAGCCTGCTAGGTCACGAATAGCGGCCCCCGTACTGTTCAAGGAAAAAAAGGATGGGTCGTTGCGCTTATGTGTTGATTTCCGAGGGTTAAATGCAGTATGTGTTGAGCATGTATACCCCCTCCCCCTAATGAAGGATTTGTTAGCGCACCTGGGAACGGGACGTATATTTACCAAATTGGACTTACGGGAGGCTTACTATAGAGTACGAATCAAGGCTGGCGACGAGTGGAAAACGGCATTTAACTGTCCGTTGGGTAGCTTCCAGTTTCGCGTCATGCCGTTCGGGTTACGGGGGGCCCCGGCGGTGTTCATGCAGTTGATCAATCAGGTATTGCATGAACACCTATACCGCGGGGTACTCGTGTACCTAGATGATATTCTAATATACACCGCAACAAGGGAGGAGCATGTCAGTCTGGTGAGGCAGGTGCTACGGAAGTTATTGGAGGCACAGCTTTATGTAAAGTTGTCTAAGTGCGAGTTCCACCGGGAGCGATTAGATTACCTGGGCTACCGTATATCGGGGAGCGGGGTAGAAATGGACCCGAGCAAGGTGCAAGCAGTACAGGAATGGCAAGCGCCCCAGACGAGACGCCAACTGCAAAGTTTTCTCGGATTCGCGAATTTTTATCGCCAGTTCATTCCGTTATTTGCCACCGTGGTGCATCCCCTCACGGAACTGCTACGGACAAGACACCTGGCGATGAGACCTCGCCCGAGCCAACGAATAGAGTGGACTATGAGTTGCCAAAAGGCATTTGAGACGCTGAAAACGTTATTTGCCAAAGAGCCCGTATTGCGCCACCCAGACCAGAGTGCTCCATTCGTAGTACAGGTGGACGCAAGTGATGTGGCAGTGGGGGCAGTGCTGTTGCAGAAGAACAGTGGGGGAGCATTGCAGCCATGTGCCTATACCTCGCGGAAGTTCACGACGGCCGAGCGTAGCTGGACCGTCTGGGAGAAGGAGGCCTTCGCGATTCGCTGGGCTCTAGCGACATGGAGGCATTTGTTAGAAGGGGCCAAGCAGCCGTTTGAGGTGTGGACAGACCACAAGAATTTAGAGGCGCTACAGACCCCGAGGCGCTTAGCCCCCAAACATGTCCGGTGGGCCCAATATTTCAACCGGTTTCGGTTCACACTGAGGTATGTGCCGGGAGGAAAAAACTTTCTGGCCGACGCATTGTCGCGGATGCCGCAGTACCATAGCAAGCGGGAGGAGGTCATACAAGCACTAGTGCCGCCTCCGCGGCATGATACCGCTAAGACTGTAAGTCACAGGTCTCAGTAAGTACCTAGCGGCTATTAGAGCTGCCCTGCCGACGGATACATGGGCGAATAAGCATTCAGGGTGCTTGACAACTCGGGACGGTGTGGCATGGAAAGGCGGTAAGATATATGTGCCCGAGAAGCTACGCTTAGCCGTACTCCAACAATGCCATGACGCAAAACAAGCGGGCCATTTTGGGTTTATAAAGACCCTACATCTATTACGACGACAATTCTGGTGGCCCAAACTGAAGGTAGATGTGGAACGGTATGTCAGAGGATGCCACGTATGCGCCAGTGCCAAACCCCGAGTAGGGAAACCCATAGGGTTGTTACAACCAGTGGCTGATCCATCCCGGCCGTGGGAAGAGATCGCCATGGATTTTATTGTAGACCTGCCTGGCAACCGGGGCTACAACGTGATATGGACCGTGATAGATCTCTTTTCCAAACAGGCGCATTTTATCCCATGCAAGGGCCTGCCATCAGCGCGGCGGTTGTCACGGTTGTTTATTCAACACGTTTACCGACTCCATGGCATACCCAGAAGAAGTGTGTCGGATAGAGGGGTGCAATTCACCGCGAGATTCTGGAGGGAGTTCGTTCGTACGCTAGGGTCCTCACAGGCGTTGAGTTCAGCGTATCATCTGAGCACCAACGGGGCGGCAGAAAGGGCAAATGCCATGGTGGAAAGATACCTCCGGAGTTATGTGTCATTTCAGCAAACGGACTGGGTGGACCTCTTGCCGTTTGCTGAAGTGGCGTATAATAACACTGTCCACAACAGTACGGGATATACCCCGTTAAGATAGTATATGGGATGGAGTTTAACCCCATTCCCAACCTGTCACCAGAGGTAGCTAGCGGCCAGACCCCTCAAACATGGTACGCCCAGATCACAGGGTTGTGGGACCGGGTGAAGGAAGCACGGAGAAAGGCCGAGGCCGCTGCCAAACTCCAAGCCGACAAAAGACGAGCAGAGCACAAACCGTTCCAGGTGGGAGACTGGGTATATTTAGCCACCAAGTATTTACGCTTGCAGGTGCCATGCAAAAAACTGGGGCCGAAATATGTGGGTCCCTTCCAGATCCTCAAAGTAGTCAACCCGGTGACGGTTCAATTACGGCTACCTGCCTCTCTAGGCAAAGTTCATCCCGTGTTCCATAGTAGCCTGCTCAAACCTGCACATAAAAGTCCCTACGCTGACAGAGCAACCGGGCCGGTCTCGGGGTCCCATTATGAAGTGCAGGAAGTCTTAGACTCACGTAGGCGCTATGGTAAGACCCAATACCTCCTTCGATGGAAAGGATACCCGTTGTCGGACGCAACCTGGGTGGGAGAGGAGGATATAAACGCACCTAACCTAATCCGAACGTTTCACCGTAAGTGCCCGGGGAAGCCAGGGCGAGACAGATGTAACATGGTACATTCAACCCCTTCCCTTTCTTTTCCAGGGGGACACGTGGTAAAGGGGGCCGCATGTCAAGCCCCTAAAGGCTTGCCATACGAACGGGGACGGGGGAGCACGGATAACGACCTACCAACCCGGGAAACAGCTGAGCATTGCCCCACCACGCCCCATGACTGCACCAGCCGAACGTCAACTGAGCAGACATCTCCGCGGGCTGCGCCACAGACGCCAGCGAAGCCTAAGGGAAGCCAGTCACCGACGGGGTCGGAGGACCATGAATGCCAGCTGCGCTTTACGGAAGGGAGGGCGATGGACGGGCCATCTGGGGCCGAAAGGACTGCACTCCGGCGGCCGGACCCAGCAAAGGGGGGTGGGGGGTTATCCTTTCGCAACCGGGACAGTAGGCAGGGTAAGATTGGCGGCGGGCAACTGACGCGCAGTTCGGGCGCACGGACAACGGGGGGTGGGGGCGGAGTTCCGTCGGGGAAAGGGAAAGCACAGGGAAAGGGTGGAGCATTTATTCATTTGAAGCGGATGGTGGTTTGGAACCGGGGGCGGACCCAAAGGGTGGAGCACGCCAATATATGGCGGTGGGAGGTAACTAACACCAGTGCTGACTTTGTCTCACCTGCATAATAAAGTGCTTGTTGGGTGTCAGTGTGTGCCGGTCTTCTTTGCCTTCGCGCTACGGACGACATCGGATATTCTGACAACTAGATGATCAGCAGACAACTTTATCCTAGAGCCATGCTTTGTAAAAATGTATACAAGATAATTCTCAAACAAATTATTCAGAATGATGGAGCTTAAAATTCCCCTATGAAGAGGTCCCAAAAAACGAATTCAATAAGATCAAGTTTAATGATATCAAATTAGCGTGACTGAAAGGAAAAAGAAAGAAATGTTCCTGGGGATTTTTTTTCTATTAGTCATTGCTGATTATAGGAGGGGGTGCTCATCTTAGTTTCAGGGCTGTTGAGCCAGAGCTCTTTGAAGATATTTGTGTGGTCATGTGCCCAGCATGATATCACAGAGCACTGTTTCCTCCCCACTGAAATGGTGACTATTTATCTACTTGCATTTGCATGCTTCCGAACTGCTAGGTGGGCAGGAGCTAGGCGAAGACACAACACTACTTAGAATACTATGCAAACCTGGGCTGTTGGCTTTCCAGCTGACAAGCCCAGCATCTGAACCACTGAGCCATCACACTTCCCATAATTGGGTGGAAAACTCCAAGAAGACCATGAAATTAAAAAATGCCAACCCACTCTAAAATAAATGGCATGAGGGAAAATTTATCCTAACTTCTCAAAAAATGCAGTTTCTGGTCTAGCCATTGAAAGTAATATGCCTTGTCTAGGATTACTAAACAAAGAATCAAGAATTGTGGTTAAATTATTTTTTATTTTTTATTTATATCCCGCCTTTATTATTTTTATAAATAACTCAAGGTGGTGAAGACACACAATATTGCGAAATCAAATGTGGGTCAGTCACTGGGACCAGACATTTACTCTTCTGCGCTTTTGGACTCATGATGGAGTCCATTTTTAGGGAATTTCTCTCTACTGGAACACATGCTTTGGGCTATTCTGTGAGTCGTGTTTATGTGGTGCCTTCCTATTGGCTGATTGGTGTGTTGATGGTTGGCGATTGGCTGTCATTTCCTTGTGCTGCCAAGCCCTCATCTCCTAAGTATTTGATAAGCTGCTGGTAAATCAGCACTCCAGTTAACTGACAAGGGGCACATTTTCCAGGCTACGATCATTTCCCTGGCTGTCTTTGTACCTGCATGGCCAACGATCTTAGTAGCTGCAAAGTTAAATGAGTGTCCTTGTTCATTGCAATGTGAAGCTACCAATGAGTTCGTGTCTTTTCATCTGACCACTTGCTTGTGTTCTTACAATGTGGTGGTTAGCTCACAGTCTCCTGGTTTCGAGCCCAAACTGGCTCTATGATGAAACTCTACTTAGAATACTACGCAAAATTCATATCATCTGCACCCTCAAAAAGGATAATGAAGGATAATGAAGAGCTGTGCAAAAAACAGATGAACAAAAAAAATAAGGAAATTATATTATTTATCAAGAGTAAAATATTTGGGGGCATTTTATTTTATTAGAAGCATATGAAATTATGCATGCTATTAAAACTAACATCTTTTTAAAAATTCAGAAACTTTGGTCATCCCGTAATGCCAAATGATGTGAATTTGGGAACAATATGAGATACCTCTTCACCCAACACAGAGTTAACCTGTGGAATTGGCTACAAAACTTAATTATGATAGGCTCTGTTGTTTGGCTTTAAATAGGAATATGACATATGAATGCATACAGATTCTCCTAATTAAATATTATTTCAATTATCTCAAGTAATAGTCCTGTCATTAGCCAATGCTCTGGAACAAGATGAGTAAGAAAGTGCTAATGGATTTATGCCCTGCATTATGATGCATCTGGATAGTGGAATCAGGAAATTAGACCTCTGGCTTTATCTAATATTACCCTTGATATTTTTGCCAAGTGTGTTTTCCCCATGATACCCTGCGTATCTAGCAAATGATAGGATTCAAACAGCAGATAGAGAATGCATAGCTGAATCTTCAGAAAGTAGCCAAAAATGAACTCGCTTATAGTCAATAATTTTTTTAAAAAAATTTGGTTTAGGGTTATTGAGGGAGCATATAGTATAAAAAAGTATAAAAAGAGAAGGCATGCCTTGTGCATACCATGAGATGACATTACTACAATGAAGGGAGTGAGAGTTTACTCTCACTGTCAGATGAGACGGGGACAGGAGAGTCCACCTGTGCAGGCATGGTATAAAAGTCTATCTCAGCTCTGCATTCTGAAACAGAGACAAGGTGGTTAGATAAGTGGTTTCCCTGCAAGGAAACCGTACATGCAAAGTTCTACACATCCATATATAGCCCAATAAAAATCTGCCCCATCCAGCCAGCCAGCCCAGTATTAATAGTCTTGAGGCTCTTCTTCTCATCCTTTAGAAATAAGACTTTTACTTACTCCCTTCCCAACTGTGACGGTCACTGCCATCCAATCCTTTTTTTTTTTTTTAACAAAACGTCTATCTGTGGTGGGAGAATCAGGGGTTCTAATTTCACCAACTTCAAACCTCGCAATTGATATTCAAAGCCTAAAGTCTTTAGGTAAGGCAAAGCTTGGAGTTGGCCAACAATTTGTCTGTTCAGTTTCAGGGCACCCAATGTTTTGGGCAGCCATCCCTTGCATTTACATTTTAAAATAAAAGGCATGGCTCCTAAGATTTGAAAACAAAAGCAAATCTCTGCAACTAGCAGAATGGTTGATGAATTGCCAGTGACATTCTTCAGTGCTGTCAGTGGCCTAGCTCTCTCCCCCATATCACATCTCACTGATAGACAGCACTTGATCTGACCTTATGTCTCCCTTTTCATACCTGCAACCATTACCAGCCTTTCAAGCAACTGACTGTAACCCAAACAACCAAGTTTTGAGCACAAATGACCACTGTGACTGGCTTGTCAAAAATTATCCAAAACTTCAGTACTTCATCATTGTGAATTGGCAAAACACCACCCCAGAACATGAGTCCTTGGATGGCTAATGGATGGAACAAGGCTTACTTGGTCTTGATGAATTTTTGAGAAACCAGACAATTAAGACAATTAGAGAAACAAAATAGGACAATAACAGGAAACAATAACAAAAGAAAAAATTCTTGGCTCCTGGGAAGTGGGGAAGTATGTGAAAATGACTCAGAATAAATTATCTTAATTACACTTGTGCAAGAGAATTGCTTTGGTTACTTTAAAAATTCTTGGTTGTTTGGTGTTAATTCTCTGCTTATCTGGATGTTGGTTGCAGGAGGGGATGTGTTCTCTTTTTTTGTTGTTTCTTTCTATTTTTATTGCCTCTTTTGAATGGTGTGTAAATGTGGTTTATCTCTTTGTGCCTGTTGATGGCTGATATGTCTGTATGCCTGGTCTTCAGGAATTTCCTAGCATTTTTGTACTTAGTTTAGTCTAGGATGTTCATAGTATTCCTGATGAAACTATTGTTGAATCTTCCATGTGTTGTGAGTTTTCATCATGTTTTCTGATTGCTAGTAGGTGTTCATGGATGCACTCTGCAAGTCTTCTGTCTATCTGTCCTACATAATGGCTATATAGTCCTTACCCTGTATGTTATAAGTGACTCCTATTTTTTTTGTTCCTGGGTTACTGTATTGTTTTAAAGTTTTTTAATTATTGTGAAATGGACCGTTTTGTACAGTATATTATAGTAATCTATGAACTTGGTATAAAGAATATGGGTAACTCTAGCTAAGTGTCTATGAAGATTCTCAGTCATCCAGGTCATTTTTCAAGAGGCATACATATTGGGCTGACGGGGCCCGCAGTATGCCTCCTCTGCCAGCATGGGTGGGATGGTCCATTCCCAGTGGGATGAGACACTAGAGATACTTCTACAATTCTCATTGCTAAGTCACCAAAACCAGCATGGCATTGTGTATGCCATTCAGATTTTTAAACAGTGGCTTCCCTTGGGAATGAATTTATATTCATTTGTGAGGAGCAAGATAAAACTTATATGACATACCAATACACTTTTCACATGCATGCATAACAGCACAGCTGACATTTGACAAGCCTAAACAATATCTTTCTAATAATACCTTGTAGCAGTCAATGCTGTAGCAGAAAAAGAGGGAAAACCCACCTTTAAAGAGAAATATTTATTCACATTGGCCATATTCATGAAATGCAAATGATGATATTCTGCTCTTTCCAAAAATGAGCCTCTACATGTGCAATTTCATGATAAAACCCTCAAATGTCCCTGTTTTCTCTTGATAAAGCCTGCTAGGTTACTGATGTGTGAATGTGGTGAAATTGAATTACTGTATAACAGCAATTACTTTTCACAGTACACCTATAATGGGAATCAATTTTGCAGTGAACACCAGGTAACCAGGAGAAGGGGCAAGAAATAGAAGGAGGGACTAATAAAGGAGGGAAAATCTTTCTATATTTTCCATATATCTAAGGAAGGAAGGAAGGAAGGAAGGAAGGAAGGAAGGAAGGAAGGAAGGAAGGAAGGAAGGAAGGAAGGAAGGAAGGAAGGAAGGAAGGAAGATTTCCCTTTTATTCTCCAGAAAATAATTTCCCTTTTTTTAGCATTATAAGTTTAATTTAAGCAAACAGCATACATTAGCAGCAGTAAACAGTTATTCAAACAAGGTAGGTATAGCAAGCAAAGCATGGTTTTCATTATTCCTTTCAACCAACAAATGTATGTCTTTATCTGTGTAACAAGGTTTTTTTATCTAATTAATCAATAAATTCATTAATATCACTGCCCACTCAGCACTGGATTCAGTGTGGCATATACAGTATCATTAAAGATCAGAGACATACAATAAAACCACTTTTAATAAAACATCAAAAGAAAACAAAGACATATAAACATATAAAGTACTGAGGGGAAAAAACTGATTCAACAGTTCATACCCTTGTCAGACTCAATGCCTGAGCAAAAAACAGGTCCATAATCCCTTCTGATAGGCAGACAGGGAAAAGGGGCCGGTGAATTTGCAATGTCCTATTTCTCTGTAGTGCTTCACTTTCCACTCATGTCACAATTCCTTGTTTGTATGTGTGTATTGGGAAATACAGAGTGGGCTGCACTGGCTGAATTGGAAGAACAAGAGGATCGAGGAAGCTTAGATCGGAAAAGCCAGCAATACTTTATTTATTTATTAAATTTATATATATTGTAATACTTGCCAATTTCTCTTCCATAATTATTAGATCATTCTTTTCCAGATTTCTTTCTTCTATGCCCTAATCTACACCACTTTCAACTTTATCTTTATTTTGACAGCTATATCCACATGCCAAATACAGTCCCCTTCTGTTCTATTTTCCAGGAGTTACTCTGCTGATAGAGTCCTGGGCTCTTTCCATAATTTCTTTTTAACATTCTGCTGGGTAAGTAAGAGTAAAAGATATTATGTTTCAAAATAAGTGAATCCAGTAATTTTTAACTATGAAATTAATTGTATTTCACTTAACAAATAATCTTTACAAATCCTCTTGAATTTAGTTCATTTATTTCTCTTAAGTAGTGTTATACAAGTAATGTAATGAAGCAACAATACTATTTCTCTTCTTGCCTGATAAATCATTATAGCAGAGTGAACATTCTCCATTTGCAAAATACAAGCCCTTTCACTGACCAGATAACAAGGGTCTAAAAATGACTGGACAACAAAGCATTGCTGAATTTGATGTCATTCCAATATAGCCTCTGGATATATAAACAATAATTAAATCAGTGGTTCTCAACCTGTGGGTCGGGACCCCATTTGGGGTCGAACGACCATTTCACGGGGGTCGCCAAACAAGGCTGTCCGTCATTTTTTTCCCCTTTTCTTTGGCCATGCCTCTGGCACCCGGAGATGTATAAGTGGTTGGGGGGTCACCACAACATGGGGAACTGTATTATGGGGTCGCGGCATTAGAAAGGTTGAGAACCACTGAATTAAATGGTTTGCTTACAGAATGACTGGCAAAATTGTGTCAAAGCTGAATTATGCAAATGCAAGGGTTTAGATTAGATTATCATAGAAGGAAATCTTTATATTGCCTTTAATTTCTCAACCAAAAGTAAGATTTCTACAGTACACCAGATAATTTTGAGAACTTTAGCACAGCAGATCAGTGAAGATAAATTTTGAGACCTTCAGGTTGGTGACTACAAACAAAACATTTGAAAATAAAAAAAATTAGGAACACTCGATTTGTCACCGAGACTTTGCAACTAATAAGGCACAATCTTTTTTAAACCAGGAAGTGAATCCAGGCTTGTTCTTCCTCCAATGTTATAAAACAGATTGCGGTTAACTCATGGCTGTTGACTAATTCTGGCTACTATCTTTACACTACATTATGATACAGTGCAGTGACCTAGAAACGCAGCAGAAAGCCTTCTGCTGCAATTCCAGAATCTCACCAGACTTCCATAGAACCATATAACCATTAATGTCGATCATCAAATAAACAGCATGGAACAAACATAGCCAATTGCTCTTAATGTTCAGTAATTCTGCAGTTACACTATAAATAGGATTCAAAATATACCCATCCCTTTTGAAAAGACCTAAACGCTATAAACTCTGTCAATATCCTACTATTTGCAATTTTAAAAATCTGTACTATGAAACTGTGAGACATTGTGATTAAATAAATCCATCCAATGCTGCAATCAGTCTTTTATTTATTCAGGAATTTTCTGGTTTTCCATCCCTGATCTAGGAAGGAATAACAGAATAAAAGAATTGCAATGGATCTTGAAGGTCTTCTAGTCTAACCCTCTGCTCAAGTAGGAGAACCTATATCATCTCAGACAAGTGATTGTCTAATCTCTTCTTAAAAATCTCCAGTGATGGAGCACCCACGATTTCTGGAGGCAAGCTGTTCCACTGGTTGATGTCCTCACTGTCAGGAAGTTTCTCCTTAATTACAGGTTGCTTCTCTCTTTCATCAGTTCCCAACCATTGTTTCTCGTCCTGCCCTCAGGTGAACAAAGTGACCCCCTCTTCCTTGTGGCATCCCTCAGATACTGGGATACTGCTATCATGTCACCCCTATTTCTTCTTTTCTTTAGACTAAACTAACCCAAGTCCTACAGCCGTTCTTTGTATGTTTTAGTCTCCAGGCCTTTGATCATCTTAGTTGCTCTTCTCTGATTTTTTTCCAAACTCTCAACATCTTTTTTGTGATATGGTGACCAAAATTGGCTGCAGTATTCCAGGTGTGGTCTTACTAGGGATGTTTTTCTCCTTTTGTGTAAAGATAGATGCAAAAAGCAAGTTAAGCAGTTCTTTTTCCCTGTTTCTCATCACCTTCTTGCCATTTTCTCCCATTAAAAGACCAATCATTTACTTGGCTTTTTCTTGTTTTTTCACATATTGAAAGAAGCTATTTTTTGTTATTTTACTATTGTTGCAACTCTTAGTTTTGAGCCTTAGTTTTCCTGACTTTATCTTTGGAGGCTCGGGCTATTTGCTGAGTTATGTGCCCCTTTTCCCAATTTTTTATACTTGTTCTTTTTTGTCTTTCAATTTATCAGGGAGGGAGGGAGGAAGGAAGGGTTAATTTGGAGGGTAGAAGGAGTGATGGAAAAATGTTTTATTTGCTCAGTATCTCCATGCTACTAGTCCAAAATGAAAGTAGCAAAATAGCTGTACCCATTTCACAAGAAAATAGATGTACTGTATGCCAAAGTATACCACTTTTAAACATGTCTGTGAATGTATCCTCTAATTCAAAAAACAGAAAAACCGAAAGAGAACAGGAATTCCAAATTAAGTGCTGTCATATTTCACACAAAATGAGTTGCATATTAGTTACAAAAATGGGCAGAAAAAAATTATTTCCAAAGACAGCACATATTTTAATCAAAAATAAATAAGAATGCTTACATTTTGTCTTTATTCTATTTTTTTTTATTTCTATGCCCCCTATTCTCATTTTGCTTCTTATGAAAGAAGGAAACTGAATTCTGTAAAGTGTAAACCACTGCAGGTCTATCAAACATTTGCTCTTGTTTTAGAGATTTCAGCAGGGGTTATATAATTTTACAACTGCCAAGTTTAAAAGCTTGTTTTTTCTTAAAATAAAAGGCAAAGTTAAATTCTATATCAAACATATTTTTGCAGTTTTTCCTGTTCTCTCACATAATTACAACACAAAGAGAGACCTATTTATTATACCACTTAATCTTTTGCCTTTTATTTCCTATTTCAATTGTAAGATAAATCTTACAATGGTCTTTAAAACATTCACAATAACTAATACATAAAGAAATGCTATTATCAAGACATGAAAAAAAGAAATAGCAATACTCAAAAACCATGTACCTATTATTGTTGACATAGCTTTCAAAATAATTCATACACTTCTCTGAGCAGGTAAATTCTGACACCAAGTCTTAGTCTCTGATTTTTTTTTGTTTTTGTTTTGCAAGAACTGCTGGTAACAGATGACTGAGCTGAAGGTTATGGACATTATAAGTATGTACCATTTACAGAAGACAACAGACGCAAGAACTTTTGTTACTGAATAAAGTCTATTCAAAGTCTTCTAAATATCAATCAATTAGAATAGAGCTGGAAGGGACCTTGGAGGTCTTCTAGTCCAACCCCCTGCTCAAGCAGGAGACCCTATACCATTTCAGATAGATGTCCAGTCTTTTCTTAAAAACCTCCAGTGATGAAGCACTTACAACTTCTGAAGGCAAGCAAATGACCTCCAATATTGATGTGTAGAGAAAGAATTTAAAATGTATAGAGTAAAGGGGATATACACTATAAAAAAGCAACATTTCTGCTTTAGCAAAACATAAATCCATATATATATATATAAATCAACTAACTTTTTCTACATTCATACAGGGCTACCCTAAACTAAATTGCAGTGAGCCCATTTATGTTCATTCATAAATGGAGTAGGGGAACATGAGAAATTATCCTTTAAAAAATTGGGAAAAAAATCTGAGAAATTTTCATTGTATTTTCTGCTTCACTGTGATAGTCTGCAAGGTGGCTCAGAGTTTAACACAAGTCTTGCTTTTTTAAAACATGAAAAACAAAATCCTGTGTTACACTCAGTGAATTGTGAGGTCCTTTCCATAACTTTCTACTAGATATTCCCTGGAGTGTCTTAAAAACAATGTGATGTGATACCAGGTCATCTTGACTGCTGACTGTCCATGCTTTGTGGAACATCTAACTAGCAGAAAGCCGCTGAAAGAACTGAACACATTTTTATTTATTCAATATATACGGCTACCCTTCTGAACAATAAAATTCATCCCATTACCCCTGCAAATGCAAAATAATTCCATGCCACTTTCAAAAAGGAATCTTCACTTTTTTGTAGGTGAAGATTTCTGAGAAATATAAGGAAGGGTTTTGTCTCAGCACTACTCCCTACCTACCCGGACAGCTTCAGCTTTTTTATGAAACATCTCTTCCATGTTCTTGGCTAGTTTCTTCACAAGTTGAAGGCCATCAATTTCTTCAATTGTAACCTCCTTTTCATATTCCTTGTATTTCTGCAAGACAAAAGGAAAGCATTAAGAGAAATATGAAAATATTGTTTTCATGTATATGCTATGGATACTTCTGCAATAGCAATTTTCATGTAAGAATAAATTAATTGTTTGGGCATAACCCCAAAATAAAGACATTTTCTTAATTCCTGAAATGTTTGAGCTACTTAGCAAACGTAATTTCTTTGTTAGTGTGAATTTACATATTTATCATAAATTGTGATTAATCCTATCTATGGATCCATTTGCCATTTCATGCTTTTAGAGATTTGCAAAACATTTCATATTCAGAATGACCTGTCTCAAAATTGAAATGCATCATTTCACATGTGAAGCAGGCTGTCTTGATCAATTTGGAAGATTCTCAAGCTCAAAACAGCCAATTTCACACTTCAGACAGCTGTTTGGAACCCAGACAAGACATTTCAAACTCAAGATCCTTTGAATTCAAAACATTTTGTGTATAATTCCTTCATTCAAAATGGAGTAGTTGGAAATCCCTGGTCTTGGAGATCTAAGGTATGATCTACTTTCTGATTAATAAGACCATGTTTTTACCTCCACTTATGAGACAATCCATGTGATCCTGTTCCTGGTTCATTTAGCACAACTCTATGGCTTTACTTGTGCTTAATTTCTTAGCATAAAATAGAACAAGGGCTTCCATCTTCCCTAAATGGATTTGTTCCTCTTTTGTTCAAAGCTATCTCTGTCTTTTTCTAGAGACTATTGTGACTAGTTGTACCTTGTTGTTTGACTTATCCCCATTTTCTTTTAGGCTACTTTCTTTTAGATTTAAGCATATGTAAGGTTTTTGCTTTTGACTGTCCCTATGGTTACTTGCCAAAAGATATAAGGGTTAAGCTACATATGCCTTGTGATTGATGCCCACAATTTCTTGTAATCCAAGCCAAAATTCAAGACATAGACCAAGTTTGCTCTAGTGGTTAAGGCACCAGGCTAGAAAGTAAGAAACTGTGAGTTCAAGTCCTCCTTAGATATAAACACCAGCTGGGTGACCTTGGGCCAGCCATTCTCTCTCAGTTCACTTCACAAGGTTGTTGTTGTGGAAAAATAGGAGAAAGAAAGAATGTTGGATATACTCATCACCTTGAATTATTTGTAAAAATAATAAAGGGGGCTATAAGTAATCAAATAAATACCCTAGTTGGGCTGCAATTCAACTCTGACATATTGTAATGGATATTAACATACAGCTAATGCATGTAGCATCAAATGTACTTCCTATGCTAGGACTTTGGGGTTGAGCACTTAGTAGCTGATAGGCAGTTAGTAGCAAAACTAGTAATAGTAATAGTAGTAAAGTTGGAAGGGACCTTGGAGGTCATCTAGTCCAACCCCCTGCTCAGGCAGGAAACCCTACACCATTTCGGACAAATGGCTGTCCAGTCTCTTCTTAAAAACTTCCAGTGTTGGAGCATTTACTGCTTCTGGAGGCAGGCTGTTCTACTGATTAATTGTTCTCACTGTCAGGAAGTTTCTCCTTAGTTCTAGGTTGCTTCTCTCCTTGATTAGTTTCCACCCGTTGCTTCTTGTCCTGCCTTCAGGTGCTTTGGAAAATAGCTTAATTCCCTCTTCTTTATGGCAGCCCCTGAGATATTGGAATACTGCTATCATGTCCTTCTCTTCGTTAAACTAGACATACCCAATTCTAGCAACCTTTCCTTATATGTTTTAGCCTGTTTAAAAAACACTGTTTAAAAAAACATCTGCAGCATGTGTTAAAATATTTTTAGGTACAAACATTCCAAAGAAAGGGTTTAACTACAACAAAGATGATCAAATAAAAGGATTAGAACTGTATAATAGTCTTCAGTGAGGTCTGCAACCGGCCATCCTAACAAATATGATCAATTGTTAAAGGATGAACAGCGATTTCATTAGCAATGCTCCTTATAAAGGAACTGTAGTTGCATGCGTCAGTGACTACCTCTATTCCTATTGTTCATTATAATTGTCCATGCAATAAAGAGTGTAGAATTTCCAGTTTGTTGTCAGTTATGGTTTATGGCTAGTAAAGAAGATAAATCTCACAAACAAATTAGGCTGGCAAGCGAGAATATTCTGAATAGCAAAAGGGAGATTATATATCAAATGGTTGGGTTAGCAAATTATGTGGGGCAGAAACCATTCCACTGAAAAGATTTCAATAGTCAACGTGTTGAATGGTAAGCTACTGGCATCAGATGGTGAAGAGAAAAATTAGCAGTAAGTCTCCCAGCAAATCTCTCAGTAAAAATAAAAAATAAAGAAACAAATGTGGCCTAAGGCTTCTGTTGCAAAAAGGAATTTAGTTTTTTTGTTTAAATGGAAGTTCTCTGATGCAGAGAATCAATGCTATTGCCAAAAAACCTGGTGGTTTGGGTGCAGATAGGCTCAGCTATCTGGCATACAATACTCAGCTGCTGTTCAGGAGCATCCATTGTTTCATTCACATTTCAGTTGACTGTCATATTTAATGAGTCATTTTGTCCAGCTTTACTAAGAGGATTATGCCATTATTTAAATAGCAGAAGAGAAGATGATTATGGTTTATTTTTATTACTAAACAATTATCATTTTCAGAATTGTAAATCATATTTATCAACAGACAAATACAACTCAGAGGAATCCATTGGCCCTATGCAAACAGAAAAGCAAGGGTTTTACTTTGGAAGGAAAGGTTGATATTGTGTATTAAAGTCACGTGTTTTATATGTTAATGATGTTCATGTGTACCATGTCTCCCATTTTCTAGATGATTACTACCAAAGTTTAGGTAGATAATATGGTACCAGTGGGCAACTATGTGCCTGCAGACAATTTCCCTTGGCAGTCCTCTATTTGATTGTTAAAATTGGTTAATTAAAAAAGGAAATTCAAAATCCAAATGCAATCTACAGCATTAACTTTATTTACTAGAAAGTTCCCAGATCCCATAATCTTACAATTTGGAATACTGAGTGGCTAAAAATAATGCTTTGTGTTGGAAGTGTAGCAGCCTGCTCAGATTTTTTAAAAGACAAATGAAAACTGGGGAAATAATCTTTAGAACATAGGACATTGAATCATAGAGCTGGAAAGATCCAACCCCTGCTCAAGGCAGGAGATCTTATGCCAGCGATCTCAAACCTTTCTGGCTTTACAGATGGCGGGAGAGGGACAGAGACTGGTCACATGTAAACAGCGGGCGAGTGCACATGCCCAGCTCTATTTGCATGATCAATGGGCACACAAATGGAGCTGTGTGCACACACATGCTCACCCACTGCTCATATAAGTTGAACTAAACATGCACGTACACTCATCCACCACTTCCACAGCCTGGTTCTGAACGGGCCAAGGCCCGGGAGTGAGCCACTGCCAAGGGGTTGTGAACCCCTGACTTAAATCATTCCAGTCAAATGGTTGTCAAGTCTATTTTTGAAAACCTTCAGCAATGGAGCATCCCCAACTCCTGAAAGCAAGCTATTAATTGTTAATTGTTCTCACAGTCAAAAATTCTTCTTACTTCTAGGTTGATCTCTCTTTAACAAGCTTCCACCAATTACTTCTTGTCCTGCCCCTGGTGCCTTGAAAAGGGGCGTTGTCTTACCTGAGCGCCTTTTCTCAACACCAAGATGGATAATCCACCAATGGGTTTAGACTGTGTTCCTGCCCAATCAGATCAAGTCAGCCAAAGTTGCAACACCTGTCCTGGGCTAGAGTGTCCCAGTCTCGACACAGGCAAAGCCATAACTTACAGCAAGACATGGCAGGATTATCCATCTCCGTGCTGAGAAAAGGTGTTCAGGTAAGACAACGCCTCTTCTCTAGCACTGGAGAAGGATAATCCACCAATGGGACATACCAAAGCCTACTGTCCTGAGGGAGGGGAGCAGGCCGATCCGGCGTGGCACTTTGAGGTACGACCTGTTGGAGAACCCTCCTGCCAAAGGAGGCCTCTGCTGAGGGGAACCTGTCGATCTTGTAATGCCTTATAAAAGGAGATGGTGAAAACTATGTGGCTGCTCTGCAAATGTCCTCAATGGATGCCTGAGTGGCCCAGACCACGGAAGTAGCCACGCTATGGGTTGAGTGAATTGCTGGAGATGGGCATTTGTCAGGGAGGCAAAAAGGTCTAGAACTGGCAATCCAAAGCAGTGGCAGATCTCCTTGAAGATCCTCGGATGCAGGCGCCATTCCAAATGATCCACCGTCATCCGGCTCAGGAAGTTGGCCTGAGTGTTTGCCTCCCCTGAAATGTGGTCAGCCTTCATGGAAGCCAGGTTGGCTTCTGCCCAGGAGCCCAGCAGGAGTGCCTCAGTCAAGAGTGCATGAGATCGGGTGCCCCCTTGCCGGTTCACATGTGCCTTGGCAGCCACATTGTCCGTAAGGACCAACACGTGACACTTCGCTACTGCGCTGCGAAAGTGGCAGAGGGCCAGGTGTACAGTCCGCCATTTTTTCCCCCTTTTCTTTGGCCACGCCCCTGGCACCCGGTGATGTATAAGTGGTTGGGGGTCACCACAACATGGGGAACTGTATTATGGGGTCGCGGCATTAGAAAGGTTGAGAACCACTGCTATAGGAGCCACAGGCACCCTAGTCCCAGAGCCTGGTAAAGTAATCATGTCTTTAAGGCTTTCTGGGATGCCATCAGAGTCCGAGTCTCAGGGCATGGAGCTCATTTCAGATGGATGTTTCCGAGGTCCCAAGGGTTTATATTATTTATGTTATATTATATAATTGGAGGGATCCAGAACATGCCAACCTGAGATCAACTGGCCAGGCTGAACCCATGGGAGAAATATGATCTTCCTTTATTAGAAGTAGTTCCCTCATTGTTCCTTTTTTTCAAATTCATTATTTTAAAAGAAAAGATGCTTGACTCACTTCTGTTGTTCAAAGTTTTCTTTTATGTTTCATTTTTTAAAACAAATCAAAGTGCTAAGCAGCAAAAAGAGAATATTTAATCAGTTCCTACTTTAAAACATAGACTTTTTAGCCTCTCTGCATGCATCCAACAGCAAAATTTAACAAGCTCTGATACGAGAGAAAAATTGCATTATGTTAGATTACTTTAATGAGAGTATTTCTCCTTCCACCTGCCCATTTTCTTTGCCAACAGAACACATTAGGCACTGAGCTATTTCTCCCTCAATTTGCACATTTTGCTTTTTTTTTTCATCAAGTAAATGTCATGCTTTGATAGTATTATCTAAGATCAATAGCTGTTTTCTTCCTCCTTGATTAAATATGACAGTAGATAAAAATGGACAGGTTATTGTCAACATAATTTGAAGTCAAGACATCAATATTCAATTACTAAAATCAAAGAAAAAAATGTTAAATAATAAATGATAAGCATCACTCTATTGCTTTTGTAGTTTTGATTATATCCAATCAGCCATTCTGAAAATGGAGGCTGTGGTTTTTATATAGTCCAAGTTGTATGTTTAAAAAAAAACAATGGGTGAGAGATGGCTCTGCTGTATACATTGAAATTGGTGAAAGGTGAATCGATTCCATTAAAAGTTTTGTGTGGACCTCAGAGACTAAGGACTATTTTAAAAATCAAGATCTAAATCAACTGTCTTAAAGAACTACTGTGCTTATTAAACTGGTAGGTCAAGAAATAAGAAGGCTGTTCTTGCAATGAACATATTCCATTCTTATAAATAATTTTATCAGCAATTAGCCTCCCTTAAAAATTTAGTAACATGGAAAGAAAGGACTATACCAGTGAACAGAAGGTGGAAATGAACTCACTCAGTTTGTACCCATCACTGGGTATATGATATACCGTATATCTATACAAGAAAAGTGAGTAGTATGATAACAATTTCAATTTCCATGTAGACTTCTTCTCCTTATGGAGTTTTGTCCAACAAACTCATCAGCCATGATTTCCATTAGGACATATAATAATAATAATAATAATAATAATAATAATAATAATAATAATAATAATAATAAGAAGAAGAAGAAGAAGAAGAAGAAGAAGAAGAAGAAGAAGAAGAAGAAGAAGAAGAAGAAGAAGAAGAAGAAGAAGAAGAAGAAGAAGAAAGAAGAAGAAGAAGAAGAAGAAAGGAAACCGCCCCAATAGCAGAGGAACAAAAGATCAACTCCTAATAGACAAAATGATCTTGGAAAACTGCAAGAGAAGGAAGACCAACCTGAATGTTGCATGGATTGACTACAAAAAGGCATTTGACTCTCTGCCACATGATTGGATAATCAAGTGCCTAGAAATAACAGGAGTCAGTAGAAACATCAGAAAATTTGTGCAAAGATCGATGGCACAATGGAAGACACAGTTGCAGATCAATGGTGAGAAGCTGGGAGAGGTTAATATCAAGAGAGGGATATTTCAAGGAGATTCATTATCACCATTACTATTTGTTATTGCACTGTTTCCTCTGTCAACAATACTGAATAACTCAGGACATGGCTATCAAACATCAAAAACATCTGCAAGACTATCCCACCTCCTTTACATGGATGATCTGAAGCTGTATGGAAAAACATCATCTGAAATAGAATCGCTGCTCAACACTGTCCGTATATATAGCCAAGATATTGTAATGGAGTTTGGCTTGGACAAATGTGCCACACTTACTATCAAACAAGGAAAAATAATGAAAACTGAAGGAATCAAGATGCCCCACGAAAATAACATTAAGAGTCTGGATGAGGAAGAGTACTACAAATACTTGGGTATCCTTCAAGCTGACAACATCAAGCACACTGAAGTCAAGAAAAAGATTAGAGGTGAATACATCAAGAGAGTGAAGAAGATCTTAAAGTCCAAACTCAATGGAGGAAATACCATAAAGGCAATCAACACCTGGGCAATCCCAGTCATTAGGTACACAGCTGGAATAGTGGACTGGACTCAAGCAGAACTAAAAGCAATGGATAGGCAGACCAGAAAAATAATGACAATGAATCATGCCCTTCATCCAGGCAGTGACATTGATAGACTTTATCTACCAAGGCAAATAGGTGGGCGTGGAATGCTACAAGTACATCAGATGGTTGAAGAAGAAAAAATGACTTTGGAAGAATATCTGAAGAACAATGATGAAGATGCACTGAAATTAGTATATCAGGAAGGCTTACTAACTACTGGAGAGACCAAAGTGGCCTACAAGAAAGACCAAATGAAGAACAGAATAGAGGCATGGGAAGACAAAGCACTACATGGCCAATACATGAAAAAAATAGCTGGGAAAGCAGATAATAATAAAACCTGGCAATGGCTAAGAGCAGGAAAATTGAAGAAAGAGACCGAGGGACTAATTCTGGCTGCACAAGACCAAGCCTTAAGGACAAATGCATACAAAGTCAAAATTGAGAAGACAGCAACAGACAGTAAGTGCCGCCTATGCAAAGAAGCTGAAGAAACAGTGGACCACTTGGTAAGCTGTTGCAAGAAGATTGCACAGACTGATTACAAGCAGCGGCATGACAAAGTAGCAACAATGGTGCATTGGAAGATCTGCAAAAAATATCATTTGCCTGTAAGCAAAAACTGGTGGGATCATAAAATAGAGAAAGTCATAGAAAATGATAAAATTAAACTGCTCTGGGACTTCAGAATTCAAACAGACAAGCACCTGCAACATAACACCCCAGACTTAACAATTGTCGATAAGAAAGACAAAAAAGTCTGGATAGTGGACGTGGCAGTGCCTGGAGACAGCAGAATAGAAGAGAAAGAACTGGAGAAGATAACAAAATACAAAGACCTACAAATAGAAATAGAAAGACTGTGGCAAAAGCAAGCAAGGGTAGTACCAATAGTCATAGGCTCCTTGGGTGCAATCCCAAAACAACTGGAGCACCACTTGAACACCATTGGCATTGACAAATTCGCTATTAGTCAATTGCAAAAGGCGGCCTTATTAGGAACTGCTTCCATCCTGCGACGATACCTGTAATACCATCAAACATCCACATCTGCCTATCCCAGGTCCTGGGTAAGGACTCGATAGGTAGACAAAAGGCCAAATCCAGTCTGAACATCTGGCTGACTGTGTGATGATCCATAATAATAATAATAACAACAACAACAACAAAATACAAAGACCTACAAATAGAAATAGAAAGACTGTGGCAAAAGCAAGCAATAGTCATAGGTAGACAAAATGCCAAATCCAGTCTGAACATCTGGCTGACTGTGCGATGATCGATAATAATAATAACAATTATTATTATATATTATTATATATTATATATTATTATTATAACAACTGGGAAAACCTACCTAGTAATGAAAAATCCAGCAAAAGGGGCAACACCAGGTAACTACAGGCCAATTACCTGCTTACCAACAACTTTCAAATTACTAACTGGTGTGGTAGCTGATGCAGTACAATAGCATCTAGTTGAAAACAATCTCTTTCCACCTGAGCAGAAAGGAAACCGCCCCAATAGCAGAGGAACAAAAGATCAACTCCTAATAGACAAAATGATCTTGGAAAACTGCAAGAGAAGGAAGACCAACCTGAATGTTGCATGGATTGACTACAAAAAGGCATTTGACTCTCTGCCACATGATTAGATAATCAAGTGCCTAGAAATAACAGGAGTCAGTAGAAACATCAGAAAATTTGTGCAAAGATCGATGGCACAATGGAAGACACAGTTGCAGATCAATGGTGAGAAGCTGGGAGAGATTAATATCAAGAGAGGGATATTTCAAGGAGATTCATTATCACCATTACTATTTGTTATTGCACTGTTTCCTCTGTCAACAATACTGAATAACTCAGGACATGGCTATCAAACATCAAAAACATCTGCTAGACTATCCCACCTCCTTTACATGGATGATCAGAAGCTGTATGGAAACACATCATCTGAAATAGAATCGCTGCTCAACACTGTCCGTATATATAGCCAAGATATTGTAATGGAGTTTGGCTTGGACAAATGTGCCACACTTACTATCAAACAAGGAAAAATAGTGAAAACTGAAGGAATCAGATGCTCCACGAAAATAACATTAAGAGTCTGGATGAGGAAGAGTACTACAAATACTTGGGTATCCTTCAAGCTGACAACATCAAGCACACTGAAGTCAAGAAAAAGATTAGAGGTGAATACATCAAGAGAGTGAAGAAGATCTTAAAGTCCAAACTCAATGGAGGAAATACCATAAAGGCAATCAACACCTGGGCAATCCCAGTCATTAGGTACACAGCTGGAATAGTGGACTGGACTCAAGCAGAACTAAAAGCAATGGATAGGCAGACCAGAAAAATAATGACAATGAATCATGCCCTTCATCCACGCAGTGACATTGATAGACTTTATCTACCAAGGCAAATAGGTGGGCGTGGAATGCTACAAGTACATCAGATGGTTGAAGAAGAAAAAATGGCTTTGGAAGAATATCTGAAGAACAATGATGAAGATGCACTGAAATTAGTATATCAGGAAGGTTTACTAACTACTGGAGAGACCAAAGTGGCCTACAAGAAAGACCAAATGAAGAACAGAATAGAGGCATGGGAAGACAAAGCACTACATGGCCAATACATGAAAAAAATAGCTGGGAAAGCAGATAATAATAAAACCTGGCAATGGCTAAGAGCAGGAAAATTGAAGAGAGAGACCGAGGGACTAATTCTGGCTGCACAAGACCAAGCCTTAAGGACAAATGCATACAAAGTCAAAATTGAGAAGACAGCAACAGACAGTAAGTGCCGCCTATGCAAAGAAGCTGAAGAAACAGTGGACCACTTGGTAAGCTGTTGCAAGAAGATTGCACAGACTGATTACAAGCAGCGGCATGACAAAGTAGCAACAATGGTGCATTGGAAGATCTGCAAAAAATATCATTTGCCTGTCAGCAAAAACTGGTGGGATCATAAAATAGAGAAAGTCATAGAAAATGATAAAATTAAACTGCTCTGGGACTTCAGAATTCAAACAGACAAGCACCTGCAACATAACACCCCAGACTTAACAATTGTCGATAAGAAAGACAAAAAGTCTGGATAGTGGACGTGGCAGTGCCTGGAGATAGCAGAATAGAAGAGAAAGAACTGGAGAAGATAACAAAATACAAAGACCTACAAATAGAAATAGAAAGACTGTGGCAAAAGCAAGCAAGGGTAGTACCAATAGTCATAGGCTCCTTGGGTGCAATCCCAAAACAACTGGAGCACCACTTGAAAACAATTGGCATTGACAAATTCGCTATTAGTCAATTACAAAAGGCGGCCTTATTAGGAACTGCTTCCATCCTGCGACGATATCTGTAATACCATCAAACATCCACATCTGCCTATCCCAGGTCCTGGGTAAGGACTCGATAGGTAGACAAAATGCCAAATCCAGTCTGAACATCTGGCTGACTGTGCGATGATCCATATATAATAATAATAATAATAATAATAATAATAATAATAATAATAATAATAATAATAATAATAATAATAATTATGCCAGTGAGGCACTACCTTGACGTGGTTGTGGGGCTTGTGTACTCTTAGGAAGATCAGAGCTATGCCAGAGGTTCAACCATACTGGACAGGTCTCATCACAGGAGTTAGACAAAGAGTGTCTCTCCCATAAAAAAATATGTTGAACAAAGAGTGTCTCTCCCATAAAAAATATGGTGAGACGTAAATTGCAGAATGCCATACCGGCTCAGACGTCGCCCTGGTTAACAAGGTCCGCGCTAGATATCGGAGTTCCTGGATATCTGTTGAAAAATGGGTTACAGGACTCAGGACTGTTGGCTGAGCAACCAGGGCCAGCAGCTGCAGAACTACTGGAAGAAAAGGTGTTTACCCGTCGCAGATACACAGTGATGGAAAACAAAGAAATAATGATCTGTTACTACAGATCAAGTCCAACAAGACGATGATATCTAAAACGAATGCACCAGTTCTGGAAAGAACAACATCCAGAATCAGAAATAACAGAACAGAGACTAGCAGATCAACGCCGATTTATAACAAGAAATAAAGTATTCACAGAAACAGAATTGGACGAACTGCAAAGGTTTACCCAGGGCAAAGAAATCAAAGCCTTACCAGAAGTAATCCAGAATGTAGAGGCAAACCAGGGGGAGTTGGCAGTGAAGGAATCCAGCAGAGATATACAACTGTTCTCATTTGAAAACCAGGCACCTCTTCCTCAGAAAGAACAAAACCCTCTAACTAAAGAAATAAAAGAACTGAAACAAAGAATAACTGAGCATCTAGAACAGCACAAAAACAACAGAATAAGGCTACCTGCATTGAAGCTTGTTCCAAAGAAACAGCTAGCACAAGCCTTAAAAGATGCAAATACTGCAATATCAAGTATAAGCACCAATTCACTGCAAGAAACAAACCAACTAATGTACAGCACAGCTGCAGTTATAACAGAATACCTGGGATGCAAAATCAACAAAAAAGAAAAACAAACAAACAGGGCACCAGAAAAATGGAAGGTTAGACTAGAAAATAAGATCAGCAAGTTAAGATCACATGCAAGCAAGCTAGAACAGATGAAAGAAAAGAAGCTGAAGAACAAGAAGACCAAAGAATAACTAATCAAGAAATACCACTTAGAAACAAGGACGATCAAGGAAGCACTGGAAATAATAAAGCAACAAATAACAGCTATAGCCAGGAAAATCAGTAGATATGAAGCTCAAATTGCAAACTATAGGCAGAACCTCCAATTCCAATCCAATCAGAAACGTTTCTACCAATCCATCCATGGAGAAACTGCAAGAAATCAGTCAGTACCTGACACAGGAGAAACAGTTGGCAGTTCTGGAAGCAGATATGGGGATAACCCAAAGAAAAAACTCACAACAAGGAGCGGCTTGGTTAAAAAGAGGTAGGAGCAAATAAAACAGAAGTGAAATGAAAGGAAAACTAGTATAACAACAAAAATGGTAGGAAAACAGAGCAAAGAAAAGCAAAAAAGTGGTTCAGCACCGCGTGAAGATGAAACTGCATGGGTTTTGGTTGAAATAAACAATTCTAACTGTCTACTACACCCACTCATTGCCCAAAACCAGTTCAAAACAAGTATACCTACAAGGTAGAGAAACTTGAAAAGGTGGATAACAACTGGGGGAAACTACCTAATAAGAAAAATCAGGCAAAAGGGGCAACACAAGGTACTTGATCAGGCCAATTACCTGCTTACCAACAACTTTCAAATTACTAACTGGTGTAGTAGCTGATGAAGTGCAACAGCATCTAGTTGAAAAAAATCTCTTTCCACCTGAGCAGAAAGGAAACCGCCCCAACAGCAGAGGAACAAAAGATCAACTCCTAATAGACAAAATGATCTTGGAAAAACTGCAAGAGAAGGAAGACCAACCTGAATGTGGCATGGATTGACTACAAAAAGGCATTTGACTCTCTGCCACATGATTGGATAATAAAGTCGCTAGAAATAAACAGGAGTCCGTAGAAGAAACATCAGAAAATTTGTGCAAAGATCGATGGCACACTTGGAAGACACAGTTTGCAGATCAAATGGTGAAGGGCTGGTGAGAGGTTAATATCAATCAGAGAATATTTCAAGGAGCATTCATTATCAATCATTACCTATTTGGTATTGCCACTGTTTTCCTATGTCAAACAATACTGAAAACTCAGGACATGGCTATCAAAACATCAAAAAACATCGGCCAGACTACCACCTCCTTTATAGGAATGATCTGAGCTGTATTTTTTAGAAAAAAATCACTGAAAATAGTAATCGCTGCCCTCAAACACTTGTCCTCGTATAATAAGTCCAATATGTTGTAATGGAGTTTGGCTTGGACACAAATGGCCACACTTACCTATCAAACAAGGAAAAATAATGAAAACTGAAGGAATCAAGATGCCCCACGAACATAACATTATGAGTCTGGATGAGGAAGATTACTACAAATACTGGGTATCCTTCAAGCTGACAACATCAAGCACACTGAAGTCAAGAAAAAGATTAGAGGTGAATACATCAAGAGAGTGAAGAAGATCTTAAAGTCCAAACTCAATGGAGGAAATACCATAAGGCAATCAACACCTGGGCAATCCCAGTCATTAGGTACACAGCTGGAATAGTGGACTGGACTCAAGCCGAACTAAAAGCAATGGATAGGCAGACCAGAAAAATAATGACAATGAATCACGCCCTTCATCCACGCAGTGACATTGATAGACTTTATCTACCAAGGCAAATAGTGGGCGTGGAATGCTACAAGTACATCAGATGGTTGAAGAAGAAAAAATGGCTTTGGAAGAATATCTGAAGAACAATGATGAAGATACACTGAAATTAGTATATCAGGAAGGCT